>NC_140404.1:3600000-4200000 GCF_056956725.1 Heliconius melpomene rosina
CTTATTTATAAATCGCTCTCAAGTCCGAGATCGATCTTGAGATGCCGTTTTCATATCTATATATATAAAATCGAAAGGTCACTCACTCTCACGAAATCTCAGAAACTACATATGCTAGGAATCTCAAATTTTGCATAGGAGTTATTTATAGGACGTAGGTGCTCGCTAAGACGGGAATTTGCAATATTCGACTTCTAAGGGGTTGTTTTTGGGGTCGAAAGTTTGTATGAAACTTCGTTACTACAAATGCTAGGAGCCTCAAATTTTGCATAGACGTCACTAGGACGTAGTCATAGAGACAGAAATTAATAATAACATAGTTCACGCGGGTGTAACCGCGAGCGGGCCGCTAGTAAATTATAAAGGAAAAAAAGATCGATTTCAGACTTGATAGATTATAAATTAAATTAAAGGGCCTAAATTGATTACACATAAATTACTTGATAACAGTTGACCAAACAAATTTAATAATAATATATAATTAAACTTATTTAATCTTTAATTAATTACATTGTTTCACTCACGTATGTTCAATAAATAATATTGTATTCATTGTCAATACCATCTTTGTAGTCGACAGTCAACCTCACACGACGCGAAGGCAGAGGACAAGGCTTACTCAGAATTTATAAATGTGAAAGACAGTTTATTACGAAATAGTATGAAAGTAAATATTTTTGATAATATTTAAAGAAGATAAGATAAAGAAATGTATGAACAACCAAAACGCATACCATAAATGAGCATTTTAGTTGGAAAATTACAATTTTATTTGCAGTCAATTATAAAAAAATATTTCAAATTCAAAATATACATTATTTTAGCGTCATTCTGTATCCCGTGTATACCAGAGTGGCAGAACTTAATGCGTTTTGAGCGAAAGATACATTTCTCTTATAAAATCATCTCATCTCAATATGAAATAAATAATGAAAAATGGAGAATGAATTACAGTTCATTTTGTTTTTTTAAACATGTTTTGAGAATTAAAAACTATACCTAAATAAGGTAACTAAGTATCTACTATCTAATAGATCTGACTCAACTTTATAATGTTTATTTTTTATTTATTTTTTTATTTAGAAAGACTTTAAAAATCTAAAATCTACTTTGTATATCATATTTAACTTAGTATTTCTAGTATTTTTTTTATATGTATATATGTACAATTATACTAATTGTCTATGCACGTATAAAGATTCATTCATACAAATGTATAAGATATTCTACAGTTGTGATTGTCATAAATAAGCAGGAACTTATTACTTACAATTTAGTCATATGTCTATCTCATTATGGGTCAAACCTTGACAGCTTATATCAATTATATAACATCATAAACGATTTTAATGAAATATAAATAAATCTATTTCTTTCCGTGTATTTTCTATGAACGGTTATGGGTTCGATTCCCAATCGAAAAAATAAAAAATTTAATATTCTCATTTCATGGCTCTGTTCTTAATTCAACTCGCAGTGCCTGCTACAGGCGTTAAAAAAAGAAAAAAGATTTATTTTAACAAATATATACTAAAATATATATTTGAATATGCAAATACAGAATTCAATGAAACAACTCAATAAAGGTGAAACGTATTACTAAGAAGAATCGTCACATTCTATTTACTCGTTGTATATAAATGCTTTGTTTTCCATGGAATAACTATGTATACTTCTAATAATTATTATTATAATAATCATTTTGTCATAGCATTGTGTATATTATACGCAAATACGTATAAGATTACCTAATATGTATCCTAACGTCATAGTTCTTCGAAACATACTGTATATGGAATGTAATATATATGTAGAAATAACATATTATTTTCTCACAATTTAAATTCTTTTAACACCGTCATGGCACAAGTGGCAGTTGTTACATTGTACTGATAGGTGTAGGATCGAATCAAAATTTCATTTTGTTTAATAATAAATAATTAAATGTTATCCCGCACATTGCGGGGTAGGAAAAAGGAACCTGAGGACCTATTGAGATACACCGTTCCCCGCTTTTCACTTAATTCTTGAAGCAGCAGGATTCTTTATTTGATTAAAGATTTTAATTTAGGAGACCTATATAATAAGTAAAATTTGTACAATGTTTACAAAAGTAAAATTTACAACAAATAAACTAAAATGTGATACAATATTTCTTCAGTGTTTCTTGATAGAGTGACAGACATAACAGGAAACTGACGATAAATATATATATATATATATATATATATATATATATGACGTTCAATTAAAATTAGATTTAGTGAATAACATTAGTATAAAGATACAGCTTCCCGCGTTCAAAGATTTGTACGAGCCAAACTGTATATCATAACGTCAAAACTATATATAAATGTCAGTTAGATATATTATTCGAAGTAAATTATAAAAGGCAGGCTGTGGGTTCGATTTCTATTCGATTATGGAGCGAAACACGGTGTTAGGTTACGCAACACGAATTATCTCTAGAATTTGTAATGTCAATAGTGATATATTGATTTTATTAATGTTATCAATGTTTTACACATCCAAATGAATCAAAATACTTTTTTTTCGATTTGCAAAGTTTGTTGTTATAAAACGTCACCCAAAATGAGCTTGCTTAACGCATCTCTCTATTGAAAACTGAAAATAATTTCATAAATATATTTAATAAATTTTCGTATAGTTTAAGCGGGCGTAGCCGCGTTCGGGTCCACTAGTAAATTTATATTTCTAACGCTAAAAAAGTTATCTAGTTTTGTCCAGGTGTAAATTTTAAAAGTGAAGGATTTGTTTGTACACTTTTTTTTAAAAGAACTGTAAAAACATTGATAGCCACTCGATATTTGCGACGGTTTTGCATCCGATGCAACGGATTCAGAACAGAACGGACGGATTCCTGCCTGTATTTGTTTAACGAAAAACATCAAATATTCTTGTATACCTTCACGCAATCTGCATTATGTTGTGTAAATCTAATATCTTTATCTAAATCTGTACTTATAATAAAATTGTTACGATTGGTGTGTTCAAATTTTTTGTCTGTTTGTCCGAGCGCTTGTTCACACTAATGTCAGAAACAGCTTAACCAATTTAATTGTAGTTTTCACTACTGAATTTTGGCAAGCTTCTCTTAACATCTATTTAATTCGCTTAAAAATAAAAAAAATGTACAACTAAATTGTAGAATGTAGAATAACATTATTAAGGTTATTTTGAAATCCTTAGTTAAACTATTTAATAGATACAGTGTGTATTTTAGAAAAATCGCAGAAAAAATAACGGAATTAGAACTCTTTGTGTCGTATCACTCTCTTGTGACACTTACACACCGCTATTGCACTCTCTATAGTACTTTAGTGCTGTGATCGGAGTGAGCCCGCTCCCTGTGTAAGTATTTAAAATAAGTATTTTGTCTTCTCGGGCTATCCACTTCTTACAACTTATCCATGCTGTTAGCATATGCGGCAAAACGCTTTGATAGTTTCCTAGAAGCGCAGGTTTGAGTCCCTTTATTTTTAATTTTTATACGTTTTATTTGTAGACAAATTTTACGTTGTACAAGTTTGATATATGGAAAAATTGCAAAATCTTGTAAAAGTATGAAATATATGAGGATCTGTGGACTATGCATGTGCATTAATGCAGTTATTTAAAAGGAAAAACTAGCAATAAATTTGTAATTTTAAAATTTATGTAAAATTCTAAAGTTTAACCTAATTTTTCAACATTTTTCAACACACATCAGTCACAGTTACTACAATAAAATTAGCATTTACACTACATACATAGATTATAACAGGTTTTTCCTTAGTCACACCACGTATGAATCATTACCTTTCTTTACATCATCCACGTAGGTACGTATTTACATATACAAAAATTATATAAATATAAAATACAATTTAAATTGTACGTAGGTACTTACGTATTGCATCTACGTCAATAAATATATTAATTTTACTGCAATATCGTATTGTTGTATTGCATAATTATACAAGTAATTAATAATGAACTAGTTAATGGATATTAACTATTATATACATTCGATGCTCATGTTTGCAGAAGGATCACCTAACGACAGTATATATATATGTAGGTAGTTATATTATCACTAGAATAATAATCACAAATTTCCTAAAAATCATGATGTGAAATTTCGTTAACTTAAAGTTAAGTTTGAATTGTGCTATTTTTGAAGGTTCCGGAGGGATCTCTTCGTTGTTCGTTTGTCTGTCACAAAACACTTTTCCTCATATTTAGGTCTACAGTTCCTAAGCTAAGTCAACACAATCAAATGAAACGAGCATTTATGTTTATGTTTTTGGCGAATTTTGAGTGAAATTCGTGGCATAATCAATCCTGTAGGGTAAATTCTGTTGTCCTAATATGAAGAAATTGAGCAAGATGTGAGAATTTATAGAAAAAAAAATTTGGAAAGGAACAAAATTCTACTATAAAATTGTTAATTTATTATTAGTGTGTACTACCAATCGTACTACCATAGCATTAAGTTTGTTTTAGTGTTTTGAAATTACCGACAGAAAAATAAGTAAAATTGTTATACACACATATTCCTAGTTTTAGTTAAATTACTCAGTAATTTTACAGTAATAATATTCAAAGGCAGTGTATACATATAATAAAAAGGAACCCGAGCTTTATGATTCATTATTTTTGTACTTCGAACGCCGGACTTCCGCAAGTCGTTACGTCTACGCATACTGCGGTTTTTAACTACGCTACATAAACAACTATAACAGTAAATTATCAATTTAATGCCGTAATAAGTGTTATTTGTTTAATAAATTACTTATATTAAGAAATATTAATATTATGTTGTCATTACGGTTCGTTCGTTGTGTACACGATGGTCGCGGGTTCGATTTTTATTATGAAGAGGATTTCATTTGATTAACTAACGTATATTGAGTGATTTATTTAGTGCGTAAAAGATAACCATACTAAAATATTTAATTATTACTTGATAACTACACAAAAATAAATATTCGTATACTTCAAGCGGGCGAAGCCGTGAGCGGGCTCATAGTAATAATAATAAATAGAAATAAAAATAGGTATTGTATATACATGTAAATATTATGAATGTCGAAAGCCAAAGCTACAGAGAAAATATTTTAATTAATATGTATAGAACATATTATTATGATATGTATGGAATTAAGTTTCTAAACATGTCGCGTCTCGGACGGCTTATCTATCTATTGTTGTTTTAACCGCCTTGTAAATATTCATTATTAGCTCAATAAAGTGCAAAAAAATAAAAGCTTATTATTTGTTTATTTAGTTTCATCCTGTATCCCGCACATAATATATTTTTTTATTATAACAAAATAATTAAATTATTATTATTGATAGAATTTTTTTCTGTACCTAGTACTATTGAGATGATACGTTCAGCCTCTTGACATTTTAGGCAAAAAATGGCAGGTAGTAGAATTCTGTATACGACAACCAATCGGTCGAATAGAATCATTTTTTGTAATTCTTTCTTTTGTTACATGCATGTTGTAAAATACATATATAGCATAATATTTAAAGTATGTGGCCTTTATAAAAGTTATAACTCGAAGTTAAAATTAAAAAGATAAAAAAAAAATTAAACTCAAACTTTGAATTTAACGCAACTTTAATCTACCGCCTTATAAAATGTAAGAAAAATTACATCATGAAATGTATATAACAGTAATATAACTCTAAATATATATAAAGCAATTAGAAATACACTTATATTACACATTTTTTATATGTTATCGTAAGTCCTTATATAAATAGAAGATAATTTATCTGCTCGCTAATGTAAGCAATTTTAAATCGATCGAGTAATAATTATGACAATATATATTTGCGTTTGGTAGGTAGAGGGAACCTGGGAACCTAATGTTAAGACAATCCATTCCTAATTTTGTTAATATTTGCGTAAATTAGTTTAAAACTTACTAAATGCTAATTAAAATCAAAGAATCCAATGTTTACGTCGCCACCTGAGTCCAATATCGTTTAAATTCTTTTACAACACTTATCAATACGTAGTATAAAGTAGTCACAACAATTAATCGAAGCGTATATTTTAATGTTTCAGTCATCACATATATTTAAAAAAAACACTAGTTAAAAGTCAAAAAAAATTCGCGCCAAATTTCTGCACTAGCTATTTATTATATACGTGCATCGCCATCGGTGGTTTAAACTATACTAGTTCTGTCAATACAAAACATACTGGGTGACAGTATTGCGCATACGCATTCTACGAGACGAGAGAGTGGGACGGATGACTCACTGCTTCAATGCCATTCATTCATAATTTATCTTTCAATGTAATATAGACTTTATTTTTAAGAAGTTAAGTTCTACATTACATTGATGTATAGTAATATTTTTTAAAAAATTTAAACGATTTTAAGCCTTATTATAAAGAAATTGCGGTTTGCGGATAATAAAAGAGAAATACCTGATTTCCAAGCCGGCCTTTACAATGACTGTTCTGCATGACCACTTATGCATGCAAATGGTAGACGTTCAACCATATTGTGACCATTTTAAATGTTCAATAGTAACTGCGGAATACAGAAATTGCAATATTAATAACAAATATTCTTATTTTATTTATTGAAGTAATTACGCATTATTATTAATTAAATATATTTTTTTATTATTTATCTTATTTAAACAATACAGATTCGAGATCTTTAATTTTTTTGTTTTTTTTCTAAATTATTACTCGCGTATTTAAGAAAAAAAAACTGATATGATCAACATTTTTCTTATTTGCGAAACGCTCGAACAACTCATTATACAAATAGTATAACTGTTAAATTTAAAGTATCTATATATAAAATACATTTAAATGTATGTCCAACAGTGGGCGTCACAAATCTAAATATGATTATATATATACATTTAATTTTTTTATTAACATATTTATTTGTTATCAGATTTAAATTTCAAATTATTAATAAAAAAAAAAACAAAATTATTATTATTGAAAGATACCTATAAAATAAGCTGATATTACAAGAAGAACATATCAAAGACTACGTAAAAGAAGGTCTAAGGATTTAAGTTGCCTTTGTAACGAGATAGTTCACGTAGCCCCAAAAAATCTGATATACATTAGAAGTAACAAAAACACTTTGTAAGTTGTTTGGAGTTTTCCTAAACTCAGGTCGTAAATCTACGCATTGAGGTGAGACGTGATAGTGATATATACTGGTGAGAATGCAAGCTAAATAATGTCTTGTTTTCCCACTTTTGACGGCCCCCTAACTGTTTCGATATGGGGGGGAAACGTAAATGAAATTGTTTTGTTTATTTCTATAGGGAAGATTGTTTTTCAGGATTCGTCAAACGTCTTATAGAAAATTTGTTCTTTGGCGTACGTCTGCGTATACATATTTTCTGACTTTCACACAGACAGTTTCTTATAATAAAAATATGTTAAATATGACGCAAGGCTTGGCTCAGGGGCACGAGAGTGCGACTGTAAAGGCAATAGGTTGTGAATTCGATACTCACTCGAGGAAATTAAATATTTAATATTTTCATTTTCATCGCTCCGGTAATGACGTAAATGGCGCTGCGTTTAGTTCCGCCATTCAACACGCATTGCCTCCAGAATTTATCGGAAAGTAGGGTATAGAAAGACTGTAATTTCCACTGACCAAAGATAATAACAATATTTCTTAGTTATTATCTTTGGAGAGCAGAAATTTGTAAGATATTCTTACAAATTTCTTCTTCTTACAAATTTCCTTACAGAGATGCTAACAATATAAATAAGTTGTAGCAAGCGTATAAGAATTTCGACGTAGCTTGATGAGAACGTATGGAATAGCCGTCAGAGCGCTTTGCTGGTTTCCAAGAGGCGCGGGTTCAAATCCCGCTACGTTGAAGTTTTTATACGTTTTCTAAAAAGTAAAACGAGTATTATTTTAGAAATATAAGTGCAACTACCTTCTAACGCAACAACTATTAATTTTGAATTTAGTACGAAATTATAAATTATTAATTAGCTTAGTTACAATAACTATTTATATCTAATATTTTATAGAAGCTAACAATTTATTACCAAAATCATTATAAATTATAGATACTTAAAATACCATTTAGAACCAGTGGCCTAATGTTTCGAATTTAATTACAGTAATTAATTAAAATATAAAGTTATAATTAGTTACCCTGAAATAATAATTATGAGTGGAATTTAGTTAGTAATATTCATCAATTTAGATTATTATTGTCTACCTTTGTGTAATATTATCGTATATAGTATATAATTAGGGCCACTAGCTCCATTATTGTAGGAATAGTTGTCAATATATATAAAGAGGACATTGCGCTGACAATGGTGTGACTGTAACGCGAGGGTTGTGAGTTCGATCCTCATTTGAGGGAATGAATTATTATTAATTAATATTTTCTTCTCTTCGCTCTGGCACCAGCGGTATATTCGCCGGAAATTGGTGAACGGAGTGTTTTAATATTAGGTTCCTTCTGCCTACCCCGCTGAAGCGTGAAATGCAGCGTGAAGCTCTATTATATTAGGTATACTATAATTGTCCGTAAGTATATTAGGTATATAGACACATATGGGCAATAGGAATGAAAACTAAATAGCATAGTGAATTATCGCTAATGCCTCTTTAAAACTAAAAATTGAACTAAAAAAATAGAAGAAAAATAAATTATAATTTGACGTTACATTTACTTTATGATATATTTTCACTGCGTAATGTTTGTGTTTGCGAGTAAAAGTATAACACATTTTGCAAAGTTTACACTTTTATAAAACATGAAACTTTTATAATTTTTAAAAGAAAAGATAACTTTGTAAATTTAATTTTTGTTAAAACATTGATACTAAAAGAAATATTCGTAGAAACACAATTACGCTACTAAGTTTCACAATGCGGTCTGAAATCTTTAACTTTTGTTCTAGTTTAATTAAATATAAAATTGTAATGATATTTGTTTTAGTTATTATGTGTGCTAAAACTTTATTATTTCATAGGCACTAACTACGCCATATGTAAAACTAGGTAAATTTAAGCAAATCTACTAAGCTCGAAACTTAAACTCGAATAGTATGGTGAGAACTCTAGAATTTTTCAGTAACAATATTGGTATTTGTTACCTTGGTTTGTTTACCTATATATAAGTTTAAAATTTCGTGTGAACCAATGGAGGTCATGAGCGTCCTGGGAGAAAATCTGTAAATGCGCCCAATCTTATTACCTTAGCCTTTATAAAGGCCTTATTTACTTATTTTAGTTTTTTTTAAATAAATTCAAACTATTTTACTAAAAAAAAGAAATTTATATAATAACAATATTTTAAAGTTTGATGAATAATTTTATATGTATTTCCGCAAGTATAGTACCTATGTATTTAAAAATTTGCTTTCCCAGATCTTCTTTAGATGTCCTGTACAACAGCATGAGGCCAAAATAAATAACATTTTTCACAATTTTAAGTCACTTTTCACTATTTAACAAATTATATTTATTATTGTCAACATTCACAACAAACATTATTTATTTATTATCGACATAAAAAACAAATAAACTTTATACGCATATAGCAGTCCGCGTTGTTTTAAAAAAGAAACACCTGGTCCATAGTATTTTATCTGCTTAGATCTACGACATTATATTAAAATTTTTCTTTACGATCCTATGAGACGTCTAGATACTATAAAATTTGAATATTGTGAAACTTCCAATTATTTAAATGGATAGGATATATTGCTATCTGGTATCCTCTGGGAATAGGCTATAAAGTTGATAGAAGAATTAAAATTTTGACAACCAATAATATTGTCCTGTTATATTAGACTGGAGGGTTGTCGAGGCTATAAGAAAGCAAAGATGCCGTCGCCTTAATTAATATTCTATTGATAATCACAGAATAATAAAAAAGAACTATACTGAAAAAGAAAGAAGAAAAGAAGCTCACAATATTTAACAAGACTTTAGGAACGCTTGTCAGTGAGAAGAAGAAGAATATCAAAGGAATTTAAAACAAATTGTAATCCATATATGAATTTAAATTATAAAGTTGTAAAGAGAATTGGAAACGCTTTTGGGATACATTTGACTGCATAGAATGGTCGTGAGTTAGATTTCGCTCTAGGGACTGTTATCGTTGTTTACAAGAATATCTTATACAGTGCAACTTGTAAATGTAAAATATACATCCATTTGTCTAACATAATCTAGGAAACATAGGTTTTTAATGTTACAATGTACCATAACATTAGTTACAAAAAAAGTTGTTTATTACTATTATTAGGTTAATTTAAGTAAATTTATTTTTTTTATATTATAAAGTAAAGAGTGGTAGCCATCAGATTGTAAACGCAATAGTTATGAACTCTCTACTTGGGAGAACGAATTATTTTCATTTCTTTGCTATGGTATAATCTTGCACGTTGAGTGGCTGCTTTTAGATCCGCTACTTAACGTGCGTTATCTTGGATTTGGTCGAAAATCAGAGAACGAAATGTACTTACATCAAATTTCCTCTGCCTAGCCTGAAGGATAAACCGTGAAGCTATGGAAATAAAATTAAGAAGTTATTCTTCAAAGCTATAGTTGCCATGTATAACTTAAGACACAAGCAATCCTACCATAAAGCAGGTTTAACTTTAAATCATATGCATATTCCCTATTATAGATCACGTATAAAATAGTTCATTTTTCAGTAACAATAAACTTTATATCCAGACAGGAATTTACATATTATACATATATAAACTTTACGATCGCAGCGGTTAGATGATAAGAATACAGTTTAATATTCTTTTAAATTATATACTTAGTGAAAAATCTATAAATACAATATCATAAAGTAAATCTGACTTTAGTAATACATATCTACTATAATTTGTCCAAAAGTGAGAAAAGTTTTTAAATATAATTATTTTCGGACTCGGTCGGTCGGTCGGTCGGTCGGACTTTCTCTATTCGGTGAAAATAGTTCCTAGTTTTATTTAAAAAAAAAAATTAAATCACGAAAACGATACTTCTTATTATAATTAAGTATTGTTTGAGAAAGTTTCTTTTATCTGAGAACAAAAAGTTTTGCTTCTGAAAAAATATAGAATGGAGTGATTTATTTAAAATTTCTCCATGTTTTTGCGGTAAAAAGTATGTACGTGATTACAAAAAAAAAGTAATTAATCTTACTACGCTTAACAGTGCGTAAATAGTGCACGTTTGAATTGAAAATAATATAACACGGTTACATACGTGTGTACAATATAATTGTATCACGCGTCGCTTCACGCTCTATCCCGCAAATAGGAATGTAGGCTGAAAGAACCTAGTGTTAAAATACATTAACTTCAGTTTCCGATATAAAAAAATAATCACGATATATCCCATATTTGGCAGGTTAGACAAAGAGAGGAGGAGAGAGAGGACACTAGGCAATGTTAAGATAGTCCTTTCCGCCGCGCTTCGCCTCGATACCAGAGCGAAGAAATGGAAATATAAACGTAAATAAATGTTTCACTTCTTCAAGTGGGGATCGAACTCACAACCGTCGCGACGGCTTCATTATTATTACAATATTAAATCCCTATAATATCGCACAATCTCGACCGGTGTAGTGTCACATCACCTTGACATGAAGTGTTACCCGCTATTTGTTTATCCGTCCCCTCGCTCCCTAATAAGGATGTTGAACGTTCCCGCGGTCTCCATCATAACTTCTCTATTAAATCGTTGTATAAATGGCGGTTATAGTATTGCTACACTAGTGGTTGGCCCGCAGGTTTGCCCGCATATGTTGGCCATTGGAAATATTAATTATGATATTCTTTGTAATATTTTAATAATAGTTTCTTTTTTAGTATAATTTTATAAGTGGTTGCAATTTTTTTTTAATTAGTTAAGTTTTTTCATTATTATGGCTTTCTTTTCTAGTTACGAAATGTTTTGTCATCTATACTATCTATACTAATATAATAAAGCGGAAGAGTTTGTTTGTTTGTTTGTTTGTTTGTTTGAACGCTAAGATCTCTGGATCTACTGGTCCGATTTACTTTGTTTTTGTTTTGTATGAAAGCTGCATTCTTCAGAAGTGCTATAGGCTATATAACATTACATTACACATATAAACTAATATATTTTAAAGTACTTTCTTATTTGACATGCAATTTATTCTGCCATGTTAATAACAACCGTCGCGTCGCTACGCAACCGTTACCGCGACATTTTGATATTCATCCTTATGAAAATAAATATAAGCATTTTATCTAGATTGAAATTATAGTTTACTGTATAACATTCTAATAAATAATTAAGGAGATGTCAATGACGTAGCCTTCGGGCGGCATAGTATGAGTATGACCGACGCGACAATATTCTTATAGTTCAAGCAGGCGTAGCCGCGTCCGGGTCCATTAGTTTTTATATAATACTAAATATATCGAGGCGAAGAAGATATTCTAAGAGATTCTATATAAAGATGATATTTTTAAATGTCGTTCGTTTTAAATTTACAACTATAGACCAGAGACCAGTCGTAGCGAGGGACATAACCAGTAAAGGTGACTGTCACTTTAACATCCTCACACTACACTCCCAATATATTTACGACAACTTAGTATATGTGCATAAAAATATTAATAAATTTAATAAAAACAGTTATCTCCTTTAACATAATTTAAGAAATAAAAATAAGCTTGCTGTGCCCTTCTCTAGGCTCTATAAAGTGTCTCACTCATTCGTAGGTCAAAGTATACACTTTTATAACAAACTTCCTGAACTTCCTTCCACTGAACAAATTTAAAAAAGTGGTAAAGCACAGGCTCTGCCAAAAAGCATATTACTCTGTTAAAGATTATGTTCGCGATAAAGATGTTTGGAAATGAGTTGCTCCATTTCTAAGTTAAAATTGTTAATTGTAATTTGTAACAAATATTGGTAATTAAAAAGAATGGCCATGAGTTTCTTTGCCTGTATCTTCTCATGAGCTCAACCATTTGAACGGGCTTTTTTCAAGTCAAAATTGCACATTTTTTTTGGCTATTTTGTTTTGCATTTTTTTTTCTACTTTTATGACATGTCCAAGTGAATGTTAAGCATTTTTATGGAATAAAGATATTTTGACTTTGACTTTGACTTTGTGAACACACCAGACTTTTGGTTCGATTCTCACTTTAAAAATTAAAATTAATTTTATTTCTCCGCTCTGGTGTAGAGCCAATGCCCGGCGTTGAGTTGCACCACTCGACACTCAATGCCACCAGAATTCAGCGAAAAATGGAAAATCTAATTTCTTAATACTAATTTCTGCCGACCCTGCTGTGTGCAGAATACAGCATGATGAATAGATGGAAACTTTATAGAGTGGTATTTGAACCCAAAACAATCTGTACACGAAGTACGTCTGTCTACAATCTACATGCTGATAACATCAAATATTAAAATAAAATACAGCTTTAAAAACTGCGATAACTTAGCGTGAATGATGTGAAAAATATATAAAGTTGAAATTTATTTACCTTTGCCGACATAGTTTTATGGTCGAAAAGTTTCAGTGAAAAGAATGAATATTTTACATTGTAAGTATATAATATTCATGAAAATGTTTCATTTCAGTTTTTCGTAGCTTGGTACGAGAGTCACGTAGCCATACCCGCTACTATTACATCAAATATTTGACATTCAATTTATTTATTTGTAGGACGCCCTGCAGCACGAGATACGAGAAGCCGAAGTTCGGTATGGTTGAATTGATGAGGGAGACCTACGTTCAGCAGTGGACGGCCCGCTAGAACTATACTAATATTTATTAAATATATTTATGAAATTATTTTCAGCTTTCAATAGAGAGATGCTTTAAGCAAGCTCATTTTAGGTGACGTTTTCTAACAACAAAACTTTACAAATCCTTGCTTAGAAACGGTCGCATAGCGACGATTGTTATTAACATGGCAGAATAAATTGCATGTCAAATTAATAAGTATTTTAATATATTGGTATATATTGAAAATATTAGAAATATGAGAAAAAAAGTATCCTATGTTCATCCCGAGACCCTCAAGTATCTCTATATGAGTATTTTATCACAATTAAATTAGCGGTTTGGGCCTGATTGCATAAAAGACAGACAGACAGAGTTACTTTTGAATTTATAATATAGGTATGGATTTGACATTCGTTAGCGAGCGCGTATTTGAGAGAATTGAATTACGAACTATAATAACTAAAGTAAATCCTTCATAGTAATGGAGTACTGACTTGATCCCAGACGCAGACAGACTTGTCCTAACTACGTTGCAATATGACATAGGTACATTAAAAATACTGCATAAAACTGCAGTTTGACGACACATTTCAGGTTTAGTTAGTTTTAGAGTTTTTATTACTTTGTTTTATTTTAAATTTTACAACGAGTGCAATGTAAGTATCTAATTTAAGTAATAGGGTGTTTCTAAAACAACGCTTGAAAATATAACAATATAATGTTTCTTATAAGTATAATATCATCTTTAATTAGCATTAATGTTGTAATAAATTAATATAAAAGGCTATGTTTAAAATAGAGTTTTGTCACTATGAAGACTGCATACACTTTAAGGGTGGATTTTATCTAATAAAGTATGATATTTGTATGAATACAAGCTTGTATTCAGCTTACAGTCAAATATCCTGATGTAGATAGAGTATTCTGAAGCTCTTGCATTAAGTTTTTATCTACATTTACTTTTATTTTATGAAATTTGAGGCCAGTTGTAGGGCAGGGGCACAAGCATGAGATTGTAACAGCGACAGGTTGTAGATTCAATTTCTTCCTCTGGTAAGCTAAAGGTAACAGCGCGGCGTTGACTTCCGCCACTCAACACGCAATGCCCCCAGAATTCAACAGACAGTTGGGAAAGGAAGTGTCTTAACATTGGATCCCCAGGTTCCTTCTGCCTACCCTATAGTGAATATTTTTTTTTTACAATTCTATTCCAAAGCGAATATAACGTTTAACTTAATACAAATAAAAAAGTAAAAAAAAAATTTTAAGTTAAACGGTTTTATATTGCAGATAAATGTACTAAAAGCTAAAAAATAATTTCATAGAAATTATGATTACTAAAATTTAATCGTGGGGCACGTCCAATATCTACAATTGAAAGACATAGCGTGAGACTTCACCCACCTAGTGGTAAGTAGCAAGTGTCCCCACGATTTTATTTTAGTAATCATAATTTCTATGAAATTATTTTTTAGCTTTTAGTACATTTATCTGCAATATAAAACCGTTTAACTTAAAATTTTTTTTATACTTTTTTATTTTTAAGTTTTTAGTTTTTATTTCTCATGCTATTCAATTCGTTGAAATGAGGCTCGATGTCTCATTATTGCAAGGTTAATGGAGAATGTTACGAACGACCCCCCCAGAGGTCCAATAGAGGGGCAAGGCTATGTACAACAAGATGTGCCTGAATCTTGAGGGGAAAACGCTAACGACATATCATTTTTATCCACCCTAATGCCATACAGTTCTCGGCGCGCTTTTACCTTTTACCTTAACTTGGGTGGTGTACCCCTAGCGACGTATCATTTTTAGCCACCCTAACGCCATACAGTCCTCGACAGGATACCAGATCTTGACTTGGGTGGGAGATTCATATTGTAATTTTGTATAGTATACTATATTATACTTACCAAGCCCTTTATTTTGATACCCATATTGATGGGATTGAAAACTACATTATCCGCCATTTTGTAGCAGTGGCCATCTTTAATTTTGATTTTGTATAGTGCACTGAATTCTACTTGACAAGCCCTTTCATTTGATACCCATATTGATGGGATCGAAAAAACTAACTTGTCCGCCATCTTGTAGCGGCGGCCATCTTGGATTTTGATTTTGTATAGTCCACTGAATTCTGCTTGACAAGCCCTTTCATTTGATACCCGTATTGATAGGATTGAAAAAAACTAACTTGTCCGCCATCTTGTAGCGGCGGCCATCTTGGATTTTGATTTTGTATAGTCCACTGAATTCTGCTTGACAAGCCCTTTCATTTGATACCCGTATTGATAGGATTGAAAAAAACTAACTTGTCCGCCATCTTGTAGTGGCGGCCATCTTGGATTTTGATTTTGTATAGTCCACTGAATTCTACTTGACAAGCCCTTTCATTTGATATCCATATTGATGGGATTGAAAAAAACTAAGTTGTCCGCCATCTTGTAGCGGCGGCCATCTTGGATTCACAATAATATTGAATATGGATAATTGTATTGTCACCAGAATCAAAGGCGTATACCAAATTTCAGATCAATCGGTTAACGGGAAGAGGGTTAAATTTCAATTACTAAATTTGACCCAAACAAACAAACGGGGTGAGCTAAATAAAACCGTTTAAAAAAGCAACAGACGTGAGCTACAAACAAGCAAAAAATATAACTAAAACACATATTCCATGACATTTACCATAATTTTCCCAACTTGACGTATAAATGCCTTTAATATGCCTATAAAAATGCATAAATGTGTATGTTTGTATAATAATACAATCTCAGGAAAGAGAAATATAAAATATGAGTACGACGTTGGGAACACATCAGCTCTGTACCGTTTTATGGTAAATACTTGCAATAAATGTATTCAAGTGGAAAGGTAATGCCTATGTTAATATGAAAATTTATATGTAGAAATTTGTATTTTTTATTTAATTTGTTTTTGTTTGTCACTAAGTAAAACAAAAATGTAATAAAAAAAATGTATTTCGAAAGTTCAAAAAAAAATTGTTTTTACATGTCAATAACGTTTGTTATATTGGTTTATTTATAATTTCATTTATTTTCATTTAATACAATAAATCATATAAGGTACCTATATGAATACGATAACGTGCTAATGGGCGTCGACGCAGTGTCTGTCTGCAAACACTACGGTTGTAGGTTCGATTCCCACTGCGGGAAATTATAATATTGTTTAATTTCCTCGCACTGGTATAACAAGACAAAGCGTGCTTTCAAGCGAAAAATGTCTGTTATATTCTAATATAAAACCTCTAGGTCGTTTTATTATTTGTAACTCCTACGTAGACAAAATAATAATAAAAATATTCAATACAACTGTTATGTACGATACACGTTATCCAATAGACACCTGACGTGACGTTACGTGACGCTAATTTATTCGTCATATTTATATATGACATAAAGAATTTTCTTATATTTCTTTTTATTTTTTCTATTCACCATTCTTATTGTATTACAGCAATTCGATACGGTAATTGAATAATCAATAATATTTATTTTATTTATTAATTTTTATTTTACTGGTCAACTGGTGTTAAATGGTGGAACTCAAAGCCGCGCTTTGCCTCGTTACTCTTACGCACTCGAGAGAAAATTCCGTAGTGAGGAATCGAACCCAAAATCACGAGGCCACGACAGCCTCAATAATCAAATTTAAAGCTATGCATTTAACTGCTTATTCCTACCTATCCAGAAATTTATTATGCCAACCAAAATTGGTCTATATTATGAAAAGATTAATTAATATTTAGTTTGTTCAGGCCAAAAAACTCTATTCGTATTAATATAACGATACAAAAAAATATTTTTATATAGTTATAATGATACGAATATAGCAAAAAATTGGTACAAATCTTCAGAAATACCATTAAAAAGAAATGTAAAAGGCGATGCCCGTATCGACTCTACACTGGAAAAAAAATATTCAAGGGTCATGAGCATGGAGTTTCTACGAACTTTTCGGATCAAAAAGTTTTATTATATAATCTGTACAATTTGTCTTTACATCTTTTCTATTCAAAATCAAAAAAGTTCTAAGAAATAACGATTCAAAATATTTTATTATTTATAATAAGCATATGTACATGTTATTTACTTTTTAATTTTGCACATGTTTATAATTATTTTTAAATTAAAATTCTAGCAAGCTATTACATTATGTTTCTTATAGCTCTACCAGATATACCATATACCTGGGTAGGTTGAGAACCTAGTATCAACTTGTCAAGAAACTTTGCCGTGATTTGCCGTGATCACAGCGGCTAATTAAATTACTTCATTCCCCCGAGTGGAGCTTGAACCTAAAACCATTGCATGTATAGGTTGCTATTACAGTTTAAGTCATTTTCTTTATTAATTTTCTGTGTTAGACAAGACATTATTAAATAATTTTGTATACCTCATCGTTCTTCTCAGCTATTATAATTAAATTAGAAGATATTACTCAAAAAAAAAACATATCTCAAAATAATATAAATAAAAAATAGGTCGCATTCATAGAAATTTATTGGTGCGTTATGATTGAGGGGCATCGAATTTATAGAGCTGTCAAAGAAAAATATTTGCGAACATGTTTGCTTTAATAAAAACATTGAGAATGGAATATTTTAAAATATTGTTATATGTTTTATAAATGCTTGTATTTTTGAGTGATGGAATGGACGCTGTAGTTTATCCTCTAAGATAGGGAAATGAAAATAATTTAAATATAGTCATTTCCCTGAATAAGAATCGAACCCATAGCCATCGATTTTGCTATCAGATGTTATCACACCGAGCCATTACGTGGTGAAACCATCAATTATGTAGTTTTAGTTTTTTATAAGGCAAATATATTTTTTTAAATTTCTGTTGGTAAATTAAATATTAAGATTATTGCTTGACGAAATTTGATTTTTGTAATTTTTTTAATATTACTGAATGAAAACTTTTACTAATGATTGAAAATATATCTTAAAAACAACTAATAATACATTAAGAAAAAATACCAAAACACAATTAAATTAATTCGGAGTACGAAAATTTGTAATTAAAAAAGTATTCAAAGACGATTTTATATAAAAACCTTAATATTGTTTTCATTTTACATTCTTTGAAGAGAATTTTCGGTGTTTCGCGACAACTCCGCCGAGTTTAATTGAATTCCTGAAATACTAATAATCTGAAATGCTTAATTATGTTTCACACTGTGTAAGTGGAAATGGATGAAATGTTTCATAACTTTTCAATTATAACTTTGAAGAGGTTCCCTAACGATTTATTGTTGTAATTTATTTAGCGTCACGCTAAATCCCGCGCACAGCAGGCTAGACCGAACCTAGTGTTGAAACACTCTGTTCTCCATTTTCCGCTGAATTCTGGAGGCACTGTGTGTTGAATGGCGGAACTTTGCTTAAACATCAGAGCGAATAAATGATAATGTTAAACATTTCATTTCGTCGAGTGGGAATCGAATCCTCAACCTGTTGCGTTTACTGCGTTCACATCTTGTGCCCTTGCGCCATAACAGCCTCATGCTAAGAAAAAAATCAGCTTCACCCTGTATCCCGCACACCGGGTAGGCAGAGAGAACCTAGTATTAAAACACTCCGTTCCGTTCCGTTATTTTTCTTATAAATTAATAAACCTGTATATTTTATTAGAAAATACGAATATTCCGTTCCTAAGATTTCTATAACATATACATTTTAATAAACTTATTAGATCTAATAAGCTAACTATCATCCAGCCTAAAATTTCCCTCTCGTCATATTATAGTTAATGTCATATCTAAGGCAAAATACATTTAAAATTTTACCAAAACAAAGCAGGAAATAAAATTTAAATCACTCTATTCTCCAAATTATACATCTTGTTTACATAATTCACTTACTTAAGTAGATTATATTTTGTATTACAAAATCATAAATATTAAACGTCAAGGTTTATTTACAGCTTAATAAAGTACCTAATATAAACAGAATGACTTATTATTTAAATTTGACCAGTTTGTATAATTTCATTAATTTATTCTGAATTCTTTATTAAATTTATAGCAATTGCTATAAGATGAAATTTGTGAATGTATTGTATATTTTTTTCAAGTATATAGATGGTTAATGAACAGTTCCTGAAATGTTATAAAAAAAGATAATTGAGGGTACTCGTGGCGCAGTGGCAAAAGTGTGCGACTGTAAATGCAAATGGATTCAATTTTCAATTTAGGAAATTAAATATTTATTATTTTTCAGCTCTAGTAACAAGGCAAAGCCCGTGATAAAGCTAAAAAAATAATAATAAATCGTTTTTTACATAATATAAAACGAAAACACTGCCCCAAGATTTTATTATAATTTTTAGTAATAAAATTTAATTTAAAAGGAAACTTTATAATTAATATATTAAGATTCTATGCAAGTCAAGATAATATGCAAGTCGAACATCTAAAAATATATGTAAAATAAATCTAATTAAAATAAATTCTCATATAAACTGATGCCCTAAATACGAATAAGTAATAAGAAATTTCATTTAATAACTTAAACTGAAACCAAATCAATAATCCTGCAAAGAAAAAGCTATAATCCCAGTAATAATATTGGAATATCAAAAGAATTTTCATTTCGTTTCGAACTTCCTTATTTCCCCATACCTTAATTAAGGGATCAGATTATAGTTACGAAACTTGTGTTATGTGATGATAATTATATTACTTAACATGAAACTTTTACTATATACAGTCTTATTAATTTAGTTGACAAATAAAATTTAACTATATAAAAGCCAAAATATAAATACTTCAAAGATTCTGGATGGCGGAACAAGAACCAGGACTATCAGGAAGATTTGGAAAATATATATTTCTTTTTTATTTAGTACAGTTTTTGTGTAAAGAAATTATTTTAAAAAGCTTATTATTGAATTGGCCCCAAGGAGTAAAACAAAGTGACGTGGGAGTGAAAGTAGGTGACCTGAATGTAAATTGCCTGATGTACGCAGATGATGCAGTGCTTATTGCATCATGAGAATGCGAGTTGCAGACATTAGTCATCACTCTGAAAGAAGAATGTGAAAATAATTGTCTATACCTGCTCCTATGAAGAAGTTGTGGTGTTTGAAGGAAATGAAGAAAGGACGCATTCTACAATAAGCGTATTAATAAAAGTGAATGAACTTGATGTATTTGGGAAGTATGTTTAGTAGAGACGGAAGATATATAATGGATGTGGAAAGGCATCCTCACCACAGCTGTACTTTTGGTCATTCACAATATAGCGTTGGTTGGATTCTGCAACGAAACGTGGTTATTACAGAAGAAGAAGGAACTTAGTGTTTGAAATGTAATGGGCGAAACGAGTGGGGATAGACGAACGAAGCAATTACGGAATGTAAGCATCGAAGGTGAAGAAGAACTTGAATATAAAAATATATGTATAATATTTCTTTTTCTATCCTGATGATCAAAAAATGCATAATAAAAAAAAATGATGTAAAAACTATACAAATTTCATACATTTTATTATATAACATGGACTGAATTTAAGCCATGGCACATCGGCATAAATCCCGTAACTGAGGAAACGTTGCGTGCCTATGAGGCTATGACCCGGTTAACTGAACAACTTAATCCTGCATGTCGAAGAAGAATAACGACGTTAACCTTTCTAGATATATTTTTTTACATTTATTATTGGAAAAACGATTCGAGCATAACGCTAATTGAGGTCTTTTCCGTACATTTTCTTTTATTTAAAGCAAATTTTTGCTACGTTTTTTGCTATTACTATATTATATCAGTTTTTTTTTATTAGTTTTAATAAAGCTGTATATTAGTAAATATTAATTTTACAGGTAGTTAATATATCTTCTAACATCTGTAGACGACAGCGTAGCTGCAGTACCGCAAAGCAAGTCCTAATATTGCCTTAATCACACCCTCTAATATCTTGCACGTCGTTCCCACTAGTACCCCTATCAGCCTTATGAGGCTCGTCTATTATATGGCATAGTATATTTATTATTTAATAACTGAGGCCAGGCAATAGGACAAGTTATGAGTGCGATTCCCACACGAGCAAATAATTATTGTATTTTTTTTAGATTCGCGCAGTATCCCGCACATAGCAGAATCCGAACACCTAAGCATATCATCATTACCGTCTGAAAGTGGGGAACGGAAGAGTCTTAATGGGAACGGAGTGTCTAAATACTCAGGTTCCCTCTGGCTACCAAGTTGTTTGAGCTAAAAAGCCAAAAAAATCTTATTATACTTATTTTGAACTCGTAAAATAAAGTATAAAATTAAATGATTGTTTACTTGTAATTTTTGAATGCCTGTAAAAGATTATATATTTCGTATGGAATATTAAAATAACCCACTCATAGTATAAGCCTTAAAAAATATATGTTGTTAAATTATTGCAAATGTACGTATCATTTATTTTACATATTATATTAAAATATGTTTTATATTATTTGTCGTAGTAACCGTTTATTTTAAATATTCTTATAACAACTATTATATAATAAAACCTAATTTTTATTTAAAATCAATTTCTTTCAATAAATACTTTTCAAGGATTCAATATACGATTACCTATAAGTAACTTTAACTGATTTATACTGAATTGTAGAATTATAGAGAAACCAAAAACAAAGTAAGTTAAACATCAAAAGATTTTCCAGACTTCCATGGCTTCTGGTTCTAAACACACTAAAGTAATAAAAGAAAAATAAAACTTTAAGAACATATTAAGTGAAGAAAATTTCTCTCATTTCAAATGATGCCTTACTTCGGGGAGGCCTTCTAAGTGGTTCGACTGAACATTCAAAAGTTATAAGCAGTCGTCTTTCAATCTTTCATTCTATTTCAAAGTAATATCAACTTTATAACTGTAATTGTAAATGATTTATTAGAGCTGTACTAAAATATTGATTCGTATTTACGTAAATACGAATTAGTTTGGATTTTTTTCAATGAACATGAATATTAAATAATTTATATATTATGTATATTTTAACTTCATAGCATTCCCTGCATATAGAAGGCTACACAGAAGGAACCTGGGAGCATAGTGCCACTTTCTTCCAAATTATCATAGCTCTCCAGGTTGAGGAAATTAAATTTTTAAATATTTTATTCCCTCGTCCATGAGTGGGGATCGAACCTACAACCTTCGTGTTTACAGCGTTTCCTGCGCTACGACGGCCTCTCCTTTAATGAATTTTAATTACAGTATACAGATACGTATTCATTGGAATGGCGGGAGTAGATATCGAACTTAATCCAGAGAGAGGAAATGAAAATATAATCATTATTTGATACCAATGAATATAAAATATATTTTGCTATTTTATACTTTAAGTTTTTTGTTAAGTAATGTTTAAAAAATCAAATCAGCTTCACGCACCAGCAGGATAGACAGAAGGAACCTAGTGTAGAGACATTCCGTTCCCCACGTTCCCCCGTAAGTTAAGCTTAAGTTATTTTAATAAAGTAAAATGTGACGATTGAGTGTTAAATCTCTAAATGTGCATTAATACTCGAAAGTAATAATGAAAAGAATTACATAATATAATTATGTAGATAAATGAAAATTTATAAAATTTATGCTTACTTCCTAAATTAAGCTTACTGAATAAATATTTTTATTTAATTTCTTTTTTAATTTATGTAACATTCACAGAAATTTCACTAAACAATGATAGCTGTAGTGCGTTTACTACGTTGGCGAGACTCCAGTAACAGAAGTGGATGAAAATTCCATAGCTAGGTGAGTCTGCCAGGAATTACTGGAAATGGGTCACATTTTATGGTAAGAGCATGTATTTATTGGTGCCATTCCTACGTTGAAAAATACTTGTTACATATAAAGTTCATAGTACCAGTGAACTCTTCTTAGAGAGAGTTCAAAAAATTTTAAACTGCGCTACAAGTAGGTTAACGTTTTAAATTTATAACTTAAACTGCCTTGTGGTGTTTTCTTTACTTAATTTTAATATTTAATTAATCTTCGTGTTTAATATAAAATTGAATATGAGCTAAAACTACAAATAGTAGTAGTTTATATTATTTTCAGGCACAACATAAACTAAAATTTAGATATTATTACTTTGTTTACTAAAGATGAAATTTAATTAACTTGAGCAGATTTTTTAGGTCAGTTTTTTATATTATATCATTTGAGTTAGGCAAAGGAACCTTTTGTTGGCACATCTCTGACTGTTTTAAGGACTTACGACCAGTGACTAGAAGACTTGTAATACTTACGTTATTAGAACACACTACTATTGTTCTGGTAGAGTTGTATCACAATCGGGTCGTATAAAAATAAAGAATAATTGTTAAATAATAGTAAGCATTTGATGGATTGAGGCACGCTTGGCGCAGGAGGTCAAGGGTGTGACAATAAACACGACGGTTAGGGTTTCGATTCAAATTTAGGCGAATGGATTTATTAATATTTTAATTTCTTTGCTCTGGTACCAAGGCAAAGCACGGCATTGTTTCACCATTCAAAATTCACCAGAAAGTAGGGATCGGAGTGTCTAAACACTAGGCTGTCTACCCTGACTTGCCTACTCTGATATAAGTGAGATACAGCGTGAAGCTGAAAAATAGAAATATGAACATACATACGTTACAAATATTTTATAAAATAGTATAACTTTTAAAAATATTAATCCTTGATATAATTAATGCAATTTACGCATATTATTCAAATTTCCTTGTCATATTGTATAATACTATAAAGCGCCTGCCTCCCGTTGATTGTTCATGCATAATAGAGTATATTGCTCATATTCTGAAACAGGCGTAATTTATTATTTTTAATATCCTCGTAGATGATAATTTTAGTATAAATATAGTTTACTATTATTTACAGTTCCTCCGAAAAATATGTTATAAATATGTATGCGTTGAACAGAGAAAGACACTCTGTTCTTACTTTAAAGGAATTTGTTAGTTGTCAATACAATCCGATTTTACTTAAAACATAATTGAACTGATTGGGATTGAACCCACATAATGTCAATTATTTTATGTGATCAGATAAATCTAACTGGTATTTCGTATATCATTTATTTTTCTACTATAAAACTAAAAGCTATCATATTAAATGTTACAAAAGTGAATTTCACTAAACAGCAGGCAATATCTTTAAATGGAGGCAGAGAACAAGAAAGTGATGTATCACTATCTGTGTTCAGAAGTTTCAAAATATAAAAGGAATAATAATAATAATAATTTTATTATACCTTCGACAGACGTACTGTAATATAACTGTTAATACTACAGCAGATACGTTTGATTAACCAAAGCCGATAGAAAGAAAGTTCCGCAATAACTTCCGTATCTTTAATTCATGGCGCGCTACAAGGGAACACCGAGAGCTCCCCAGATACAACCGATTCCACCTTCATTTATTACATTTGGCTTTACCACTTCAGCGTTCAGTTGGTTCATAAATCGACTAAACTTCCTTTGTAATCAGCTAGTTTTCGCTAAAACTTGAAAAAGTTTGTTAAATCGTTAAATTTTATCAAGATTGGGGGGAGAAGAGATAAATGAATTAATAGTACATGTCAGTAATTTTGTTTAAAGATTTATTATATTGCCACAGCAATGGAAAGTCGTTTTCCATTTGTATCTGGAAGCAGGCAAGGCTTAATGATGTTTTTTTTTATTTATATTTTTCCTTAATTTACTCTTTTATTGTCTCTCGTATAATAGCACGAATAATAAGGTCTCTATATAATGCCTATACATGCACTTACAAAATACATAGAAACCAATCATGTTTATGCTTATATACTATATATAGGTTTAATGTAAACATCTCAGGTTAATATGAAACAAAGGTTTGTTAGCGCTGCTTTGTAAAGCTTGTCTAAACATTGTAGGTAGAACTTTATACTAGACTACTAAAATTATGTATACCACATAATAGCTAAGATAAAACAATAAAAAATATTTCTGATATTAGATATACATTAATTTGGCTGCAAGGGCACAGTTTTCTTTATATTTATAAATTTTATGTAAGTATAAAGACGGATTCTAAGAAAAATATTTCTTCATCTTTCTACTGTTGTAATACAAACGTGGCGTAATTTTTCAAATTTGGGCAAAAACGGAGGGTGGAGTGATTTGACTCTAGGTCCTCTATAAATACCTTATAACTTACAATTTGGAATAAAAATTGAAGCTGAAAGAAGTAAATCTATATATATAAAATCGAAAGGTCACTCACTCATCACGAAATCTCAGAAACTACATGTGCTAGTAATCTCAAATTTTGCATAGGAGTTACTTATAGGACGTAGGTCCTCGCTAAGACGGGAATTTGCAATATTCGACTTCTAAGGGGTTGTTTTTGGGGTCGAAAGTTTGTATGAAACTTCGTTACTACAAATGCTAGGAGTCTCAAATTTTGCATAGACGTCACTAGGACGTAGTCATGGAGACAGAAATTAATAATAACATAGTTCACGCGGGTGAAACCGCGAGCGGGCCGCTAGTAATATTATATACGTAAACGAATATTCCTAAAACAATACATTTGTCATATATAATATGAAACTAATCAAACTTAGTCGACATGCGTTCCTCATAATCTTATTGATATAGATTCATATGATGTCCGCTACTGGCGAGTTCAGGGGTCAATATTGGCAATTATGTCGTTCGGGGGAACCAAGGGAACCATATTTGTTTTACTTTTCTTTATTTTCTACTCATGAGGAAGTAAGAAATATGATGTTTTAAATATCCTCAAACTACTCTAGTTTGATATACTCTTTATAGCTATCTCAGTTAACAATTCTGAAGATTTTGCTATGTAATTTTCTTATATTTCCTATCAAATTTTTTGTTTGCCGCTATCGCGTGCTGCGAAAAGGCTTAAAATGTACTTATTTAATTAATTTTGAAATAAATTTAAATGCTGAACGCCTACTTTAAGGTTTATCAAATAAAAATCTACATCTATTGAGGCCATCGTGGCCACAAGACAAGGACAAGCGTGTGACTGTAACGCGACAGTTGTAACTTCTATTACTACTCGAGGGAATGAATTATTATATATTACTTTTTTCTTTCTTCGGTCTTATACTAAGGTAAAAGCGTGGCTTTAAGTTCCGCCACGGAACCGGCATTGCCTCGAAAATTCACCAGGTTCCCTCAGCATTCTACATCAAAATATATGAAAAATAACTGACGCAAACTACAAACATCTATAAAAAACATTTTATAAATCTCAAATTCATAAGCCATATCCTTAAGGTTTCATAAAAAGATTTGGAAGTCAAACTTTTTCGTTTTGTTCTTAAAAGGCGAAAGTTTTTATGTCACAGGACACTTTAGGAGTCGTTGTATTATTCATCAAACAATAATAAATTTTACCACGTATATCCATGGGTTTTAGCAAAGCCAGAGACCATAAATCTCCTGGTAACTTCCCTTTATCCCATAATTCGCGAAATATTAACTGTTATCATTTGTAATATAATCCTTCCAAAGTATAATGTTTCTTCAAGTAATTTATATGTATTCGTCTTTCGTGAATGTCAATTAGAATCCAAAATAGGGCAAATTAGGTGTTAGGACAAATAATAGCAAGAGGCTATAGGTTGCATCTGGAGCATCTGTATAGCATCTGGTTGTGGATGAGATGATTATGAGTTTGACTCCTGAGGACATATCTCATTGTGACTACACGCAATTTCTTGAATTCGTGCGAAAATCAGAGAAAGGAATGTCTACACTCTCCTATCTCCTCCTCCATATGCAGGATAAGCGTGAAATAGAAAAAGCTATGATTTTTTTTTTTAAATATTCTGCAAGAGTGAGTTTTAAGAGGGAAAGAAAAATAACCTCAATGAAGTGTCAAATACTCAGTGTCAATAGTACTTGACGTAACGTAAAGTAAGAGAATCCTCCAAGATCATTATAAAAGGATATTTTGGTATCTTGAAAAGAATAAAAAAAATATAATAATATTTATAACAAAAGAAGACTATTTATACTACTTTTGAGGTCACAATATTTTTCTCTAAGTAAATTTTAAATTTGATATACATAAATAGAATAGCTTTCCAACAGTACGTCGCTCAAATGTCTAATTTACGAGTATGCCTGCAGCGTTGTTAGTTAATGTTACACTTTTAGGAAATAACAATATAAATTGTATGTGAGCTAAAATATTTTATGAGAAAATAATTTAATTTTTAGAAACGTTGCTTGTCTATAATATATTAAAAATAGATCATAGCTATGTAATTGTATTAACTTGTTGAGACATCCATCCGTCCATCAGACATTCTAGTAGTACTTAAACTTTACTTTATAATATAATTTCAATTTATACTGGAACAACAACAAATGTGCGCGAATTTTTTGTATTTAAAGCTTTGGTTAAATTAATTTAAATATTTTTCACAAAATTGTCGTGAAATAATAAATCAGGCAAAAAGAAGAGCAACTGTTGAGTTTCATGGTTCTTCTCAGCAGAACTGCCTTACAAACCGGTGGTAGCTTTTTGCTTATATGTTCATTCGACGGCGCAAAAGTGCTTGTAACAGTCTATTTGAATAAATAATATTTTAAATTTGAATTTGAAAACCTATGCAAATGATAACAATCCCGATCTACAAATATAAAATGAATATTCATAAGAATACAAATCTTGGGTAAGCATTGGAATGGACATTACTTCTGGTTAAACATTTTGCCCCAGCTTATGGTAATTAATAGACTTAATGGTAATACAGGGAAATTTATTGTAATAGTGTTAAAATATATATTGTTACAGCTGGGTTTTGTTTAAGTGTTCACATTGAAGCTGACTCCGAAACCCACAAGTTCTTAGTCAAACTTTCATTATATGTATTTAATATTCATATTTTAATGTATTTAATTTGCACAATTATGTGACTGTAACGTAACGGTTGTGGGTTCCGTCCCCACTCGAGGAAGTGAAATATTTATTTACATTTATATTTCCATTTCTTCATGCTGGTGTCGAGGCAAAAACGCGGCGTTGAGTTCTGCCCCTCAACACGCAGTGCCTCCAGAATTCTGCAGAAAGTGGGGAACGGAGTGTCTTAACACTAGATTCCCTCTGCCTACCATGCTGTGTGCGGGATACAGCGTGAAGCTGATTTTTTAAAAATGTATTTAAAGTGTTTTCCTAATCAGCTTAACGTTATTTAAATGTAAACGTTATTTATATACTAACTCCGAAAATGTGAAATCATAATAATAAACATAGATTAGGGATATATTATATCGGACCGAATATTATTAACATTTTTCAGTAATACTAAAAATACATTTTTCTTAATAATAATAGTTTCGACATAATCAGATCTTACAAAAATATAAGGGTTACGTTTTTTACCATTCGGCTCGAACTACGAAACCCCAAGAACCGACTTCTTTAGGACAATTTATTGTCACACAGCTGTCAAAATTTAGTTTTCTCATTTCCATCTGACTTAGACTCGCAGCTACACGAGATAGGCCCAAAGAAGAAAGCAGTAACACCACATTAGGTTCTCTTATCTTGTAAATGTTTTGAACTTTTGTTATATATTTCACAAGCTTAGGAAGGATTTCTCCAGAATAATATTACTAACACCTTATATGTAGGGTCTAGACATTTACTATATATTTGTATAGATTTTTCATATTTTTAATCTTGAAATCAACTTAGGGAATAGTCCAAATTTCATTAAAATCAGTTTTGTAATTTTTGAGATCAATGCATTTCTATAGTAGGTATGTCTTTTACCTTCACGCTTTATGTCACACATGGCAGGGTAGTCAGAGGGAACCTGGGAACCTGGTGTAAAAGTAGAGGAAATATCTTATTTTCGTTCTCCACTTAACTGATAGGCGGAACTCTTCACCGCACTTTATCTTGTTACGTAAACAACGTAAAGCGAAAGAATGAAAATATTTAATATCTCTCCGAGTAGGAATCGAACCAACAATCACGTTTACATGACGGCCTCAACTCAACAAGTTAACTTGTTAAGTATATCTATTGTGCTTTTTATCATACCAGTTTCAGATTACATAAATAAACATTATAAAAATACTAAATCTACGCAATAAAGGGTTAATTTACGCACAGGATATGCCATTTATAATAAATGTTTATATATATACCAATATATTTGATTAATACAGAGATTTTCCCACAGCTTAACATCTTCCGGCACCACGTACACCATCTTTATGGGTTAAAGGGGGGAAAGTGACAGTGATTTGTTTATGCAGTGAGAGAGACGATATGTAAGTACATATTATGCTTACCTCGTACCTGACTGAGGCGTAAGAGATAACTGGGGTGATGGGATATGTTATATTACTATAATAATATAGAGGCATATAGAGGCTTGGGTTTGGTTGTTAAAGCAATGGTTGTGGGTTCATTCTCTGGAGAATGAATCATTTTCATTTTCTTATATGAGTAAAAAACAATGTCTCAAATACAGTTGAAAAGTTGTAAATGGGTTACACTTACATTTGTAATGAGACTCCGTTTTCTAGTTTCTGTCCAATTTTTAAGACATTGCACGATGAACGCCGGAGTTCAACGCCGTGCCAGAGTGATCTTGTTACCAGAGTAAAGAATTGAAAACAATTATTTCACCTAAGTGGGAATCGAATCCTGAATCCTATTTAAGAAAATATTGTGCATTCCTATAAAATAAATTATGAAATAATTCATGTATAAAGTATTATTTAAGAAACTTTTCCAGGCCACTGAACTTGGCTCCTTGTTTGCTGTACTTTCAAAGCGTATATCAAAATATACACAAACATTACAAAGAACGATTTTCTGAACATTTCAATAATTTACTGCTAAGCGGTTTTCACGTATGAATAGACATTTTTTTTTCAGTAATAGAAACCTTTCAGTTAAAGAAGTGAAATAAATATGTGAAATATTCAAATGTATGTATGTGGAAAGTAACGAAATTAAAAAAAAAAACTGATATTATTTTTTTTCTTTTCAGCTTAGGCAAAGGCTGTTAAGACACTCCGATCTCCATTTTCCACCGAATTTTGGAGGCATTTCATGTGGTGAAACTCAACTCCGAGTTATTAACATGGTTGCCAAGAAATAAATAAAGAAATGAAAAAATGAAAAAGAAATGTATAAATCATATATGAATGAAACTTAATGTATTTTCATCATAATTAAAAGTCACTTTTACTATCTAACATGAAAAAAGTAAAAAAATATTAGTACCTACCTACCAATATCAAGGGAAAACATTTCTTTAACATATTCTATACGAGGCCACTCAAAAAGGCAACGATAAGGACACTTCATAGAACCAGTTTTCACGCGTAGATACTATCTTAGGACGTAACTAATCCTTTTTATCAACCCTATATTTCTTACACAACCCTTATTTGAACATTCCCGCCCTAAAAACACGCAACTAGATTACACGAAGTTGTTATATAATAAAGTGCTTTATTCCAGCCGCTAATGGTTCCATTAGTTGTTGGAAATTGTCAATGATTCATTTTGGATATACAGTACGCTGCTTGGAAAGTTCTGGAAATTATGAGCTGCTTTCGGAAAAATATTGTTATGTTTGGTGTTGACGACGGTTGTTTAAAGCACGTAGTTTGTTACAAAACAGTTATATTTATTTCATTTATTATATAAAAAATAGTTGATATTTAAAAAATTGTGCAGAGTTCAGTTCCGCCGCTCAACGCGCAATGTTGGATGTAAAATGGAGAATGGACTAATAAAACTATAACTCATCGCTCTCTGTACATGGAAGATATATAAGAAACGATAAGATACTTATATTTAATTGTCGGCCAGTATGCGTAGTGGGTTCGATCCTCACTCGAGGAAAGAAAATATTTATTAAAATTTCATTACTTCGCTCTGGTATTGTGTCGAGGCAAAGCGCGGCGTTGAGTTACGGCACTCAACACGCAATGCCTCCAGAATTCGGCGGAAAATGGGGAACGGAGTGTAGTAATTATATACTCGTAAAGGTATTAAAATGGCAAAGAAACCAATTATATTAATATTTAGAAATATCTCAACATTTTATGATATTGAACAAAACCTTTGAAGTCAAACTTGTATGTTACAAGTTTATTAAAATATTTTATTATAATAAATCTAAATATGGAAATAAAATTAAATATAATATATATGAAATAGTGCTAGCCCACTTAGAATCTAATTAGGTTTCAACTTTAGCAATTACATTAACTATTTATGTAAATAAAGTCTGACTCTTAATAATAGGACACCTACACAACCTACTTTCTACTTTCGTATCGTATTTAACAAAAGATAAATACAATATCTGTCTAACTTAGATATTATAAAAACAAAAGATTTATATGTATGTTTGTAATTAATAAATTCAAAAACTAAACTAAACGAAAGAACTTTCACGAGTAGATTAGTACATTATCACTTTATAACATAGGCTGTTTTATTTCTAGGAAAATTTAGGGATCCTTATTAAAATTTTAATAATATAAGCCATGGGATAAAAAAACTGGTGTAAAATATCTTTTATCGCATGCTCTACTGAAACTATTGAAGATAGAATAAAAATGTTCTACAAAATTGAGGAACATATCGATATTCACCAAAAACTGAGATGTTGCAATATTGTAGTTTTGAAAATAAAATTAGCTAAGAAAAACTACTTTTTTACTCCGGCCATAATCAGACCAAGTATTCCATTCCAAAAAAACCTTACGAATTTATAAATCTCACCTTCACGTTGTATGTTGCACAGTGTTGAGACACTCCGTTTTCCATTTTAGAAAAAAGTAAAAGAATTTTTTTTTTAAATATAATTATTGCCTAAGAGGGATCGATCCCCCTACCATCGGTATATTCATTGGTATAATAAACAACAAAAAATCTTTTACCCTAATCTTTTAACGATATTAGACTTTTGCAGTTCCGGAGATCGTTTCGAAACTTATGAGAGAGTAAATTCCCATAAAACCCGATAAAGCCACATAAAAAAGATTTATCAATTTATTATACACGGTTTATGATACTTAAAAATGGTTTAATAATTGGATAAGCACTGTTTTTAAATTGTTTTTAAGTAATAATATTTTTATAGCTTTTTTTTCGTATAGTGTATAGGTACTATTAATATTTTTCTTGTAACTTTTGAGCGTTTTTCGTATTTTGAAAAATCTAAGAAAATTATAAAATTGAGAATTATTGCAGTAGACAAAGTAAGTAGAACTTTGTGTACAGTTTCATATCTATCAAATAAATTAAATGTATACAATTGATAAGAATTTGTGCCAGTTAGGGATAGGCTATGGGTTTGACTCTCACTCGAGGAAATTTAATATCTTAATTTCTTCGCTCTGGTGTCAGTCGCTCAACACGCAATGCCTCCAGAATTGGCTATCGTTTTCATCTTTTTATTTTCACGCTGTTTCCCGCATATTGCAGGATCACGGAAACTTGATGTTAAATCGTACGTCGTTGTACACTATTAAGTCCACACATTCACCTAATTTTCGAGATATTATGGATATTATTATGAACAAATCTGTGTGAAAATTTCTATCACAAAATTCCCAACCTCCAAAATAAAAGAAACCTTACAATTTCGGCAAATAAAAAAATAATTTCTTTCCTAGAATATGAATTTAGCGTTTTACTTACGGTTGATATGCTCGGGAAAATATTATAATGATATTTTCGTAAAACTTGTCCAATAAAACGAGCTAAGCTTTAGAAATTGATTTTAAGTGGAAGGAAATTGGGTAAACAAAAGGAAGGACAATACCCTTGTTAAGTGACTTCGGCTTTGAAAACAAATCATAATGTTGGCAGCATTGGATTTTTATTTTTTCTTTTACTTAAATCTGTTTTGCCAAAACAAATATATGTATAGGCTGACGGGTCGGGGACCTTTGCCGATAGATCAATTAGTATTTAATAACAAAATTTTATGAAATTTCTAAAATTTTGTATTTTTTTAGTTTGAGGGTTCAGTTTCCACTGGAGGAAATTATTTTTTTTCATTAAGAAACAATTCCACCATTCATCACGTAATGCCTGCATAATTTGGCGGAAAGTGGAGAACGGAAGTGCTCGTATGTTAATGGAAACGAAGTATCATAACACTAGGTTCCCAGGTCCCTTCTTAAAATAATTTCTATATAATATAAAGACAACAGAAGGTCAATTGGGTAAGGGCTAAACTTATCTAAGCACTCAAAAAAAAGGTTAGCTTTTAACGAGGTGAATGCCGACAATGCTGACAATGCTGACAATGTTGACATAGCGCCCACCACGTCGCCTAATGGAGTCTGAAGTTTGTTTACTGTCTTTTCATATTTTCATTCATACATATATAACTTTGAGCGGTTTTTAAACGGCCATTTTGACATGCCTTTCTATTTTAAGCTTTAAATGAAATATTTAATTTTATATTTAGAGACCAGTCTCGGTGCAGGCGGCAATAAATTAAAATGGAAGTGGGCAGGGCATATTATTCGGAGTGGGCTCGAGAAATGGGCTACAGATGTCACAGAGTGGTATCCAAGGGAAGGAAAACGGAAAAGAGGACGACCACTACGAAGATGGGAAGACGACATAAAAGCATCAGCGGGAGCAATATGAACGAGGAAAGCACACGATCGTCAATTGTGGAAGGATCTGGGGGAGGCCTATGCTGAAAAGCAAAACAAACAATTTACCGATGTCTAGATATAAGTACCTTATTGTTTATTGTAAAATATTTAAGTTTGTTAAAAAAGGTTATTTCTATTCTATTCTATTCTATTCTTGGTGCAGGCGTGCAAAGTGTGACTGTAAAACCGACTGGCTGTGGGTTCGATTCCCACTCGAGGAGATGAAATATTTATTCATATTTATATTTCCATTTCTTCGCTCTGGTGTCGAGATAAAGCGCGGCGTTGAGTTCTGCCACTCAAAACACAATTCCTCCAGAATTCGGCAGAAAGTGAGGAACGGAGTGTAGGTGTACTAGGTTCTCTCTGCCTAACCTGCTGTGTGCGTGAAGCTGATTTTTTTATATTTACAGCTTGTCTGTCTGTAAACGTGACAGCTGTGGGTTCGATTTCCACTCGGAGGAATAAAATATTTCCATTTTCTCGCTCACGTATACAAGACAAAGCGCGACGTTAAGTTCCATCGTATGTGGAAGAAGTAGTGTCTTAACACTGTGAAAAAAGATAAGGAAATTTACAGTCTCGTATTAAAATATACGACCGCCGTAGCTTATTCATAAACTTACGTAGTAACTATGTACTAAATGTTCCTTCAATGTAAATTTATTATGTTTGCAAGAGGACTGTCATGTTTAGACGTTATTGGTAGACACATTTATGTCATTTATTGAAATGCCAGTTTTATTTAATTTCTTGTCATGTAAGTAATTTCTCTGTGACACTATATGAAATATCTTTTGACGTGAATACCTACGTCTAAAAATTTGCTACCATACGGGAGCCATCCAAAAAACCTAAAGACAACAAAATTTGGGGATATAGTTGGGCCTTGTAGTTTCGAAACTATCATCTATATTAATAACTAGCGGCCCGCTCGCGGTTTCACCCGCGTGAACTATGTTATTATTAATTTCTGTCTCCATGACTACGTCCTAGTGACGTCTATGCAAAATTTGAGACTCCTAGCATTTGTAGTAGCGAAGTTTCATACTAACTTTCGACCCCAAAAACAACCCCTTAGAAGTCGAATATTGCAAATTCCCGTCTTAGCGAGCACCTACGTCCTATAAGTAACTCCTATGCAAAATTTGAGATTCCTAGCTCTTGTACTTTCTGAGATTTCGTGATGAGTGAGTGACCTTTCGATTTTATATATATAGATAATATTATGCTAGTGGATAAAAGAATCAAAGAAATTATTACAATACACTTGAAGGGTGTTGATTGTGCAAGGTGGAGGGGAAACGACGCTATTTTAAGATTATTTTCCTGCGATATTATCGATAAAAAATCTATTGGACTTATATAAATAATAATAAAAATATATAAGTACTTTTATAGAAATCAGAGTTCTGTAAAAATTTTTTGGATGTGTAACTTTAAGGTAAATATTTTTTCCATAAACTATTAACATAAACTATTAACTAGCCTTGAAATGTATAGTTTTATAATGAAATGTTTTATATATATTTGATATGGGTATAAGAAATCGTTATTGCGTGCTGAACAGCTTGCCTCTACACCGAAGCGAAAAATTAAAATATGAAATATGTAATCTTCTCGAGTAAGAATCGAACCCACAACCTGTAGCGTTTACAGTCATACGCTCGTACTGTTACACCAATCAACTATCAGTTTTGCATGCTATATGCCTACTTCCTACAAAACTAGAAATAGAATCGTACCTCTAAAGCAAAATACCAAATAACTCTAATTACTTTGATATATTCAACACTCGAAATTATGTAGATACATGTCGAGCTATTCATTTTGCAATTTGGTTCGTGATGCGGCATATCTAATTATGGGGAACCCTAAAACGATACACACCTTGTTTGTTCATACAATCCATACAAAACGTTAAATCTATATGCATATTAGCGTATGCTATGTCACGTTCCTAGGATGAATATGGAGTTATCTAATACCTAGATGCCTAGATGCAACCTGAATACCTCAGGCTCGTTTCAGTGATTAAATACCAATAATTAGGTGTGCTTTTGAGCTTATTGTCGACAGTCCATCTCATTATGTATTACCGTATTATATTTTTTTATTAACTTCACGGTTTATCTCGCATATAGCAGGATAGGTAGAGGGAAGTTAGTGTTAAGACACTCTGTTCTCCACTTTTCGCTGAATTTTTCGAGGTATTGTTGAGTGGCGGAATTCAATGCCGGTTTTTTGCCATGGTGCCAGAGCGAAGAAATGAAAATATTAATAAATATTAATTCATTTCCCCAACGGGATCGAACCTACGACCGCCACAGTTACAGTCACACCCTTAGGCCCCTGCGCTACGACGGCCTCTACTACGAGTAACTATATGAATTTAAATTACTCAATAAAATAATCTATATATATAATAAAACTGTAAAGGGGGTAAAATCTGTACATTGAATATAAACTAAAAAAAACACTTCAGGGGGACTCAATACAACTAATAGAAGGTAAAAATATAATTTTTGGAATTCTTGTCTGTCTGTCTGTTGTGACTCTTTAACTCAAAAACTACTGGACAGATTTAAATGAAACTTCTTTTGTTGCATAGCTATTAGTCTTCGGCAACATATAGGCTATAATTTATTTTGATAGTCCGAATACCTGATGTGAGACCCTAGCAGCCCGCCTAATCTATAAGAGATATCAATACAACGAATTAGGAAAAGTTATTCAACGTGATGAGCATTTTCTGTTGACATAAAAAAAAATTGGATCCAATGTGGAACCCCAGTCACCCAGCTAAACTTTATTACATATAATTCGTCAGTCGTCTTAAAATAAATTATTCTACGTAATAAACATTTGTTTTGACGTTTACGTAATACCATAATTATTATTTAAAATGGTTCAACACCAAATGATATAAATTTAAGTAAATATTTTTAATAAATATATACAAATTAAATAAAATTTAAAAACAAAATCCATAAATCGGTAACATATATGTGTATCACAGATAAAAAAATTAAATTCTTATAATTTTGAGGCCCGTTGTGGCGCAGTGGCACAAGCACCGGACTGTAGACACGACAGGTTCTGAGTTCGATTCCTACTTGAAGAAATGAAATATTTAATATTTTCATTACCTCACTCTGGAAGGAGGCAAAAGTAATTTTATAATATCAAAACAATATACGAAATATCTTCTTTTTTATAAAAATTAATCGCTGAATGTGTTGCTAAGCGCAAATCTCGAGAGCAGCTGAACCGATTTCGGTAATTCTTTTTTTATAATATTCCTTGAAGTACGAGGATGGTTCTAACGGACAGAAAAAAATTAAAATACCAGAAAAGGTCCAAAATCATAACTTTTCTATATTCCCATACAAAAGATTCGTATTAATATCTACTTAAAAATCAATTTGGACTTTAATACACTACTATAAAGTTTAAATGTTAGTAGCTGGATTTCTGGAAGGCAAAACAATTGAGTGACGTTAGTATCGGATTAATTACTATAGCCCAAGAACCCAGAGCTGCCAGATCGACGTCATTTTAGCAAAGGTGAAATTTTGAGGACTATTAGTCTTACATGTAGTTAAGACAGTATGCTTACTCACTAACTTGAAAATGGGATCCTTTCAGAGGTAGAGAAAAATAACGGTATGTCTCTTTTTGGAAAAATGATAAAGCCATCGGATTGATCTGGCTGCTTAGGGTCTGGGGCTAGAGGGTCCGTAAATAATATATTATAAATTTTAGATTTACTTTAATGTAATTTGCCCCAATTTTAAAGAACCTTTATGACGTCTGGCAGAAGTAAAGGTCCACATGAAAGAATGTGAAATATACATTTTTTACTTTAAAACATATATAAAAACTCTCTTCCTTACTTAAGGGAGCGTTTTCAATTGACACTTCCAAGTGAAAGACCTGTACGCTCATGTGTAAGAAAACTTGAGTGCCCTATATTTAATACCTCTTTCTATGAAAAATTCTTCACAGTTCAAGCAGTGCGCTTATGGAACTCACTACCTAACTCTATACTGTCGGGCAATCCATCTCTAAATACTATTAAAATCAAATTAAAACAACATTTCTTAATCTCAATTAGAATCTTTAGTAGTCGCTTTGTCTTTTTTTTATTAATTTTCTTTTTCTGTTTCAACTCTTATGTCATTTTATATATTTATGTAGGTATAGTAATATTGATTAATATTATGTATATTTGTATGTAGGTTTATTATTATTATTAACATTATATTAAAATACCGTATTCGGGTGCGAATCATTTCTTTTAACATCCCCTACTTTCAAGGGTTTCTGGTAGAGATCTCTATTAGAGATAAGTTATCCATTGTACACATTTTTTCTGTTATCATAAGTTTTCTGTACTTTCTTTATTGTGTGGTACATAAATAAATGAGAAAAAAAAGAGACTTTCTTCTTTAACGCAACTGAAAGTGTGCTTTAAGTTGGCACTATCTCTGAAGGTTTTTTAAGTTAGAGAGTCTTAAGTACATATTAGACTATCAATCCTCAAAATTTCAGCTTTGTTAAAATGATGTAGGCCTGGGGGCCCTGGGATCTCAGTCTATTAATGTCAATATTTGTCAATATTTCTATGGTAAGGTGTCAATTGAAATGTAAACGTCTCATTGTGCGTCTATATTACTAAATCTAAAAGCCACAAATTTTATAAAATTAATAAAGTGTTGTGTATTTGTGACTTACAAAAAATGTCTTCTATAAGGCGGTGGACAAATTTAGTCAGAAGAATCTAATCGTACCCAGAACGTGAAAATTGCAATGAACGTGACCACGATAGTTGACTGATAATGTTGCAAATTTGAATCGAGCTGCTTTTTGTTACGATATATCAATTGATGCCAGCAGTGCCTACACCTGTGTTGCTATTGGACCTATGAACTCTGCTTGCCAATATTGTAAGGTTATTGTAAAAACTTAGTTTGCCAATCAATTTGGTGGCGCAATGATTTTATTATAAGGAGGAGGATTGCCAGTGGTTCCACGTTCAATGCAAGCTGATGAACTGAATTCATGTTTAAAGTCCTCGAAATTGTGGAAACATATCAAGGTATTACATTTAAGCAAGAATATGCGTGTCATGTTGCAAAATGATCAATCTGGAGACATATTCTCTAAACAACTCATTGATATTGGTAATGGCAAACTTCCTGTAGATGCGCTGACTGGCTGCATCACCTTTCCTGATAGTTCTTGTCAGTTAACGTAATCAAAAGATGAACTCATTCATATAGTGCTTCCAAATGTTGCTGATTTTTTATTCCATAATTGGTTGAGCGAAAGAGCTTTACTGGCTGCCAAACACACTGATGTAAATGAATTAAATATAAATTTTCAAGATGGCATTCCTGGCAAAATAAGGACACATAAGTCAGTTGATACGGCAACTAATGAACATGATGTCGTGAACTATCCACCGGAATTTTTAAATTCACTTGATTTGCCAGGATTGCCGCCTCACAACCTTCAATTAAAGCTTGAATGTGTAGTTATAATGTTGCGAAATATTAACCAACTGAAACTTAGTAACATTGAAACTTAGCACACGATTAGCGATAAAAAAATAATGAATAACGTAATAGAAGCAATCATATTAAAAGGAAAATATAAAGGAGAAGACTTTTTGATGATGCGGGGCATCCCAATGATTTCGACTCACATACCATTCGAGCTTAAAAGACTACAGTTTCCAGTACGGCTTGCTTTCGCAATGACTATGAACAAATCCCAGGGGCAGTTATTAAGTGTTTGTGGTATTAATATAGAAAACTCATGTTTCTCGCATGGTCTATTGTATATTGCCTGTTCCCGTGTTGGAAAACCATCTGCTCTGTTTGTTTACGCGCCAGATAACCAAACAAAAAATAACGTGTACCATAAAGTACTACAATGAAAATGAAACTGAATTTAGAATAAGTAAAAATAAAACAAAATATAATGAGTAGGCATCATAATAAGATATCGGAAATTGTTATTTTTATTATAATTTTTAATGAATATTATAAGAATTAAAAATGATTTAAGTTTTTATTTTTTTATCTTACTAGCTGACCCGGTGTCGCTAATAGCAGAAGTAAAAAAAATCGACTGTTAGGCGATACGAAGTTCGCGGGTCTGCTAGTAATAAATAAAATAACAATAAATAAAATAATAATAATTGTACAAAAAGGCAAAATAACTTACGTTATCACAAAAGTTTTATTAGGATATGGATATGATGCAATACGCAACGAGAAATATAATTGAGACAAGCAAAAAAATACAACACGAACTAAATTGTATGAATGTTCTAAGAACTAATTGAATTCATTGAAGCAATATAATTGTATTCAAAGAACTTCTTTGCTATTAGTTAACTATAAAAATCTAAAAGAGGCCAACGGAGCAGGAGCACTGTGACTGTAACGCGACGATTGTGCATTCGATTCCGACTTGAGGAAATGGGCTATTATTTATTAATATTTCCATTTCTTCGCTCTAGTACCAAATCAAAAGCCAGGATTGAGTTCTCCCACTCAACACGTAATGCGAAAAATTCGGCGGAAAGTAGTTAAAAGAGTGTCTTAACACTATGTTCTCTCTGTCTGATATGTGCGGGATACAGCATGAAGTTTTTTATAAAAAATTATTATCTACGTATAATTATAAAGTTATTGCTTATTATCGCCAGTCGTGGGACAGGGACCCATGCTTGTAACTGTATGAACTAGATTTAGAACCAGAACCAATATACATATGTTTTTTGATATTTTCTATGGTAAAGGCCACGTTTAGACTATTTTCCATTTGTTTTATCTTTTATCTGTTTTATATTTAAGTTGGTGTAATAAAATATTAAATAAATAGACTTTAGAATTTAATACTACAATTTAACTAAGTAAAACCGATTTGCTACTTTGTATCTAATTATTTATTAAAGCGCCAAAATTACATTGCTTGTTTGATGAAAAATCACGAAGCTCTTATATTGGTAGTCAGGTTTCACAAAACATCGATCCCACCAAAATATACTTTAAAACATTGTTACATTTCAGTAGATATTACATTTTCGTTAATTATTGCTAATTAATTTAAACTTTGAATGGACACAACCGCAGCTAAAATTAAATCAGGTACAGTGCAGACCGACCGTAGCTGGGGTAAAAATTTCCTGAGTATTTAAGAATCAAACGTTTTATATTTTATTTTATTTTATTATTATAAACACGCAATGATTCAAAAATTGAGAGGAAATATGGTAACAGAATGTCTTAACACTAGGTCCTCTCTGCCTACTCTGTTATATAAAATTTTTTTTATTAATAAATATTTGTATAATTCAAGCGGGCGAAGCCGCAAGCCAATCGTTAGCATTTTAATATCTGTGTCACACCAAATTTACATAACACAGATTATAAAAGCAAATCAATTTGTCAAATGAGGGTTACACAGATCAAACAACAATACGAGACACTATAAAAGTCGACCCAATGACCTCTATGTAGAAAACCTACGCAACTTGCTTAATGGTACGGTTAATTCTTCGTATTAGATTTCAGTCTAAATCTGGTCTTGAATCAATAAATGTCTGTCTGTAACTTGGGCTTGATGACAGTTGTGCTCTTTGACCTGAGTAGCCGAGACCGTATCGTACAATTAGAGGAACCTTGGCACAAGCTGGCAGTGATTATGAGGAATTGATTATTTTATGAAATATCCTGTTGATATTTAAAATTCTGTTTATTTTTTTTTTAGTATAAGAGATTTAGATAATAAAATTGATAGCATAGCATAGCGCATAGCAAAGAAGGCAGAGGAAACCTAGTGTTTGGTCACTCCATTCACATTAAGACACTTTCTTTACCCATTTTCCGAGTTTTCAAAGCATTGTCTAGAAGATACGATACTTATATAAGTAAAATAAATAACAATATTGAAGAAATCATTTGATATTAGCTCCAGCTCTACGGATATGCCCGAAAGCGACTCTTGGACAAAGAGATCTTAAGTACTATATATAAAACTTGTTTGCCTAGTTTTCCTTTATGGACGGAAATTGGAAATACAAGGATGAATAAAATAAAACTATTAGGTGGAACGTTATAAACTACTAAAATGCTATAGTTAGTAATATAGTATTATTTATTTTGTTGTTGTTTATAAGATAAATAACAAAAAATAATGTAATAATTTATTTTTTGTTCACTTTAAACCTTTATTTAATGTTAGTTTTTCATATATAACTCCAAGAAAAAGAAGACCTAAAAGTAAACTTTTTATAGAATATCCCATTAAAAATCCGCCTGTAAGCGACAGTGGGCGCTGTGCAAATATTGAAAGTATTTTGTTGCCTATTTTTCGAGCGTCAAAAATACTTTAGTTCAAATATAAATCTGTAAATAAAAAGCATAAAAGACAAGAATAGAGAAAATAAATAAAAAAATAAAGTTAAAGTAAATATTGCTGAAAGTTGTACTTCGGATACCTCGTATCTGTACACAACAAGAATAACGATTTATCCATGCTATACCTTTAAGTTAATATTATATTCTTAGATATTTTAGAGGATATATAGTTATTAGGGAAGTTTTAAGTAATTATTTATCTTGTTATATACTATATATATGCACATAATCAGTTTGTATAATATATACATCAATATATATAAAAGGACTTGTCCTCACTGACTGAGGTAAGACGCACGCACAGCCGTAACTGCTGATGGTAGAAACGTGAAATTTGGACAGACGTTTACTTTCGTAATCTGGACATCCACTAAGAAGAGATTTTGGAAAATTTTAACCCTAAAGGGGTGAAATAGGGGTTAAAAGTTTGTATGGAAAAACATTTACATCGGCACCGATTTTTATAAAATTTTAAATTTAGATTTTTAAAAGTATTTAATTGAACACGTGTTTCATCGTTTTCTAGAATTCTCTCCCTAAGGGTGCAAATAATGGGTTGAAAGTTTGTATGGAAAAATCTTTAAATCGCCACCAAATTTTATAAAATTTGAAATTTAGACTCTTAAAAATATTTCATTGAACACATGTTTCGTGGTTTATTAGAATTCGCCCCTAATTACGCAAGCGAAGCTGCGCGCGTCCGCTAGTATATACATATATAGAAAAAAAGTGACTGACTGACACATTCACTGCATGTCAGCACTCCTCCGACATAGTAGTATAAAATGGCCTAAGATATCCTGATTTGGCGATATACAAGATGTGTTATGTTAAGAATATAAAAATATATACATTTACACTGTATCCCGCACACAGCAGGGTAGGCAGAGGGAATCTAGTGTTAAGACACTCCGTTCCCCACTCTCTGCCGAATTCTAGAGGCATTGCTTGTTAAATGGCAGAACTCTACTCTACTCTACTACTACTCTAGCGAAGAAATGGAAATATAAACTTAAATAATCGGGATCGAAGCCATAACCGTCGCGTTACAGTCACACCATCGTGCCGCTGCGCCACGACGTTTCATTTCATTTTATTTATTTATACATTTACAATTGTTTTAATTTTAGTTTAATTAGTCTTATTAAAGGTTATTTAATTACAAGTTATTAAATGAAACGTATAATCGTCTCTAAAACTTGATATCCAACTCATACGAGAGAGATAATACTAAAATTTCGGAATGTATTATCTGACATGTGACAGAAACTTTGTTTTAACTGTGAGGAACGACTGTCGACCTAATTATTAAAATATACTTTACTGTATCGTAGAACTCATATTTTTCCATGACTTTACTTGTAAATTAAAAGTAAAATTGTATATTTCGTATTAATATGTAACTTTTTTATTGTATTTCATATTTTTAAACAGTAAGTGTTAATTTTTTATGCTGAAATTAATAAAAAATCTAAGTCTTTATTTACATCATCATCATCATCAGCCTGTCCTCGTCCACTGCTGGACATAGGTCTCTCCAATGGCACGCCACTGATCTCGATCTTGGGCTTTTCTATTTACATAACGTCTCAAATTGAAGTGGAAATTTAAAAAATATTAACCACTAAAAAACTAATATAAATCGTATAGTAAATTGCTAAGAAAAAAATCTAGTTTTAGATATATTCAGTTACATTTATTCAAAAGAAATCCTGAGAATTACTTATATCTTTCAGCTCGACAGTATTTTTCAAGACCAATGTACCGAAAAATATATACATCCCAATCAAGGCGAGCGATCGTCTCGAAGGAAAGTTAATAAATTCTGCCCATCCGTACTTATCACCATATACGGCGCAAACGTTCACATGCCCCAGAGAAAACGTTTTATGTCCCAGCAGAGCCGAGAGTTGTATTAAAATGAAAGATTTTCCAGACTTCGACCAATGCAATTTAACTTGCACACCAAATCGATGAAATCTACGAGGATTCAACCAAATGTAAAAACGTTTTCGTCAAATAAATACCTATACCGTCGTCGCCGTAGGTGGAGTATCTCACGGTTAAGAACTCTAAAACTTGTATATTTTCAGGTTTACGGTGTAATTGCGTATAACCGCAAGGCAGAGGTAATCTAGTGTTAAGACACTCCGTTCCTTACTTTCCGTCAACTTTTCGGGGCATTGCGTATTGTATGGAGGAACAGCTAAGAAATGAAATAATCATTTATTCCGCGCGTGGGAATCGAATCCACAACCATGACAACCACTGCGTTATATTGACTGTTTACGCAACCCTAAAAAACAAATATAACATGAAAATAATGAAAACTCCAACAAAATTTAAAGCTTGTACAAATAAAATATTAATATGAATGGATAAATAGTAAAAAAAAATATATTATAACAACGATGAACTGTGCTTAAATGTAGCCACAGAAGAATGAAGTGCCTGACTTGTGTGCTTGACATTTTTATAGCATTAAAACTAAAATATAAGAAAGGGGTTGTGGAGCACCATAAAGGTTATTTTCATCCCGGGATTCCCATAGGTTTTTACAGGGATTTACGCAAGAAAAACAGAACCCGCACCATCAAGACAAATACGACATATCGTAGCTTAATAGCTACAAGAGAACAAAGAAACGGTAATGTACATAAAATACGCTAAAAATATATCCCTCAGATTTCGGATTCGCCGTAGTCGAGTAATTATTCAATTAAAAGTAGTATCAAACTCAAAATGATCATATTTAATTAACCGTAACCTGGAATTTAAACCTGGTGTTAATATTTTCACAATAAATAGTAATCTTGTTAATTGAAAATGTGGATCTGTAAAAAGAATTATATATCGACATTTTTTAAAGTAATTATTTTTATTCAGAATATTTATTATTAACTGAGTATTTCGTTACAAGTATTGCGCTTTAAGCTTAAAGACGACACCTCATTAGAAAGACATAGTGTTGGCTTTGAAAAAGTACAGCTATATTTTAATTAGCGCGAATTTCATATAACTTTCACTTAGTTTCTTTATAAATTAATTAAGATTCAAATAAATTTTCATTTATTAAAGCAATAAATCAAGAAATTTGATTTACTATTTACACAAGATTTCTAGAAAACGAAAAAATTACCCGTGAAGTTAGAACTTTATTTGGAAAGTAAAACATGTAAATCTATCGAATGAAAATATCTTTAGACATATCTTTAGAAATTCTAAATAAGATTAAATTCCTAGGCAGCAAACTTCTAGAATAAATCAAATATATCAGTCAATATGACCAAATGAGCAGGACTGATATTTCAATGGAAATAACTTGGGTTTCCAAACTCTCCAGAGGTGGTGAGGATACATAAGAGGGCCGTAACAAACCAACATGGATTGAATATTAATAACTCACTAAGTTGTAAGTCGAAACACGTCGCCTGACTTAAAATTTCTACGGCCATTCGCAAAGGAAATAGTGAAACAGTTAGTTTTGCGAGATATTGATTAAAGAGATAAATTAAAGAGAATTATTATTTTTTAGCTTCACGCTGTATCCCGCACACAGCAGGATAGACAGAGGGAACCTAGTGTTAAGACACTCCATTCCCCACTTTCTGCCGAACTCTGGTGAACTCAACGCCGAGCTTCGCCTCGACACCGGAGCGAAGAAATGGAAATATAAATGTAAATAAATATTTCACTTCCTCGAATGGGGATCGAACCCGTCGCATCACAGTCATCCTTGTGCCTCTGCGTCACGATGACCAAAGAGAATTATGTGAATTTTTAAAAAAAGAGTTTATGATTTTAATCTGTATATCTATTGTTGGAATTGAATAATATTTAAGGCTTAGAAGGACGTCTAATGAATTTAGTAAGCGTATGTATGTTTATATTTTTGCCCACAAATGTCCCAAAAATCAAAAGTTATATCGCGATGATATTTTTTAAAAGTTTTACCACTAAAAGTTTTAAAAACGATCATGATATTTTTTTCTTTATTAAATGATAAACTATCATATTTTCTTTATCTAAAACCTTTATAATTCGAAAATGTTTGTCCAAAATCCTAATTGTAGGTAATATAATGTTATTTAATACCTCTATACATGCCCTTCTAAATAATTGGACCTAAAGTTAATTATCGCGTTAGGCAAGCCGTAAATGATTTTACCGAAACCCTCCAATGTACTTTGAAAGCTTATCCTTGTAAGATGACAACATCATTCTCCACTCGCCTTATTCGTTAGAACACCTACCATTGCCAATTTATCGAGTTCCTTTAATTTATAATCTATGCACAATCATCCTGTATCGCTTTGCTAGTCACTGACTTTTGTTACTTCCCGTGTTAGGCTTATGCAAAATATTTAATGAATGTGAATTATTAAATACGGAGTTTCTTTTTAAATAAGTAACCTTTTTAAATAAGTTACCCTTTTCCTCGCTTAAAAGAGAACGCAGAGGGAACCTATTATCTTTGTTTCCTGCTTTACGTCCAACTTTTTAGACTGTGTCGGAATTTAACGCTACGTTTTGTCTATTATTATGAAAGTAATTAAAATATCTTATTTCCGAGCGTGGACTGAACCCATAACCATTCCGGTTGTGATTAGACGCACTGCGCCACAACGGCCCCCGTGATCCTTTAACTTCACTTATTTCTCGTTCTTTCCAGGAGATGAAGAGATTATTAAATTATTCTTTTCTCCGGTGTATTTTAAATAGGCTATGTATATAAAAATATTATAACTGTAGCAGTAAGTACCTAGCAATAGTAAAATATGCAATATATGTCATAGTTTTATCTTTGCCAAATGGCACAAAAACCTAAAAGTAGGTCTCTATATTTATGATTGGCTCACTTAGACGGTTGTAACAAACCGACATAAAATTCGTCTCCTGAAATATTAGCATTATTTATCTCAACTGCTTAGAATAATATTTTATGTGGTATTTATAATAATAATTATTATTGACACAAAATTCGTGAAATATTATATTATTTGTTATTTTATAGTGAAAGCAGTTACACGCACGCTTCCCCTCTGTAGGTATGGTTGCTATGAGTGAAAAAGCGTGAAACTGCTGTTTAGGATTCCGTTAGGTAAAAACGAAACCCTTATGTGAATCACTTTCTAGTCTCGATGTCGGTTTGTCAAGACCATATATATCGAGATTGCGTGGAGTTATTCAGCTGAAATTTACATAAAATATTTAAGTCTACGTAACCTAAAGATAAAATTTACTTATACGTCATTTTTGATGCAATTTGTATGAAATTCTCTACTTCCAGTCGACTTTACTGATAAGCAAAAAAAGAAAGAGGATAAAGCAGAAGAGAGAAAACAAGGTTTTCCTCCCCTAAAGTTATACTCTTAATATTGACACATTACAATCATTAGTAGAAACTTACGTTGGAGCCTCTTTCAGAATTTAATTAAATTTGTAGACATTCAAAGGCATACTTCAAAGTAATAGAACAATATTGAATACTGTGATTGCATTTCCGAGATGGGGATAGCGGTTAGCACCTGATACCTACATATATACGAGTAACTTTAAGGCAGGTTATTAACTGTTTTTTTTTGTCCTGTTTTTGAGGTAAATTTTGTATTTAATTATAAAATCTAATGTGATAAATTGTGAAATCAATGAAAATTAAACATTTTTTAGCGACGTATAAAAACTGCGAACTATCTTTTCTATAAAATTAAAAAAATTAAAAAAATGGTAAGAACTAGAATAAGTATTACACAATTTTACAACATTCTTATATACAAAAGTCTTCAAAGTAATCAAAGTACGGATAGTTATAATAAACAACACGACTGAGTATTGGAACTAGAAAGTATTAAAATTGTCAATATCGGTTACTACTAACACCAATTTTAGTTCTAGACTTCTATTATATTTGTCGTAGCAATCATGTCCAATTATTATTTATAATAAAAATCGATAAGTTACTCTAAAATTGCCTTCTAGGTAAGGTTTCATTAATTTAAATTCACTAATGAAAACGAGAGAAGGTGTATGTCAGTCTGTAATTAAACGTTTAATTTGCTTAACAGAAGCAGGTACACTCAAAGTATTGCTTAACGAGTTTATTTCACATATTTTCAAGAGTAATTAAAGGCGAATAAGTTAATAAAGATATTAATTAAAATTAATAATGTGTAAGTGTTTCATGACCAATCCACTTCAGTCCACTTTTCATAAAAGGAATATCTTAGTAAGCATAATTGAGCCCGATTTTATGCTAAAAAAAAAGTATAAAAAAAATTTTAAGTTAAACGGTTTTATATTGCAGATAAATGTACTAAAAGCTAAAAAATAATTTCATAGAAATTATGATTACTAAAATTTAATCGTGGGGCACGTCCAATATCTACAATTGAAAGACATAGCGTGAGACTTCACCCACCTAGTGGTAAGTAGCAAGTGTCCCCACGATTTTATTTTAGTAATCATAATTTCTATGAAATTATTTTTTAGCTTTTAGTACATTTATCTGCAATATAAAACCGTTTAACTTAAAAATTTTTTTATACTTTTTTATTTTTAAGTTTTTAGTTTTTATTTCTCATGCTATTCAATTCGTTGAAATGAGGCTCGATGTCTCATTATTGCAAGGTTAATGGAGAATGTTACGAACGACCCCCCCAGAGGTCCAATAGAGGGACAAGGCTATGTACAACAAGATGTGCCTGAATCTTGAGGGGAAAACGCTAACGACATATCATTTTTATCCACCTAGTGCCATACAGTTCTCGGCGCGCTTTTACCTTTTACCTTGGGTGGTACCCCTAGCGACGTATCATTTTTAGGCACCCTATAGCCACACAGTCCTCGACAGGATACCAGATCTTGACTTAGGTGGGAGATTCATATTGTAATTGTGTATAGTATACTGTATTATACTTACCAAGCCCTTTATTTTGATACCCATATTGATGGGATTGAAAACTACATTATCCGCCATCTTGTAGCGGCGGCCATCTTGGATTTTGATTTTGTATAGTCCACTGAATTCTGCTTGACAAGCCCTTTCATTTGATACCCGTATTGATAGGATTGAAAAAAACTAACTTGTCCGCCATCTTATAGTGGCGGCCATCTTGGATTTTGATTTTGTATAGTCCACTGAATTCTACTTGACAAGCCCTTTCATTTGATATCCATATTGATGGGATTGAAAAAAACTAAGTTGTCCGCCATCTTGTAGCGGCGGCCATCTTGGATTCACAATAATATTGAATATGGATAATTGTATTGTCACCAGAATCAAAGGCGTATACCAAATTTCAGATCAATCGGTTAACGGGAAGAGGGTTAAATTTCAATTACTAAATTTGACCCAAACAAACAAACAAACGGGGTGAGCTAAATAAAACCGTTTAAAAAATATCAATGGTTTGTGTAAATTACTTAAAATCCAAATAATTTTGTTCTAGTATTTACTTTTTGTCGATGAATACATTAAGCTTTTTTTTTTTTTATGGAAAAAGGACAAGGCAAACGAGCGTTCGGGTCACCTGATGATGATCACCGCCGCCCACGACCCCGTGCAGCACCAGAGGAGCTACAGGTGCGTTGCCGGCCTTTAAGCTTATATTATTTGTAATTAGTTTTAGCTTGATACCTCTACGTGATTTTGAGAAATGGTCTTGACAGAGACAGCAAAATGATGAAATGACGATAATGAAGATACGGAACCCTAAAAATATTAAATATAAATAATAAAAATAACTCTATAGTTGAAAAATAAATTATAAAATAAAAAACGAGAACTTAATTCATGTTGCTATTTGAGTCAGGTTTTAAATAATATAATAATTTTAAATTTACCTTTATATTTTTAAAACCTCGTCTTTTAACATTCTAAATCTCGTTCGTACATGCAATTAGCCTCAATTCGAATTTAACAGATGTTGGGACCGCGTCTGTTTTATTAAACTTTAATAAGCTTTGTTGTAAATAAAAAGAAATATGTAGCAAAGGACATAGCATATTTATTATATTTTTATTAAAATGTCATATTTTCTAAGGAACGAGTATGTGCGGTGTTTTTATTTTTGCATTAAATTATGAATGAATGTTTATATGAAATTATTGATTTAATTATATTTTTTTAGCTTCACGGTGTATCCCACACACAGCAGGGTAGGCAGAGAGTGTAGTGTTAAAACATTCCGTTCCTCGTCTTCCTCCTCGAATTCTAGAGGCATTGCGTGTTGAGTGGCGGTATTAGTCACAAACATTATAAACAATATATATAATTAAAAATATTTAAGGTTCTCTACCTCACTAGAAAAAAATGAAAACCTTATAAGATCATTTTTTTGTAAATCCGTCGTTTTTGCTGCATTTTGTATTTAATTCACTGCGTAATAAAAACCTATAAGAATACTTCCTTAGTATAAACGAATATAACACTTACTCTAAATAAGAAGTAGGAAACTGCATACATTTTTAAATTTTATATATCTTCAAGGGATAAGTGTAGCAGACTTGCTCCCTTGAGCCACCCTAACGTGACAAAGATATATGTGAATTGACCCATGGCTAACGTTTAATATTTAAGGAGGAAATATTCTAACAATTTTTCTCAGGTTTTCTGTACAGTCAAAACTATGTTTTTTTAAATTTCATGCTGTATTCCCAATATAGCAGGTTAGACACGGAGAAAATAGTGTTATGCCACTCTGTTCTCTACTTTCTGCCGAATGTTTTCAAGGTATTGCGCGTTAAGTGGCGGAGCACAACGCCGCGACTTTGCATTGTTATCAGAGCGAAAAAATGAAAATATTAATAAATAATACTAAATTGATTCGAGTGGGAGTCGAACTGACAACCGTCGCGATTACAGTGACATGCTTGTGCCATGACGGCTTCAAAACAAAACAAAATTTTTCTTTCAATATTATTCTTATTTAATCTTTAATATTAGAACTGCATTGTTTATTTTTTACTTACTTAATATTAACCTAATCCTGTATAAATTATTAAATCTCAGCCATAAATTAAAAACATTGTAGACAAATTTAAAAAAAACATTAGAAACCCTTTTTGTAAATTTCTTTTTTGTAATAAAATCCAGCATTATACGTACATATATATAATAATTTACATTTTTATTGCACAACAGAAATTACACTTTTAAACCCTCAAAATTGCCATATGATCTTAATATTTTCACCATTTTTTATTTTTTTACAGAGTAGCGTAAAATTAATCCTTTGATGTGAGTTACTAATGAGAAAGACCCCTTCGTGAAAACACTTCTATTTCTTCTTTGGTTAAAAAGCTATATATACATTATATTTATATTAAAATAACAGTGTAAAATCAAAATTAATTAAAAGTAGACTTAGGTATCTTTAATTTTTAGTATAATTATGTTGAGGCCAGTGTTTGGGCAGAGACACAAGGGTGTGACTGTAAACACGACAGATAATGAGTTCGATTCCCACTCGAGGAAATAAAATATTTGGTATTTCCATTTCTTCGCTCTGGTGTCAACGCAAAGCGTGGTGTTGAGATCCGTCACTCAACACACAATGCCTCCAGAATTCGGCAAAAAGATGCAACATGTGAGATACAGCGTAAGTTGAAAAAAAAAATATTTAACGGAAAATATTGAAAAATTCCATTCTACGAAATAGCTGAAATAAGGTCAATTGAGCTTGTAAGATTTGAAATCACTAAAAAACAAAGACACAAACTAAAAAACTTGCAATAAAAAAATTAAACAACGACTAATTACATAACTATCGCATCATCATAAAAAACAAACCTAATGATATACAAACAATAACTATATAAAAATTTGCAAGTATATAATCAATCTTTCACAAAAAACAATTAAAATCGTACTTATAATCGCGGCGTGGGAACCTACCCTCTAAGTTGAGTGACCCCCCCGGGGCGGCATTTCATAAAAACGCCGGGAGGCTGAACTACTGTGCGACAGATCTTATTTTTCAGCTTAGTTCATACTGAACAGTGCCAGAACCATCAGTCGGCCCCGAGCTATGGTTGGAGAAGGACGTTATTATGATACCGAGAGCAGTATACACACTGTGTCGCGTAAAAAACATCGATACTCGCTTCTCTATAAAACTTTTCTTTGTAAATTAATATAAAATTCTTCGTGAAAAATAGTGTTAGTGAATCGGGATATTGAATTAACGTTAAAATTTAAACTTAAAAACATTGTTTTTTTTATATCAGTTAAGTTAACATTTCATGTGTTTTACGAAATAAATTGTATTATATTGCGTAAGAAGCCGTTAAATCGTTAATATTAAGACTAAAATACCGTTGTTTCATTAAACTCAATTATAATTGCGATTCGCAAAAATTGAATTGAATTGAATAGTTATTGTTTTGGAACATAATTCTAGTGTTTTGATCGACCGTTTCCTGCAACGACCAACGGAACGGAAGCGCAACGAGGCACGAATTTAAACGTTCAAAATAGTCATCAACCCGCATCCCGACACCGTGAGTTCCCTTTCGTTTGTTTTCTTATGTCTCACCATGTGCTCGCTACATATAAACGTAATACGAGCAACGCCAGATCTTCACTTCCTACGTTCACTTTGAAATAATTTCAATATTGGTTTATATTAGTATAAAATTTTTAGAATTACCGTTTGATCTTTATAGCTGGTAAAGATAAATTAATATTATAATTTTCTAACGGAATTGGAATGAAGGCGTGAGGCCCGTTGAAAGAAATCAACGGAATCGTTACTTCTTCTATATTGCATGTATTAGAATCGTATTCTGTTTTTACTGTCAACTTTATAGCTAGTAATGATAAATTAATATTATAATTTTCTAACGGAATTGGAATGAAGGCGAGAGGAAACTCGTGGAAAGAAATCAACGGAATAGTTATTTCTTCTATATTGCATGTATTAGAATCGTATTCTGTTTTTTTAATGTCAGCTCATTAGAATGCAATGAGTGTACAGTATTATTCCGTCGCGCTGTATGCATTAAATGGCGTCACGTATGTAGAAGTACGGTTTAAATTATTAAAATATTTTCATCAATATATTATTTTATATATTTATTTCCTTCCTGTTTCTTATATTTTGGTAAGTAAGTTTTTTTTTGCACTGAATTAATGGCAACAACCTTTCTTCCATCTTTCTCTTCAACCATTGCTTATGATAAGCAGAGAGAAGTTATACTTAATATATTCCACTTTTTATCCACCCTAGAGTCGTATGGAAGTTGACTTAATTACCGATCTTTACCTATCATCAGATTTTTTAAGTACAAACATTAATGAATTCTAAATATTGCGTTTTAAGTAGTGGAACTCAAATGCATGTTGTTATATAAGAGCAAAGGAATGAAAATAATACATTCTTTTAGGTGAGAATGGATCCCACTACCAGTGCATTCATAGTCAGCTGCTATTCCTATGTGCTGTAAGGGTGATATGTGCGGGATACAGTGTGAACAAAAAAATGAAACAATACAAAGCCAATTACCTTATTTACAGTTACTATAACCATGTAAAATTATTAATAATTTTAATAGATACTAGATATTATTTATTTAAATATATATAACAGGCAAAACTGGGGGCAGTATGTTGTTAAAAATTTCATAGATAAAAGTAATAGCCAGTTTTTAGATGTTGATTTAATAAAAATTGTTCTATTTACGAAAACCCACGAACACTTTTATTGGTGCACGTGGTTGAGCTGATGTCGTAATCATCACAAATATTACGAATTGAGTACCTACTGTATATTAAAACTGTGTTTATTACAATGAGTTTTATAATAACGAATGTATGTGATATTTGTTGAGGACTGCAAGCCGTGGGTTCGATTCCCGATCAGTGGAATGTTTTATTGTCTTAACACTAGGTTCCTCCTGCCTATCCTGATATGAGTGGGATACAGTGTGAGGCTATACTCCTATATAGATATTGTTTTAAAAGAATATCTTAACACGACAAAGTTCTCTAACTTCCTGCGATGCGATGAAACTAAGTTCTATGAAAGCGAGGTACCTCGCGCCACGATTTATAATACAAAAGCTAGAAAATCTATATTTTTATATGAAAATTTTCTCTATTGTAGTTAACTTAAGACTTTTTTTAAATAAAGAAATTTTTTTTGGAATAACTTCTAAGTAGAAAAAGTAAATTCTTATATTGAATAGAATATTGAGCTTGAACTCGTATAAGACTAACAACTTGCTGAGTCAGTGGGATTTAATAGAAATTTTAATTGTAAGAAATGAAATGGACCAAAATTCACATAAGTTAAAAAAGTATATCCGCTCTTTTAGTAACTTTAAAATAACTTATATTTCATTAAAGTACCAAAATTTTTAATTCTGTACGAAGAAACTATAGGTAAAATATATTATGCAATAATAAATAATAGTATATTAAAGCAATACATTGAGGTTAATCCTATGTTATCAAGTCAGGCAAGGCTTTCCCTTTGAACATAGTAGATAGAGAGGGTTTTTGTTCCATCCAAAGCCGAAAGCTTAAGGGTTAGCTATAGCTCATATGTTTCTTCATATGGACGACAACAACAAGAGGCCAGTCATGGGCACAACACGACAGCTTGTGTTGTGTTCGATTCCTGCTCGAGGAAATAAAATTTTCATTTTTTTTTTTCATTTTCTCTGGCAACGAGACAAAGGGCGGCGATGAAACATTAGAATGGAAGTATTTTAATAGGAACGTGTCATGACGCTAGGTACCCAGGTTCCCTAAGCTCATTCTAAACTAATAAATCAACGACAAGCAAAATGCACAAACAAGATAAATTTAATATATTAATAAAAAAAAACCCCCGATAAAACAAAGCGTATTCGGGATTGCAAGAATATGAAATACAGCCAGACATCCCCATACGAGAAATAAGATTGAAAGTCGTCGCAGCGATACAGATTTATATTCTTCACAGCTTTCTACGTTATTTGATTTACAACCTCACGATATTATGCGTTAGTAAACGTCTCGAGCCAATTTATTGCAAATACAAAATACGTAAAATTTTTGTGTCCAAAATAAAATTTATTACTGTGCGTTATTGATTGAGGAAAAATATTATAAATAATATTTTAAATAAATCAAAAATATATCAGTTTCATGACCATTACCGCATTTAACAAGGTAGGCAGAAGGAACCTGGTGTTAAGGCGCTTTCTGCCCAATTCTAAAGGCATTGCATGTTGAGTGGTGGAACCCCAAGCCGCGCTGTGCCTCCAAATCAAAGCGAAAAAATGGAATTGGAAATTAAAATTTAAATAAATATTTCATTACCTCGAGTGGGGATTGAACCCATAACCAGTCGCGTACAGTCACACTTTGGGCCCCTGCCGCGACTGAGTTTCCAAAATTAAATTTATTACTATTGACTGTGGAAAAACATCATAAATAATATCTGCTGGGGCAAATTAAATATTTGAATTATTAGTACGAAATAGATATGGATCGTGATTGTTTGTTTATTTAATAAAATTGAGTTTGTACATAAAGTTTTCGCTTGTTCTAGTAATATAAAATTTTCGTTTATTATTAATTTTCATAGTTTATAGAAATATTATTATATTGTTAAATATTTCAGATTATACGTAAAATATATTTATTAATTAACACCATGCTACTTTATGTAAAGTTTGAATAAATTAAAAATAACCAAATGGTTGTCAAAAACAATAGCATTATTATCAGCTTTACATCCCCCCATCCCATTTCCCGCCGAATTCTGGAGGAATTGCGTGTTGAGTGGCGGGACTCAACGAGTGGGTTTCGAACCCACAATCAGTCGCGTTTACAGACACACTTTGCGCCTCTACCACTAACCACGACTGGTCTCAATTATAAAATAATCACATTTATAATGTTTAATTGTAATTAAATAAGTTTTAAACCACGTTTACTCGATATACTTCGTCGCCATCTATCTATATGGAGAAAATCGTGACGATAAATCACGCAACTATCGATCGTTCCGTTTGTTCATTGATTCATTTAAATTTAATAAGATACAAGTACAGTTATAGAAAGTAGTATGTAAATTTTTATTACTAGTGGGTAATTTTCTGTCTTTATATATAGAAAATTATCATTTCTGAAAATCCTATTAATTATACTTTTCATCTCTTTAAGAAAAATATAAAAATACTCTTATTTAGAGCATGAAGGGGCGAAAGTGTCTTAAAGAGAATTGAATGCCTTAACACTAGGTGCCCAGGTTCCCTCTGCCTACCTGCAAACTAACTATATGCGTGAAGCTATACATGTGTTATATAGAGCAACATCAATACATAATACCTATGTATACCTATATATAACACCAAATGGGGAAACGCACGAAAATGCAGAACGAAAGTATACGTGTGCCTTAATACTAGGTTCCCAGGTTCCCTCTGTCTTCGCTACTCATTGTTTAGTAAAAATACTTCGGCTAACATAATTTTCTCCCAAATTTTAGTAAAAAACACCTAAAATTGAATCAATATAATGCTGAAACATCTTTAGACGAAATTTAATAACTACTTATGAAGTAACGTCATTCCATATGTTTCTTTATTTATAGTCACGGAACTGCAACAGCTTGTTACAGGTGTACTGTATGATTTTGTAAACAGAAAAGGCGGAGTGTTTTGTTTTGTAAACAGTACTCGCGATATGTTTGTTTGAAATATTCAATTATTTATAGCTTACAACTGACTGGATTCGACAAACTGAACGTGGACTTTGAGCTTTCAAAATTCCAATTTCATCTTAATTTTACATTTTTGATGGTGATATTTCTATTTCTGTACTTGGGTAAGCCGAAACGGGTTTTAATTTTGCCGATTAACCCGCAAATGTTTGGTGTTCATGTAGAAAATCGGAAACGCTCCTCCCAGAGTGTTTGAACACTATAAGGCCTTTTCTAAAAGGGCTACGTGGCCCAGGGGCACATGTAACGCGTCGGTTGTGACTTCGATCCCCATTCGAGGGAGTGAATTATTATTTGGTACTCTGGTACTAAGGTAAAGACCCGGCGTTGAGTTCCGCTACTCAACACGCAATGCCTGGAAAAATTCGTCAGAAAATGGGGAATGGAGTGTCTAAACACTAGGTTGCCTCTGCCTACTTTGCTGTGTGTGGAATGAAGCTAGAAGCTGAAGAATATAATAATATTAATAATATCGACTTAATAAACTATTATGTCAGATAATTTACTCCTGTATAATTAAACAGTATAGCTTTAACCCTAGAAAATGTAGATATATTAATTTATATCTTTACTCCTTTGTTCTTGCGGTTTACTCGTATATGATAATTATGTCACATAATACATAGACTGGGATCCGGCCGTTGAATCCTGCATAAACGAGTTTTCTTAATTAAACCTATATTAATGAATAATACATGATTAGTAGAACAGATTACACCTGGGTTGCCTGGAAGAATCCTGCCGCAATCACCTTTAATTTCATTTTTTCGTAACTCGTTTTTGGAGATAATTGCACCAATACGTTTTTTATATGAATCGCACATCATTTGAAAGATAATCGCATAAGGAATTGGAAAATTAAGGGTTGCCAGCTCTCAGTCTGCCGCAAGTCTAGGGTTGCCTGGTTTAAAGATGTCACTAAATGTTAATAATTTGCACTCATGTGTTTTTTTAATGAATTATATATCAAATTAAAGCTTATTTTTTTCTGAACACTATAAAACAGGGTTGCCTGGAAAATTCCTGCCGCAAACTGGGGTTGCCAGCGTTTGAAATATTTTATTCCGGTTCCGTTTGACTATGAGAATAGACGATGAAATGCGCGGTCTGCCCCATGTTTTAAAGTAAAATATTATATAATAGAAGGTCAATCTTAAAATCAATGTTTATTCTAATTGTTCACCTGTTAAATGATGATTTTAATCATATTAAGTACACGTAGAAAACTATTTAAAGATGAAATCATCCTTATTTTTCAAGTAAAATAATGAATGTATAATATTGAGTCTTTGCAAAATCTATTTTCTAAATACTAATATTTATTTAAATTACCATTTTGAAACAACTAAATTATCTAATTAAATAAATGTTTACAAATATCGATCTACTATAAGCTATTAATATACATACATATACATCATGTTTCCTTAATATAATGAAGGGTGACCATTATTGCGGATATTTTTTAAATTAATTATATTGAAAAATGTATTTCAATGAACTCTCTGTCTCTCTCTCTCTCTCTCTCTCTCTCTCTCTTCATCCTCTACTTGTTTGATTTGACAACGCTTGCCGCAACTTTTTTTTTCTCACGCAACTTTTAATAATTTGCATAGGAAAAAAAATATATATATAATAGAATTATAATAAACAAAACTAAGTTAGCAAAGATTAATTCCAAGAAAATTCGGCAGTAATGCCGACTAATAAACGCTATTTACGATTTATGACCAGGAGTCGGCAAATATCAATTAGTTAGTTCGCTATTTTTTACTATAGATAAACATTTTGCAGCGCAAAACAAAGCAAACCACATGCAATAAAATTATTTTCGAAGATGTATTGTTTCTAAATGCAATAAAAGTGCAGATGGCCAAATGAGATGTTTTGAGCACATTGCTTGCGTTTTAAGTTAACTTTGATTTTAAAAAGTGGCTTCTGAAAATAAAGATGTGTTTTTTATGTTGTTTTTTTTTAATTCAATGATGAATCACCGAAAAGTGTAAAGTTATGTTATTGTGTCGCCAAAAATGAATTCCAAATACAGTGACATTTCTTCAAATAAAATTCTAAAAGTACCAATTGCATATTAATAAAACTACTAATTGCAGATAAACTTTTTTTACTCAGAAATTATATATTATTTTTATAAATCAAAAGCGTTTATTTACATATAATTACATCTTGATTAACTTTCACTCTCTCTAGTCTTCATCTTGCTGTTCTTCATTTCTCTGTTCATCATATTCATCATTATCATCCATTTCTTCTTCATCGTCTAAAGTTATATCTATGTCATCGAAATTTTCATTTGACGTATCAGATTCATCGGCGACTTCTTTATCTTCAAAAAAAAAGTTGCGGCAAGCGTTGTCAAATCAAACAAGTAGAGGATGAAGAGAGAGAGAGAGAGAGAGAGAGAGAGACAGAGAGTTCATTGAAATACATTTTTCAATATAATTAATTTAAAAAATATCCGCAATAATGGTCACCCTTCATTATATTAAGGAAACATGATGTATATGTATGTATATTAATAGCTTATAGTAGATCGATATTTGTAAACATTTATTTAATTAGATAATTTAGTTGTTTCAAAATGGTAATTTAAATAAATATTAGTATTTAGAAAATAGATTTTGCAAAGACTCAATATTATACATTCATTATTTTACTTGAAAAATAAGGATGATTTCATCTTTAAATAGTTTTCTACGTGTACTTAATATGATTAAAATCATCATTTAACAGGTGAACAATTAGAATAAACATTGATTTTAAGATTGACCTTCTATTATATAATATTTTACTTTAAAACATGGGGCAGACCGCGCATTTCATCGTCTATTCTCATAGTCAAACGGAACCGGAATAAAATATTTCAAACGCTGGCAACCCCAGTTTGCGGCAGGAATTTTCCAGGCAACCCTGTTTTATAGTGTTCAGAAAAAAATAAGCTTTAATTTGATATATAATTCATTAAAAAAACACATGAGTGCAAATTATTAACATTTAGTGACATCTTTAAACCAGGCAACCCTAGACTTGCGGCAGACTGAGAGCTGGCAACCCTTAATTTTCCAATTCCTTATGCGATTATCTTTCAAATGATGTGCGATTCATATAAAAAACGTATTGGTGCAATTATCTCCAAAAACGAGTTACGAAAAAATGAAATTAAAGGTGATTGCGGCAGGATTCTTCCAGGCAACCCAGGTGTAATCTGTTCTACTAATCATGTATTATTCATTAATATAGGTTTAATTAAGAAAACTCGTTTATGCAGGATTCAACGGCCGGATCCCAGGGTAACACGTCATCTCGACAGATTGCAATTTCAAATATGCCAATATTTTATGATATAAGTTTAATAACAATGTTTAAAAATATATTATATATACATTTTTTAGCGTCATGTTTTATTTATTCTGCACGTTTTAGCTGTATGTAGAGGCAACCTGGGAACCTCATGTTAAAACATTCGATTCCCGATTAAGACACTACCATTGACCATTTTCCGTAAAATTTTTGCCAGAGAAAATCAAAACATAAAATATTTTTTTAAATAAATAGGAAATATCCTATATAAAATGATAACAATAGCACATATAAATAATATTCGAAACAGAGTTCATATCATAAACCTATTACAATAACATGCTAAATAAGAAACATCGTCTAATAATAAGTAACGAAGCTTAAATCAAGACGTGCCTATAAATAGATGGTAATAAACTCTCTATGGGGCATTATAAAGTACAAACCAATAAGATTTTATATGGCATTTCTTAAAGGCATGTATTTTAAGCGCAAGAATTTGGTTTATTTTTAAGCAGTGACTAACGGAGTGATTTTAAAGTACAAACGTGTGAAACGCAAAGGTTGTGAGTTCGATTCCCATTCGGAGAAATGAATTATTAATATTTTTTATTTCTTCGTTCTGATAGCAAAGCATAAGGCCGGCGTTAACACACAAAATTCGACGAAAAGTGGCGAACGGAGTGTTTTAAGGTCTTAGGTTCCCTCTGCCTCCCCTTCTATATGCGGGATACAGCGTGAAGTTGTAAAAAAAAATGGTAACAATTACAATGAATTGTAATATAATAACAAGTTTATCAGTTTTATATCTTTGATATTTGAATACCAAGAGCGGGACTAATATAATTTATAATAGAAAATTGTGACGTTCAACGCTAGGATAAAATATAAAGGCCAACATGGGAAACTGCAATACTCTTTCCGCGTATCTGTAGATAGTAGATAAGTCAATAATATGTCTCCAAGCAATTCCTTTGTCTTGCGTTACAGATAGAGCGTATGTTACTTGTATCCATAACTTTGTCTAACAATTTCTGCATATAAATCTAGGTATTACGTAATAGCAATCGTTAGGTCTACTGAATAATAATTATTTGTTGTTTTTTTCTTATAGCTTTTGAGAGACCGAAGGAGACAGATTTTTTTTAGTTTCACGGCAGAATATACAAAGGGAACCTGGGAACCTACTGTAAAGTAGTCCGTTTCCATTAAGCCACTTCCGTTCTCTAGTTTATACCGAATTCTGAAGGCATTGTGTGTTGAGTGGCGGATCTCAACGCCTCGTTACCAGAGCGAGGAATTAAAAATATTAAATCCTCAAACCTCGACAGCCCATTTATGTCAATATGTAAGAATAATTACGAAAATTAAGTGACATAATAAACTTTATGCATACATATATATACCAATAATAAGTTCGAAATTATGCCCACCAGTTATTCGTTTTATTTTAATAAAGCAGACTTTCTAAAGACATAAATTGGATATGGAAAACTTCTAAACTTTTAACTTCGCACCAACGAGCGACCAACTGAGTGTGACAGACGTTCGAAGTCAACATCCTTCACGCATATTCCAATAAACATTTCGAAAATTCCTTCAATGATGAGAATATTTGATTGTCACTCTTTTCTTACAGACTAAGTTACAAATATGAATGTATCAATCCTTTCTTACCAATGATCTAAAAAATAACTATAATTCTGGATGTACACAAAGGCAAGCCTTCGTTTATAATTGCTTCAGTGGGAATCGAACCCACAGTCCTGTCCTGCTTACGGTCACACGTGTGCCTGTACACCTTGACTGGTCTCAATATATTTAACAATTAAATTTTGAACATTATGTACGTTAATCCTATTCGGGTAAAAAATCAGTCTTGCAAATTTAAAGTTGGTCACTTGATTAATAAAATGTTTTTTTATAATTTTCCCTGCAGTTCCCTGCCTTGGTAACTGGCAGAGCACAGCACTCTGGTCTGGTCTGGCAAAATATTACATTATCGATTCCTCCGTCCTTCCGTTCAATTTAAGATAATAAAATATAAAAAAATGAGGCCACCTGTGGCAAAATTTACAATCATAACTACTGAAGAAAAAAATAAATATACAAGATGAGAAATGTTTAATTCGCAAGGCGGAACCTAACGCCGTACCATGTCTTTACAACGTAAGGCACTTAGTTCAAATACATCCACGTTCCACGAAAGCCGTTGTGATCTATGATGAAATATTTCCAATTAACATCTGATACGGGAAGTACACCAAGTTAACAAGTTTGTAACACTTGCTATATTATATCTTCACAGGATTAAGGGTTGTCTTGACTGTGCATATGCTGTTCTCGCTTTAACAACGTGTACCATGAAAGTTACTCTATACTTACAGAGTAAGACACGCGCCAGAGTTCAGCCAAGTTAAAAAACTACTGACTTTGTACTAGGTTCTACGTACGGTTTCGCCTGCGAGGTGAAAATAAAAGAATTCGACCAAGCAACGCTTTTAAGGTAATCTCTAAATATTTATCCAGAATATTAAACATTTTTAATTTTTGTGTAAAAAAAATTTGCTTATAGCATTGTACCGTTGTCACTCAACACGCAATGCCTTCAGAATCCAGCGGAAACTGGGTAGCGGAAGTGTCTTAATGGGAAGTATTGCCGAAAGTTCCCAGGTTCCCTATGTCTACTCTGCTGTGTATGCGATATAATGTGAAGCTAAATAAATAAATATATGATATTTACAAAACATACAATCTCATCTATATTAAACAAATTACGATTTTTTATATAAAGCGAAGGTTACCACGACCTTGGACTTCCCATTATAACTTGTTTTTCACTGAGTATCGCCTACCGTAAATAATATGGCGACAGATTGAAAATGACGAGGCAATTCTACTAATTAGCCGTAAAAGAACGTCTCGCAATTTATTCTACTCTCGAATGGAATTTAGTTCAGAAAACTAGATTTTGCAGAATAGAAGTTAAATTCACGCTTCACGCACTAGAATAATGGCATTGTGAGATTTCTGCTCGACGAACAGAATATTGACGTATGTATGAGCCTTGGAAGTGGTTAAGTCGTGATGAAATTAAATTTGGTATAGATATTTATGCATGTGTTAAGGCCGTGACGTCACTGATAGCGTTGGATCATTAACGCGATGGGTGTAGGTTCGATCTGGGGCAATGTTTTAAAGCAACAACACAGCTTCACGCTTTATCCCTAGCGGGATGGTAAGAGAGAGAGAGAGAGAGAGAGAGAGAGTGAGATTTTTTTCTTCATTTAACCAATTTCGCGATAAAGACAAAGTGTGGAGATGAGAAGACGGAGTGTGGAGACGAAGGAAATAAAACAAAAGCAGATCAAAAATAAATAAAATGGGTACTAATATTCAATTTCATTACCCTTACTTTTTTCGTTAAAATATATAATGTACATTTGTACAGACACACTTTTTTCTGTTATTTTATATAGAAGACGACATTTTAAAACTACCTTATTATACCTATGGCGTTAAATTTGATACAGAAATTTAGAACTAAAGTCATTAATTTTGACGAAATATTTTGACTGAATATAATTAAATTAATATTCAGCTTCACACCTGCTATATGTATCCCGCATTTAGCAAGGTAGGTAGAGGAAACTCAGTGTTGAGACACTCCGTTCCCCGTTCCGCTATATTTTCAAGTCATTGCGTGTTGAGTGGTTGGTACCAGAGCGAAGACATAAAAAAAAATATAATAATTCATTCCCCAGACTGAGAATCGAACCCATAACCGTCGCACTGCAGTCACACACTTGTGCTCTGTCGCCATGACGCCCTCAAGGTTACTATGATATTTACAGAAATTAAGTCACTTAACGAGAAAACCAAACACATACAGCTACGTATCAAATTACTTAAATTATATAATAACTTGACGTTTAGTGTTATTTATTTCAGTTTAAAACGTAGTTCACTAAATAGTTTTCTAGGTAAAACTAGTACTTTAATTAACGTGCCTTTTATCATTTGGGCAACCCTTCTAACTTAATTTTCAACTTTCATTTGTTAATTTTAAAGCGTAGCTTAGAATTTAGTTAGGATTTAAGAAATTGTATTACTACATTTTTTTAGCCTTATTCCGAATAAAGTAAGGAAGGCAGATACAACCTAGTGTTCGGACACTCCGTTCTCCACTTTCGGCTCGAGTCCTATTACGTGCCAAAACAACAAAGCCATACTTTGTCTTGACCGAGTAGGGCTATGAAAATAATTTATTCACCGAGCGGATATAGAACCCACGACGATCGCGATCAAAAAAAACAAAAATACCAAAATTCGGTGAAAAAACCCGCAAAATATTTCTTTTCAAGGATTTGATTGTGCACTTAATATATATAATATTAAGATAGATCTTTTGAATGGCCAATATCTCGGAAACGATAAAATTTCAGGGCATGCTATATGGGGTAGAAATAACTGGAAATGACCTCCTTTATCACCTGTATCAGTTTGTATATCTATTTACCAAACACCCTGTATATTTTATGGGGAGTGTAGAGAAACATTAAGGTAGCATATTTCTAAATTCCCACGTTAACAAAAAAAAAGGAATTTTACTTTTTTTATTCGAAGCTTAAAGATCATATATGTAATTTTTTATATTTTTTTTGCTTCTCGCTTCACATAGCAGGGTGTGCAAAGGGAACCTGGGTACCTAGTGTTATAACAATGTCTTCCCCACCTTCCGCCGAACTCTGGAAGCATTGCATGTGCAGTCAACTCCGCGCTTCACCTTGACGACACCAGAGCGAAGAAACAAAAATATTAAATGTTGCATTACTTCAAGTGGAAATCGAACTCGCAACTTGCCGCATTTACAAATCAATAGCCCTCAAAATACCTCAATAGCTATTAAATAACAGTTAATTTCTTAATCATAATAAAAAAACTCGATAAATTTAAACACCTAGAAGGTACTTATTGATTTTTGACAAGTCGAGGTCTTAACCCAATGAAGTTACGATACAAAATGATGGCCCAACTCTCCTCCAAATACTCAAATGTTGGCAGATGTTTGTAAACAAATCTGATCTCGCTAACGCGTAAGACATACACAGAGATTAAATATTAACCCAATTGCGGCAAATATTTGAATATGTGTTAAATAAATTGTTATTTCGGTTCAGCTGTAACCCGTTTACATAAATATGTGAGGAGTTTATATTAATAAAAAAGTCGTTTTATAATATTTTAAAGTTTAATTCATCGTGGCGCAGCGGTACAAGGGTGTGGTTTTAACGCTACGTTTGTGGGTTCGATTCCCAGTCGAAGGAATATAATAATAAGTATAGGAATATAATAAAGTAATATTTATTTACGTTTATATTTCCATTTCTCCGCTCTGGTGTCGAGGCAAAGTATGGCATTAAATTCTGCCTCTCAACATGCAATGCCTAAAGAATTCGGCAGAAAGTGGGAAACAGAGTTAACACGTGGTTCCCTCTGCCTACTCTGCTGTGTGCGGGATACAGCGTGACGCTGATTTTTTAAAGGTTAATTTTACTCTTTAATGATGATAATATAATTGACTTTTACTTCAATATTGTTTATAATTATAGGAAATATAAAAAAATACAAATTATTCCATTTTTTTTTTCTCATATGTAGGTATCGAAAATGGATCTTACTTCCTATCTCCTGAAATAGTAGTTCCATGGATATGAAATAAACCTTGAAATGATTATTTAATTTATATCAATACTGAAATTTCTTCCCTCAGTCATTCCTTTACTCAGTAATTAATTATTAATTATTTGATAATAATTAACAAGAGCATATATGAGTAAGTAAATTACATTCATAATTATGTAGAATCATTCAATAATTACGTCTAAATTAAACCCTTAGATTCCAAACCAATTTATTATTTATATAATTTTAAATTACCTTTGAGGACTATTGTGCTACTTAGTCCAATTTCAGCAACAAACATTTTTTTTTCATACAAATTGAATTACAATGGATTAGTTGACGACGTTTTTTAAATAAGGCGAATAGAATAATATCAATAGCACGATTTATCACGTTTTTTAACACGGCACGTGCTCTACCATTGTTGTAAATTGCTGATTGATGATTTTCTATTATTATATATTTTTAATGCTTTACGCTATATCCCGCAGGCTAGCATAGGAAGCAGAGGTAACCAAATGTTAAGACACAGTGTTGAGTGGCGGAACCTAACGCCGCATATTGCGCATAAGCGTATCTGTTATACATCCTATCCTATATCTTATAAAACAAAGTCGCTTTTCGTGTCTGTCTGTTGTTTCTAACTCTTCTTCTTCTAAACCACCCAACGGATTTTGTTGCGGTTTTCACCATTAGGTCGAGTATTTTTCGTAGAAGGTTTATATATAGTTTATTATTTGTACATTCTTATGTAAATTAACATAAATACGATAAATATGAATAAAGTCCTACCCGTTGAGACACTTTCGCGCATGCGCTGCTTTAATGGTAAGTACTACATGAAATAAATATACTGGAGTATTGTTCCTCTTAATAAGATCTACAAAAAAGTCCGCGAGAGCATATTTTTATCTTTTAAGGATAACGTGTATTGATCATTTTTCTGTCTAAAAATAATAATTTCAATATATTTTTTATTGTGAGGGATATTTTTCCATAATGGTATTAATCCTTATCCTTTAAAATACTTTATTAATTTTCTACGTTAAACGAAGATAAAATTTGCTTTTTACACAATTTCAAAATTGCGAATAGTTTTAGAGAAAAACGCATTTAATTGTTGACACCTCCCGGCGTTGACACATCAGCTGTATGTTACTCAAGTTTCACTTATTCCTTACTCTCAGCATATAAATAAGTATATTAGTTACGTTGGCCATTTAATGTAGATCAAAACTGTCTTTTACTGTTTTTCATTTTAATAAGTACTTTAGAAGTTGTTACAATATCAAAAAATCCTTGCTGCGAAACGGCTCGCCACTCGCCATGCGTCCGTCGCGCCCGCCTGCCTTACATGCATCGGTAGTTCAGTGGTAGAATGCTCGCCTGCCACGCGGGCGGCCCGGGTTCGATTCCCGGCCGATGCATTCTATTTAATTTTCCACCAATTTTCCAATAAGCCACGTAGTGCTTGCTTTTCATCAGGGACAAGCAAAAAAAAACCCGCCTGCCTTTATAGCAACGAAGATTTAGATGCGTTTGCACGTATTGGATAATTCGAGTTGAATGTATTATTTCAGCGCGATATATTTTTTGAAGTAGTTATTAGTAGGTAGGCTTTTGTTTATAATTTCTTCCGTTTAAAAATAGTCATTTAAATATCTAAAAATAGTCATTTAAATATCTAAAAATAGTCATTTAAATATATTTTAATAAGTACTTGAAAAGATTAGTAGCACAGATTTAAAATTACGGTACCTACTAAAAAAACCTTGCTGTGTAAAACAATTGGAAAATCCTTATTGAAACTACGAAAATGCGGGTTGCATTAGGGTTTAATTAATTTTCACATTATCTTAAGTGCTTTGCCAACATACATTATATGAATAATCCAGTAGTAAAAGCGGGCGAAGCCGCAAGGGGGTCGCTAGTAATATATAATAGAAACTCTGGTACTCACTAGAGTTTTCTTTTCAATTTAGTTGACCCACTTTAAATAACATTCGTGCTATGAAGACATTTGATAATCTTTGACAACTTTAGCTGTTTATCGTAACAATTTATCTATTAGCCCTTGAAAGGAAAATCTGAATCTTAAGAATTCTTTACTGAAACTTGTTTTGGATACGGATCTTAAACGATGAACAAAATATTTTCCAAGTTACGTGTTACGTTAAGTATTTCAAAGTGGAAGAGTTTATTATAATGATAAAATTCTAAATATTATATTACTAGAGGAGGAAATTTATATTTTTTAAAGAAAATGATAATCGCTTGAGTAGTTTTTGCGTGCAAGCGTAACAATTATTACATTTATAATATTAGTAAGTAATAGGGTTGTGGTAGGGTTGGTAATGGGTTCGATTCCTATTCGAGGAAATTAAATATTTAATATGTAATTTTTTTCGTTCTGGTGTCCCAAACAAAAAGCACGCGGAATATTGGGAGCGGAGTGTCCTAATACTTGGCTCCCTTACCACAGTGAAGCTTTAATAACATAATATGAAAAGGATCTTCAAAATGATATTTGAATAGATAAATATTTTTGATCCCATAGTATTTATTATATATAAATACTAGAGGACGCGCGCAGCTTCGCTTGCGTAATTAGGGGTGAATTCTAATAAACCACGAAACATGTGTTCAATGAAATATTTTTAAGAGTCTAAATATCAAACTTTATAAAAATCGGTGGCGATTTAAGACTTTTTCCATACAAACTTTTAACCCCTTATTTGCACCCTTAGGGGGAGAATTCTAGAAAACGATGAAACACGTGTTCAATTAAATACTTTTAAAAATGTAAATTTCATATTTGATAAAAATCGGTGCCGATTTAATTTTTTTTCCATACAAACTTTGAACCCCTATTTCACCCCTTTAAGCTTAAAATTTTTCAAAATCCTTTCTTAGTGGATGTCCAGATTACGAAAGTAAAATATCTGTCCAAATTCCATGTTTCTACGCACAGCGGTTACGGCTGTGCGAGCGTCTTACCTCAGTCAGTGAGGACAAGTCCTTTTATATATATAGACTAGTGGACCCGTACGCGGCTACGCCCGCTTGAACTATACAAATATTTATTAAATATATTTATGAAATTATTTTCAGTTTTCAATAGAGAGATGCATTAAGCAAACTCACTTTGGGTGACGTTTTCTTAAAACAACAAACTTTGCAAGCCGTTGCTTAGCAACGCGTAGCGACGATTGTTATTAACATGGCGGAATAAATTGCATGTCAAATTAATTATTTTAATATATTGGTATATATCGAAAATATTACAAATATGAGAAAAAAAAAAGTATCCTATGTTCATCCCGGGACCCTCAAGAATATCTATATGAGTATTTTATCACAATTAAATTAGCGGTTTGGCTCTGATTGCGTAAAAGACAGACAGACAGACAGACAGACAGACAGAGTTACTTTCGAATTTATAATATAGGTATGGATTATAAAGAATTACTGTTTTACGTTATCGTTTTCACAACATACACTTTACTTATCCACAGTCACGAGCAGACCGTAAAATATTATACCAATAATTATGTTATTTTATAGAAGCATTTATTAGCTTTTTCTTTTAGTAAACATGTTGTTATAAAACAAACACGTTTATTATAATATTTTCTTAGAATATTAATGTTGCCATGTTTTAGTTAGTGAAAGAAATATTTTTTTAATTTCAGCTAATCAGCAGCTTTAATTTTGCATCTATCTACAAAACAGTAAAAAGTTAGGTCTAGATGATATATTCAATTTAAATTTCATAAATATATCTTGAATAGATGCTGAGAAAATAAGCTTTAAAGTTAAGGGTTGTAACCCCCATAACTCCCTTACTGTAAGGGTAAGGGTCGATATTTCACATAAAAAACAATACAATCACATTAAAAATAATTTATTAAAAGCCAGTTCAGTTTCCCATGCTTATTGGTCTATCCTTTATGTGGATGTAGAACATGTAGACTCGAATTTTAGTGAAATAAATTAATTTTTAACAAAAAGAAAAACCGACTTCTAACAACGAACTAAAAAGTGAAAAATAATATTACAAAGATTTTATAATTTTGAAGTCACTCAGTCAAGTCAGTCAGATATGGGACCATTCGGGAAGCTATACCTTTCAAATAAAAAAAAAATATCAAAATCGGTTCACCCAGTTAAAAGTTATGAGGTAACAAACATTAAAAAAAAAATAAAAAAAAAAAATACAGTCGAATTGATAACCTCCTTTTCTTACAGAAATCGGTTAAAAAAGAGAACCGATTGTCTTGACTTCGACTACGAGCTACTAGTTTTAAAAAAAAATAAAATTAATGCATATTTATATAGATATTTTTAGTGTTCAGGGGATCTCATATATTACTAAATTTTTTAAACAAAATTTTGCGCAGATGAGAAATATTTCTTGGTATACTTTATAATTATTAACGCGATTATTAAAGTCCGAGAAACGTTTCTATTTAAAAATAATTTCAGCGTTAAGTTTCGTTATTTATTATAGATACAGATTTCTAAAATAAATAACGTGAAAAATAACTATAACAACGTATAAGGTAGGCAATATAATATAGCACTGACCCATAACAGCCAGGAGGCTTCACTGGCTTATAAATCAATAACAGAATTAGAGTCTAGTTTCCAATTAGCTCCTATCATTTACAATATTTATATGTAACTTTAAACCTTACGTTAATTGGCACCCATTTCAAATTTCATTTTTTATTTAACCTGAAAAACCAGGTTAAACAGAGGGAACACAGTGTTACGACGTTCCGTTTCCCACTTTCCGCCGAATTCTGGAGACATTGCATGTTGAGAAGCGGAACCCAACGCTGCGCTTTTTGCCTCGATATCATACTTAAATAGATAATATTTTCAGTTCATCTTAAAGTAATTGCTTCGCCGCGTATACCAATTTACATCACTAATATAAAGATATTTTTTTTAGTATATTATACATATGTCATATTCTAAATATATACAAAACTTATATTAATTTAAAAAAAATACATATATTTATATGTAAATGCATCACTATCAAAAATGCCTAAAATGAAAAAAATAAATAAACAAAATAATTCAAGGTATGTACTTATCTACTTAATAATAAGGACCTCATACAAACTTACAATAACAACTATTGTTCATTCTGAAAAGAAAAAGCTCTTTTCTGGAAAAGGTATCTTGAAAAAGATAGCAAAAAAGTTCCATGCAAAATGAAATTCTTTTACAAAGCTTATGAAATATTTTGTTCCAATAATAAATGCAGGGACAGATTGCCTTACCTAACTTTATATATAGTTACTTTTTGGTTTTTGCATATATGAGGGTAGTCAGAGTTGACTTATTGTCAAGACACTCCGTTCTACGCTTATATAGTAATATTGTCAAATTCGAGTAAGTTTAAATATTTATATTGTACAAGTAATATATTAGTTACATACTTGTAAAGTGTATTATTGATTTGAGATCAGTTGAGCCAATTTCAAATATTAATGGTATTCGCAACCAAACGCTTAATACATTCAATTGTATAAATTCGTGGAATAATTTATGGCGATAACAATAGCTCTCATATGAAAATAGTTTAATATGTAATTAGTTATATGTAGTCCCTATAGTATAATTAAAAACCTTATTACATATGAAAAAAATATATATTATGGGACTATTCCCACCACTCCATGATAGCACCCCCATGATGCAAGGTTCGCTTCTTAGTCCCTGCTGAAAAATATTTTTATTTTCATTTCCTTCTCTGGATCACTGTATATAATATAGCATAAAGCTAAGATGCAATATATACGTTTTGATATTTTAATGTTAACAATAATAATAATTAGGATTGAATTTATTTACGAATTGTCGAGTACGTAGAAAGACTTTTGAAATAACTCTACTCTTACTCCATACTCATATAGCGACAATATTTTTGTTTATTGAATTTGACCTCATTTATGGCAGAATTATCTACTTCTTCAAGATGTATTTAAGTTTTTTAAAATCGGAGTAAACCACCAGTAAACAACAACAACAATAAAAGTAAGGTTTATAAATAAAAAAACTGTATAATTTAACTTAACTAATAATTATGTTCTAGCGGGCGAAGCCGCGAGCGGATCACTAGTATAACATATAAATATTACAAAAAGTATTATATGACGGATAAGAAAAAAATATTTTTCCTTTTCATATAATTTTATATTCCCCAGAGCCAGTGAATGTACTTCCTATTTCGCCGTCAAAAAATATTGTTTGTTTTATTCATTTTAAGAAACTAACCTTTATCCTCAAGGAATAATATGAGTTCAATGGAAATTCTCTCATTCATATTGAAAAGAAAAACATACTATAACGATATACTTATATTATGGTAATATGTTTTTCATCTCTACTTTCACCGACAAAAACAGGAAAAGTAAATGACAAGTAATATATAAACACGAGTCATCTATATATATAAAATAGAAAGGTCACTCACTCACTCATCACGAAATCTCAGAAACTACATGTGCTATGAATCTCAAATTTTGCATAGGAGCTACTTATAGGACATAGGTGCTCGCTAAGACGGGAATTTGCAATATTCGACTTCTAAGGGGTTGTTTTTGGGGTTGAAAGTTTGTGTGAAACTTCGTTACTACAAATGCTAGGAGTATCAAATTTTGCATGGATGTCACTTATAGGAGGTACTCATGGAGAAAATAACGTAGTTCACGCAGGCGAAGCCGCGGGCGGGCTAGTCTATACATATAAATTAAATTGAAGTGTCTCCCTGTGATTCCAAAATAACTATATTTTTCCAAGTGCAGGAACTTATTATTCTTTACTCTATTGAATTTTCGATAGCGCTTACTTTATAAATACGATAAAAACTCCGTCGTTCTTCATCGATGGTCCAGATTTTCATATTTCATAGGTATAAACTTTTATAAAATTGCTTTGAACACGTTGCTGTTGATTTGGTGTATTTCGTAGAGTTTATTTATTTTCCTTTTGAAATCTGCTTATCAGATAAAGTTCATTTTGTTTTGTCTATTTCTCTACAATTGTGTTCGATTTCTAAAGTGCTGGTTTAAACATATTTATGAATATTCGGGGTGAAGGGGCACAACAGATAAAAGGAAGCTGCAACTGTAAACGTGGCAAGTTGTGAGTTCGATTCCCATTCGAGGAAATTAAATATTTAATATTTTCATTACTTCGTCTTTGTAGCCCTCACCCTAGGCAAAGCGCGGCATTGAGCACATAATGTTTGTGAAAAAGAAAACGAAAGGTGCTCCAAATGGAAGATACGCGGAATGCTTAAAACAATATATTACTGACTAGAATAAATTTCAACAGATTAGTTGAAAATTCGATAACAAAGTAACTTACTGGGTTCTGCTATTCGCAAAAATAAAGACAATGTGTAAAGAAAAACGTAAGTAAATACATATGCTAATTTGCTGGCAATCATTAATTTTTGAATTGTTATACAAACAAAGAAATTGGGACAAGATAAAAAGTCTGAAGTATAATTATGGCATTGTTATGTTAATAAAAATACCTACTTGGCTCGTAGACATTATGAAAAAAACAACAGACTTTCCACATTCCGCCTTTTTAAATTATTACAATCGATATCTTAAAACTTACGTTCATTTTCAAAATTAATTAAATTACTCAAGATGTAGCAAATGAGAATTTATTTTACTCTATGCTCTATACAAGAAAAATATTTGATATATTACGACATATATATACATAAGGCTTATAGGTGCAATAGGAAAAAACAAACTCATTTAATTATTTTTTTAACAAGTCTTGTCCGCGTGGACTCATGGCAAGAATGTTAGCTGGCTCATTTGTTGAATCTCTCCGATCTCTTATTAAGCGGAATATTTTCTTCTTCCGATTCAGGGAGTGGTTTCTTGAGCACTGGAAGTGTTAGTACCCTCCGTGTGTAGTGTCTCTCAGTGCCCTTATAGAAAGGGGTGGGGGGTGGACGCCATATTACCTAATACGAAACGCATTGGCAAAAGGCACTAATTAACGCCAATTTTAAATGCCAATGGTGGTAATAATCCGGCCGAGTCTACCCGCACGTGTTGCTATTGCTAACGACGTGACTCTCCCATATTTTACTAAATATATTATAGATATTAGAAATACATACATATATGCAAAAATTTGATTAAAATCTTTCTATTTACTTTTACCAAGGACCTGCCAACTTTAAAAGATATTTGCGGTTTGGTTATAAATTATATCTTAATGTCAAACAGTCGTTTCTTTGCGCTTCCATATTTTCCTTTTCAACCTAATTATGCGTTAAAATATATGCTCATAAACTGTCATTAAAGAAGGTTAAACGTAATAATGTAAAACGGTTTATTTCTAACGACCTTGTAAACAAAATTATTAAAATTTTAAAGAGCATCTCCAAAACAATATATTATATTTTCAACCGATTCGTTTTTCACTTTGAAGTCGACGTATAAAAGTAAATAATGACTTGTAACAATGCTTCTAAGAAGAAGTTTTATAAGAAAATAAACATTGAATCGAGTTTTTAATCGTACTTTACGTTTCTGTTATTTTCTTTATAATATATTAAAAATTTTTAATTAGAATTGAAATGTGTAATAGACAACATTAATTAACCATACTAATGAATAAATAAAAATAATATAAAGTAACTTTTTATGGGTCACTTCTTCAAATTCTACTTCTTTTCTTATCAGCCCCGTGGATAAATTCTAATAAATCGAAAAAAAAAATATGATGTAACATTCCTCAGAAAATGGGCTGTCTGACATAAAATTAATTATTACAAAAAATAATTATTATTCAATTCGCACCAACAGTTTCTGAGATTAGTGCGTTCATCCGAACAAAATCTTCTGGTTTATAACATGAATGAGTATCGACACCTAAAAAAGTCATCTATATATATAAAATCGAAAGGTCACTCACTCATCTCAGAAACTACATGTGCTAGGAATCTAAAATTTTGCATAGGAGTTATTTATAGGACGTAGGTGCTCGCTAAGACGGGAATTTGCAATATTCGACTTCTAAGGGGTTGTTTTTGGGATTGAAAGTTTGTATGAAACTTAGTTACTACAAATGCTAGGAGTCTCAAATTCTGCATGGTCGTCACTTATAGGATGTAGGTACTCATGGAGACAGAAATTAATAATAACGTACTTCACGCAGGAGAAGCCGCGGGCGGGCCGCTAGTATTTGATAATTCTAAGTAAATATGTTCAAACAGCAAGATATATGTTGACATGCTGTCACGTCGTTCCCCTTCTCCCTATTAAAAGTATACACGCAATTCTATTATCAGAAGTTTTAATTAAACACATGCTAACCGCCACAATGGCGTCTAGTACGTTATTGTTTAAATTAAATTCATTCCTCTATCCCGCATATAGCAGGGTAAGCAGAGAGAACATAGTGTAAAGACACTTCATTCTCAACTTTCCGCCCAAATTCGAGTCAATACGTGTTAAATTGGGGAACTCAACGCGGCAAATTATTGCACTACGAGGAAAAGATAATAAATCAAACCCACGAGTGGTAGTCGAACTCCCAATTCGCAATTACAGTCCTACTGTGCTACTATGGTCTCAATTATAATTTGTTATATTTGTAAATTAGAAATTTATTTAATTTAAAAACTACATTTATATACAAAATTCTACAACACTTTACTAAAACTTTATAAATGAGCTAATGTTGTTATAATTTAATTATTATAAATGTTCCATAACATTACTTGCATTAATTCAGTACACGAGTATAAGAAGATATGATAAATGAGTTTAGTTTATTATATTACTAGCCCACATGCGGCTTCGCCCGCTTAAACTTATTTGCTACTTTTTAAACTTATTATATTATACAAAACCTTAATATAAATTGTAGCCTATGTGTTATTTTGATGTATGACTTACATAAATTATATTACTGTAAGTTTTACATAAATCCTTTCAGTAGTTTTTGCGTAAAAGTGGAACAAACATCATACTCACACACTTTCACATTTATAATATTAATAGGCTACATATTAGAATAACAATATGAATCCAGAATATCAATTATACCAACAGCCAAAAAATGATGCCAAATCGAAGATTGTGGATTCTCCGGGATAATTATTATTTGTACATGAAAAATATTGCAGTTTAAAAATAAATTCCATTGTTTTAAGAGCACCAATAAAAATTGGAACGTAGCGGTATTATCAATGATAAAATCTATCATTGTTTTATACGATTTCAAAAACTATTTTTCTATCCTTAGAATAACATTTTAAAAGCATTTTAAATAAAGAAGTTAGAATTATCAAGCATTATGCTCTCCAAAACAAATTGCCTTTTTTATTATACCTATTTAAAAATATATGCCTAAATATAGTTACAGTATAGTATTTTTACCAATTTGATTAAAATCCTAAACCACAAGAGTTTTAAGTGAATAACTTTCAAAGGTACTTTAGAATTTTCTCAATACTTCTCAATTTTCCACTTCATTGAGTATAAATTAATAAACAAAATACTGCAAAAGACAAACGGATAAGCCGTGCGTGATAAAGGTCTTTTGAGTAGATATCAAAAAAGAAAATATTTATAAAAAAAAAATATTCGTCTGTAAACAATTTAATGAAAATATATTATTTTTGGTTTATATTGAGATTTAGATGTCATATGGATATTTTAATATTGTTTCTATATTTCTTTCATTAAGGGAAGCATAGCTTAGCGCTTGAAGTCCGCCACTCAACGCGAAAAAAAAGCGTCCCTTATTTACAATTGCCTATAACTATTAACATATTCGCTAATTTGTATTTAAATAATGTAATTCTCTCACATAAACAACGATATACGGGTATAAACTTTACTCTTCAATTAATGATTGCCTGCGGCGTCACACGCGTGTTTCCACGTGTACGTATTTCAATTCGATCTGGAACCACATAACATGAAGTTCCACTTTATATTTTATTCAGATACGAATTAATTTTGTACTATTTATGTAGTTCAGGGGCACATGCGTATCTGTGAACACGAGTGGTTGTAGATTCGATACCCGCTCAAGAAAATTAAATATTTAAAATTTTCATTCTTTCGCTCTGGTGTCAAGGGAAAGAGCAGCGTTGAGTTTCGTCACTAAATACGCAATGTCTCCAGAATTCGGTGAAAAATTGAACACGGAGTGTCTTAACACTAGGTTTACGTTGTCTACGCTGCTGTTGTTGCTACAAATAAAACTAAATTGTTAACAGTAATTTTTTAGGACTTTTTTCAGAGAAAAGTTGGTGATAAATCACTTTTTAAAGAATTTATAATATAAAAACACCGTCACATAAGGCATCTTGTCAAAACCAATGCAATAGGAGTATAGCCTATATAATCAATGTATATAATATATATATGTATATTATTAATTTGAACAATTATTTCCTGACATTAGCATGTCCAAACAAATGTTTTAGCTTTACAGTATTCATATAGCTTCAAAACATAAAACATTAACATAAAAATTCATCGAATTAAGTTGAATTGACGAAGCAATTTCCAACGACTAATTTCTAGTTAAATCGAGTGCCGTCAAACTGACAGCTGTCAAACGGTAACATGTGCTATATGTGGGAAAGATAGGTAGTATGTGTAATGTTGAAAAATTATTATGATATATGTAAATACATCGGTTGAACAAGGTTTGACTTTCGATTATCCAAAATACGGAAATTAAAAATAGTGATTTATTCTACATGGTTAATGTACTTCATCAAAAAATATATAAGACAATAAGATAAAAAAATACTGTATAGATATAAAGTGATCGTTTGTTCAACGCCCAATTTTTTTCCACCTTAAATGGTTATAACGGGAAGAAATATTTTCTAATAACCTAAAATTTCGCTCCTTATAAAATTAAAGGAGCAAATTAGTTTTGTTGTGGAAATATTTTAAAACAAAGTTAACGGTAATTGTTTACTCTAATTATATTAGGCGGGAGTATTGTACCCTGAAGTTTTTTAGCATTTTGACAACTTTGTAAAGTGTTTCCAGGTCAGCTCGTTTTGGGGAAACAAAGGATATTTCGAATTATACTTGACACTCTTAAATAATTGTCCTTAATTCACAAGAAAAGTAACTTACTTTCTTAATTGCAAATAAAATGGAAATTAATTTCATTTGTGTTTTCAAGTTATTATTTATGAATGATATTGTTTATATATCAGCAACTGTAATTAAACTGCTAATACTGCACAATTAGAATATGTTTATAAGATAGTTATGGATTATTCTTATTTTACAATTCTATTCAATATTTAATTCAGCTTATATGTTCCTTTTTACGCAATTACAACTGAGTCGATTTAGATAAAACTTTATAGCAAGGCATAGGCTATAAATTGTAATTTATATAATATAATAATTTGGTACATTTTGTATAATTTGGCTGTAATATAACATTAACTTTAAGGGGGCGAGGTCGCGTTTGGGTCGATAGTATGGTATAATATATTAGTTAACTTTAAGAGAATTTGAAAATTTAAAATGAAACTCACGTTCTCTATTAAAAATACCGGTAATCGCTTTTAGATATTTATATTAGCTTTCATCTGGATTACATTGTTGAAGGTCGGTGGAAAACGAATCAATCGTTAATATCCGGTATAGAATGTTGATTTAAAACGTTTCGTAAGGATTTATGATTTTGTGATGGGTATGGCCGTCCATTCGACGGGTCCATTGTTATGCCAGACCACAAAACTCTGTTCATTTCCTGATTAAATAACTATTATAATTAAACATTATATTAAATTATGTCTATTAAAAATAATATTTTCTATACTGTTGTTTTTCTTTTCTAATATATTAGCTGTAGTATAATATGTTTAAATAATGCTATATTATATTTTCTTGACATATTAGTCTGGAATAAAAACGATACGTATATCTATTATCTACTATATCAAATATTTAGGTATATAAATAAAATAATAAGTGTGAAATATATTACCTAATTCTAATTTATCTATATTACAATTCTCACTATTCATCCGCTCAAAAGATAAAGTTGCCCATTATTATGGCTTAAAGAGGCTCGGTTACCGCAAAATAAGTAATAACGTACATTTTTTTTGATAAAATTGCTTTTATTTTTTGTAATATAACCTTTACGTAACTAAAAACAATAATTTAACAATATTCATAAACCGATTAAAAAAAAATTGAAGGGAACGTGCAATTAAATCAAATAAGACGTTTCTGACATTAATTTGAACAAACGCATAGACAAAATAAACATCGATATCTCTAATAAAAAATGTAGATACAGTATAAAATACTTATGAAATATTAAATGAATTCTAATCGGATTAATTATGTATATTTAGTATAATTCGTTTTCGAAACGATAACTTCCACCACCTAGTATGTACATAGTACCCAATAACCAACAAATGTTTAACCCAACCCAATTCTTTAGTTCTTCTTCTTCCTGGCATTAATCCCGACTATTGCCAGATCTGCCTTCCTACTCAACCTACTCCACTTTGCACGGTCTTTTACTTTCTCGGTGCCAATTATTTAGTTATATTTTACTAAAATATGAACATCTACAGCTAATATCATCAAAAATGATCAAAAAGTTTTACCAATTTATATAACTTTAAAATCGTATCAAGCTCTATGAGTTATTAATCACAATTAGGTACCTGTGACATTTGTTCTATTATATGAGAAAACTTAGTCGAGACTGTTTCCAAGTACTCTCACAGTATTAGAAATGGTTGAACGTCTAATGTACGACTTGAAAACTAAATTTACAACACAAATAGAACTCAGTTGTGCGAAGCGTTAGTCACTTCCTGAGATTATTACGCTTTAGTGAGATGTATATATGTATGTATGTATGTGTATATGATGCTAGGAACTTAATAAGAGAACATATAGTCTTTATATATTTAAATTATGTTCAATTTTTCTACTACAGACGAAACAGCGTTGCGTTGCTGCGCTCTGAAAGCGTGGCGTTGAGTTACGCCACTGTTCACACTACGTCTGGTATTTAGGTAGAAATCGGGGAACTGGAATATCTTAGCACTAGGCTCACTCTGCTTACTGTGCTATGTAAGGGAAAGCGTACAGCTACTTTTGCAAGTTATAATATAATTACAACGTGAATAATGAATTTTAAAGCGTTTTCAAAGCACTTCTTTTGAAACTTGTTACTTTATTATACAAATTTTACTTGAACGAACGATGGTTAAAGGTGTTAGAGTTTCAACAAGATTTTAATCTTGAAAGCGCTTTAAATGACGTCGCCTTGCAAATAAAGAGAAACAGAGAAACAGAAGTAAATGAACTCATAAACATAATTAATATATTTTTTTACATTTTAATAGTGATTGTTTTAAATAGGATAATTGCTTATGCCTATTCGTCGTTTCCTTGTCTTTTACCTCAAACACGCTCTCGCTTTAAACAAACTTATAAAAATATATGAACATTACGTGTTAAAATTCCGAACCTAGCAGGATTTAGGGATTCTCTTGGAAAAAGTCCAAAGTACTCTAGCCAATTATGTTATCATTTACTGTTATTATTTAGGTAATTAGCTTAAACGCTTGGACGACATCCAATAGGCGTAGGTTAAAATTCTGGCTTAAATGTTTTTCATAGAGACTTTGAAACTATTAGTGGACCCGGCAAACGTAGTCCCGCATGGAAAAGAAGTGGGATATTTATTATGATATTCAAAATTTGGCATTTACTATCTAATTATGGGATAAATAGAATTATTTTTCACCTGACTGCACCACGCAAAAGAGGGTAATGTATTTATCAGTCTATGCATGTATGTATGTGAAGGTATGTTTAAATATATTTGGCGTTGTAGAATCCAAATAGGTTAACTGATTTCGATGTCCCTGACTTCTTAAATTCGGAAGTGTCTCTAAAGACATGGCAAAAGTTAAAATTTTACCATGTGCCCTGTAAAATTTAAATGGTACTTGGCTGTTACATTAGGATTTATTTATCTGTGTATACATTATACAACTTAAGGCTTATTTTTCGCTTCGCCTTTTGTTCAAATGAAAGTTACAAAATATACCTAAACTACTGCAACAAATATATGAATTTCAATGTTAAAACGTTATTGAACGTTATTGAAAATTATATTTCCACCATCTAATAATAGATAGAGAAGAAATCACAGTTTACAAAGAAATAGCACCTGTTTCAACAATTCTAGTACGTCAGCAATTTACTATCATAAACAAAATACTGTATAAAGCTCCTCCTTTGTATACTTTACATCGAAATAACATTGCCCTTGTAATAGTTTCTGAGTCCCTGAATTCGCGAATATGTAGCGAAAAATAACTTGTGTATTTTATATGTAAATAAACTTATATTAACATATTAAACGAAATACATATACCCTACTTTTCATAGTTATCTAAGGGGTTCATTTTGTAGACAGGTGTTTTCAAAATCAAACCGGTCAAATACGAGTCGGACTTGTCTACCGAGGGTTCCGTAATAATTTCAAAAGTGTATGTCAACGGAAAGTTGACAAACTTAAGATTAAGGACATTAATATCTATAAACTTTCACTTTTCGTATTTTTTTCTTTATTTGTACTGCAAGTTTTAAGTTATTGCCAAATTCCATAATTGTAGGTCCACGTTAAGTACGCTATAGATATTGATTACGCGGGGAATTTCTGACAAAATGCAATTGTATATTTTGATTGCGTTGAGTTAGAGAATATGTGAGATTAATTTCAGATTGATACATCCATATGATGTCTACGTAAATACTCTTGACAGACGGACGACAAAATGATCTTATAAGTGTTCCGTTTTTCCTTTTTAGACATGGAACCCTAATAAAAAGCAGTTAAAATATTTTAAGCATCATATATTTTGAACGAACGATAAACAAAAATAGAGACTAAAGATTGAAAATAACTCGAAATTAGTTTTAGATGCGTTTTTTACAATCTATTTAAATTACTATAAACCGCCGTGAACACACAATAAATAAAATGGAACGTATCGAAGATCTCACACGGAGTTTATCGATGGTATAAAAGGTATAAAAATAAAAAGGAGCCAAGTTCTGTAAATACGGCGTATTGTGTCGAGACGGGCACGTGCTGCGGTGGAAACGAATAGCCGTAAAATTAACTCGACTTGAATATTAAGTTGTAATTATTATTATAGTAATATAAAACTCTGTATGTTTTATCGCTAGCGTAATAAAAATATATCCATTTTGTAATAAAAGGCTAGACTTTGATGAGCATGCATATTTAAATTTTTATAATATAAAATTTTATTCCAACTATGGTTTCATACTTAATTTTTATATATTGTATTGCACATAAGATTCTAAATAAATAAAAAATAAGAAATAAATATAAGTTAAGATTTTATAACGGAATTACTTATTCTTAAGAAGAGTATTTTGAGATTGTTTATTCATGAAAGATGTAAAACAGAACCAAAAACTGAAGTCAGTGAATCGGTAAGAATTAAGGCCAGTCGTGGTGCAGGAGCACGAGCGTATGATTGGAAACGGATTTGATTCCCACTAAAAAAAAATTATTTTCATTTTCTCACTCTGGTATTGAGGCGGACTGGTAACGAGGTAAACTGCCTCCAGAAATGGGCGACAAGTGGGGAACGAAATGATCTTAAGTGGGAACGGAGTGCCTTAACACTAGGTTCTCAGGTTTTCTCTGCCTACGCCGCTATGTGCGGGATAAAGCGTGCAACAAAAAGGCTATAAGGTATTTGCATTAGCTCCAAGACTTAATTTAAATATACGTGCTCCAATCCAATGCATTAGAACTTACAATCTTATATAAATATGCACTCAACGTGCAGTGGCGAGCAACTCGATCTTCAATACCGGGCAAACATTTATTTTACAGCAGCAGGTGCGAGCTTGAATTATCGATTTCACGCTTGGCTATGATTCATTTGACTTTTACACAGCTTTGCATACTAAATATAGTTAGAAATCAAATATTCGTTTGTATTTGGCAAGAAAATTGCTTATAGAATACATTTTCTCCGTTCAATCATATCTATAATATTTAGGTATAAAATTTCTTTAAAAATCTCGTTGGTCCTTCTTTCTGGGAAAAAACGTAACGTAGAAGTATGAAAGAAGATAGAGTATACTTTTTTCCTTAGCAAGAGGTCACAGATCTTTTTGTAACCTTCAGACTATTATTGCGAAAAAAAGAAACTAAAATAATTTTACTATACATGGTGTTTGTATATATGCATAATATGTAATATCTATATTATATATACATCATAATTATATAATTATATTATATACAAATGAAAGTAACTTACGTAATTCTTAATAGCAAACGATATTACAGTGTTTTCACCGCCAATATTAGTTCGTGGAAATTCCATTTTCAAGTTGCCTCACTACCTTCTGTCAAGTTTGCAAAGTAGGCTTTCAGGGTCAACGGCTTATGTTAGGAAACAAAAGGCGTTAGCGAATTACGTCTAGTACTTAGAAATGTTTCATTCCTTCTAAATATGTTCAGGTGGTTTAGATTTCAAGAGCTGTTGCGCTTGCTTGTATTTTTAGTTACATTTTAGGTTAAATGAGCTTAATCTATGCACTTAATAATGCACCAGTACTAGAAAATTGCGCACTCTGTGTAATAGTACCTTAAAGTGAATATACAACAAAATATCAGCTTCGTGCTTTATCCTGCACCTAGCAGGGTAAGCAGAGGGAACGTAGTGTTAAGATACTTCCTATCTTTCCGCCGAATTCTGTATTCATTGCGTTCTGAGTAGCGAAAGTCAATACTGCGACACCAGAGCGTAGAAATGAAAATATAAATTTAATTAAAATATTTTAACTTATATAAATAACTACGAATGCAATTTGTAGAGTATAACACAGTTTTGTACACTTTATTTAACGGATTACATTAATCTAACTTTCATGATAAACTTTTTGCAGGTTTTTGCTAAAAAATAAACCTTGTAATATCCTAGTTTTTCTAAATAAAATACAGAATAAATTCGTTTCAGCGAGCTCAGTGTGATATTGAGTAATCTGATTACGCCCCTCTGGAGTAAAAGTAAGACGTTTTTAGTTCAATTTAGTACAAATCTTTCCATGAAATATTTGCTTATTGATAGCTCTAAAGTTAATATAGTAAATGAAGTCTATTTTAATAAATATTTTACTGTTGAAGGGTTCTTAAAATGTATAAGAATATTTTTCACAGAGTGATTTCATCGAAAGATTTCTTATATAACTTAATAAAATCTTCTAAATTGGCATTGAATCATCTTTTGTATGAAATTTTATAATATATTGCTCGAGCAGGCGAAACTATACTATTCTAGTCTAATATATAAAAGATAGTACCTAGTTGAAAGTAAAATATAATACGATTTTCCGCTTCACTCTGTATCCCGCTGCAGGGTAGGCAGAGGGAATCTAGTGTTAAATCGGCGGAAAGTGGAGAACGGAGAGACTTCGGCGTTAAATGGCGGAATTCAACGCCGCAATTTGCCGCGACACCAGAGCGAAATGGAAATCGTAATTTAAATAAATATTTCGTTTCCCCGAATGGGGATCGAACCCACCACCAGTCTCGTTTACAGTCACATTTTCTGTCTCAGCGCCACGACTGGCCTCAAATAATACAATTGTCAAACAATTTATTCAGAAAACCCCGCAGACGAATTCAAATAGTGTCATTTTGCATAACAACAACAGCGAGAATAATGAGAAAACGAAAAGCAATATCTGATATTGAGTGATGTGATCGTGCATATAAATGTATATCACAATTCGACAGAATAAATTAAGCGGAGACGCGTACAAAGGACGCCTTCGCACTTTTTCTGGCAATTTCTCTTGGACATGAAAATGATGAAGTGGCTATAAAGCGAACGTCAAGTCTATCAGAAACGACCCGAGGGACGTTAGAATTCCTTTAATAACTTAATGGGGACGATAAAATGTACTAAGGTCACTTGGAGATGGACGCACGCTGGAGATTTTCGTGCAAGAATGAAGACCATTAAGGCGAGTGGCCTAGATAAGCCTGGCCTGCTTCTCGTTTACGTTAACAGCACATTACACCATAAGTTTATGGTGTTAATGACGAAACTCCATCTAAGAATCTGTTAAGATTATATTCGAGTTATTTTCAATTATTTCTGTATTTACATTTTTTTTGTACTAATAGTGTATATAACTTGCCTCCGAATTGTTCCCAGTTAGTTATACTTTGTATATTTACTAACAGGCCCAATTAACTAATTGAAATAGAAAAGTTTTTAGTACTGGCAAAAGATGTTTGAGCTTTAATTTCATTTGAAAATATTTGCATATTTATTGCCAGTATAAATATCTGTTTTTTTAAGTACATAGTTTCTTTATTGTCTATCTACCAATCGTGGATATAGATACGAATTTATATCGTGCGTTTATTGACGAATCACTCCATTTTCCATTTTATTTTCAAATCTTCCAATTATTACTAAAAGTGTGCTAAGCTATTTTTTTAGGTTTAGCTGTATCCCGCATATAACAGAGTAGGGGTTTCTTTCTAGTGTTCAAACACTTCGATCCCCAATTTCCTGAAATGGAAGTTCTATATTTGAATTACATTCATATTACTATAAATTGTGTAAAACAAAATTATATTAGTATTTTTAAAATATATATCCGTTTGTCAAATTAAATGAAGAAGCAAATCTCAAAGACACTAATTGCAGCTAATGTTAACATAATTTTACATATGAACAAACAAACAAACGACTAAACCCTTAATCTCTTTGACACTAAAAACCTGAATATTGTTGGAGTTCAGTAATAAAATTAGCATAAGTGTGCTTTTAACTGCCTGCAAGCAATTTGCCCTTTCGTCCTCGCGACGTTTAAACCTGGATCTAATTTATGATAGGAAATGAAATTACTTTTTAAACCCTGTACAGCAGAAGATTGAGGTCGACTCACCCTTAAAGAGGGATGAACCCTAGGTCAATGTATTTAATAAATGAATTTTGATTTTCTGTAAAACAAAATTAGTAAACGTGACAGGTTGTGACAGGATATGAAATATTTTCGTTTCCTGGCTCTGGTGTCGAGACAAAACTTAGGGTGAAGTTGCGCCACTCAACACGAATTGCCTCTACTCTCGGCAGAAAATGGGGAACGAAAAGATTTAACACTATGTTCCCTCTGCCTAACCTTCTGTATGCGGGTTTGAATCCTGTATAACAGTAGAATTGAGGTCGAGTCACCCTTAAAGAGGGATGAACTCTAGGTCAACGTATTTAATAAATGAAATTTGTTTATCTCCGTTCCAAATGCTAGGACGCTCAAACTTTGAGAACAGTTTGTACACACAAATTCAGCACTGTCCTAATTAAATACCCAAAGTTATTAATTGGTTTTCGATTTAGGTCGAGACGGTAGTCGTTAAATTGATATAGATTTAAGCAACCATATTTTTGAATTTTTAGCATCTTTCAGGATGATTAAAAAAAAATGTTGATATTTTTTGTCGCTCGCTCTGGTTGGGTTTCCGTCAAGAAAGATATAATATATATAGGTTTTACTTCTTCAAAGCAAATAGTAAGTATCGTTGATATTCTTTTGTTTGATCTACTGCTATCTCCATAAAGTATAAAAAAATTGTTGTGATTTTTGTGCGTACCCCCCAAAAAATGAAATTGATAATAGTAGCTACATAGTATATGGACACGAGCGAGCAAAGCTTTACGTAATTTAATTTACACATACATCAGAACTTAATAATTTCCACATACAGACCAGTCGTGGTGCAGGGCCGCAATACACGACAGGTTTTGGGTTCAGTACCCACTCGAGGAAATGAAATATTTAATGTTCTCATTTCTTCCCTCTGGTGTCGAAGCGAAGCGTGGCGTAACTCAACGCCACGCTTCGCCTCGACACAACACACAATGCCTCCAGAATTCAGTGGAAACTCTTAACACTCTGGTCCCTCTGCGTACACTGCTATATGCGGGATATAGCGTGAAGCTGATGAAAAAACTTACCCAATTATCGTCATCATTAATCGTCTTATAATATACTTAAATAATTGTAAATATAAAAGTCTCTGAAATCCCTTTTAATACTTCCGGGAACAACAAGAGAAGCGCTAATGAATCTAATTTGATACTGTCCGTAAAACAATTAAGTCTCAATGAGCTTTACATTTTTAGTAGGTTGGCAAGTACGAGTAAATGTGCTGAGATGAATAAAAATAATAACCTTTTAGGGAAATGTAAACATTTAAGATTTGTTTTTAATTAATAAAAAAACTGTTTTTTTTAGCTACAGGCTGTATTCCGCACACAGCAGAGTGGATAGAAGGAAACTTGGAACGTAGTGTTAAGAGACTCCGTTCTCGTTAAGACACTTCCATTTCCCACTTTTCCCTGTATTCTGGAAAGTTCTGGAGAATGTACGCTCTTTACCAGAGCGAGGACATAAAAATATTCATTATGTAATTTCCTCGAGTGGAAATCGAACCCGCAATCTGACGCGATTACAGTCACACGCTTGTGCCTCTGCGCTACGACCTCTAAAACCTCTCTCTTAAGTGTTTATATTTATGCGAATTTTAATCGAAGGTGTATATTTTTTTCCAAGTGAGAAGGTGATTTGCATGTACTTCATCCGTCTTAATAATTGTAATTTTGTAAAAACTCTAAATGGATAGGCATCTGGAGTATATTATATCTGTAGTCATAGAATATTTAAATTTCCATCTTTATGCAATATATGTATGTATATATGCATAATATATATACAACAAGTGATAATTATATATCTTTTTCATTTCAATTAAGCCAATACAACTAAAGTTAAATAAAACAAACTAAAAAAAGCAAACTTTTTTATTATTTGAGTTCCCTAATGAAGGTTTTGCGATTCTACCCTCTAGATTGATAGGCGCGATATAAATGAGACAAGGGTGTATCAGATAAGCGATTACCTAAAAATTAGTGAGAAAAATAACCCCGGGATTAAGATAAGATTAATTGTTCCCTTCATTACTTTGGGTAATTTTGTTTGGGTTCTTTGTAAAATTTATGGAGCTCTTGGAATATGTCCATTTTTCAGAAATAATAATTTGGCTGTGCGTGATTATAATAAAAATATGAATTATTAATTATTTGTTTTTGTTATAATAAAATATTAAAAAAACAGTCAAGTGCGAATCAGAATCGCCCATTTCCTCGAGTGTACAATTCGGACAGAAAGCCAAAAACGAAGTGTCTTAACACTGGGTTCTCTCTGCCCACCCTGCAATATCAGAGACAAGCGGTAAACCTAAAAAAACTATAAAACATTAAACAGAAAATACTTTTCACAAAATATTTGACATTTCCATCCTTAAATATTATTCTAATTTATTTAAGTCCCACATGAAAATTTAAATGTGCGAGTTACCAACGTTGAGAAGGACAAATGACTATAATTCCGCTTTAGGTCGGTTTTTGATAAAAAAAAAAACATGTCAAACAGTTTTTCGTATGTGTTTTACTTTATTAGAGAAAAATAATTTACTTATTTATCTACATATATAGTACTTATTATATATATTTATTAAAATTAGTAAAAGTATTATTATTGAGACTTTATAATTATTCCTGTCATTATTCTCTATTATATATTTGAAATTATAAAATGTAGTAAAAAAAGTATTTAATTTCTCCTCTCTCTATATATAATAGTTAGTTCAGCTGTTCCGGAGATTAGTCCGAACAAACAGTATCGTTTAAAAAATTACATGCACTTGAAAAATCACGATTATTTTCAATTTAATTGATACTTTAATTTTACTTAGGTATATGTTATATATAGGAAGAGTACCTATAAAGGTTTTATTATATACTAGCGAACCTATTGCGGCTTCGCCCGCTTTTACTACTGGATTATTAATATAATGTATGTTTGCAAAGCACTTAAGATAATGTGAAAATTAATTAAACCCTAATGCAACCCGCATTTTCGTAGTTTCAATAAGGATTTTCCAATTGTTTTACACAGCAAGGATTTTTTAGTAGGTACCGTAATTTTAAATCTGTGCTACTAATCTTTTCAAGTACTTATTAAAATATATTTAAATTACTACTTTTAGATAGTTAAATGACATTGGCTAAATCTTCGTTGCTATAAAGGCAGGCGGGTTTTTTTTTTCGAGCTTGTGGTTAATGCTGAAGAGGGTATTCTGTCTCTGATGCAAAGCAAGCACTACGTGGCTCCCTGTGACGAAAATTAAATAGAATGCATCGGCCGGGAATTGAACCCGGGCTGCCCGCGTGGCAGGCGAGCATTCTACCACTGAACCACCGATGCGTGTAAGGCAGGTGGGCGCGGCGGACTCGCTTGTATAAGCATAACGTCGCGAGGCGCGTTTCGCAGCAAGGATTTTTTGATATTGTAACAACTTCTAAAGTACTTATTAAAATGAAAAACAGAAAAGATAGTTTTGATCTACATTAAATGGCCAACGTAACTAATATACTTATTTATATGCTGAAAGTAAGGGATAAGTGAAACTTGACTCGATACAGTTGATGTGTGAACGGCGTGATGTGTCAATAATTAAATGCGTTTTTCTCTAAAACTATTCGCAATTTCGAAATATTGTAAAAAGCAAATTTTACCGTCGTTTAACGTAGAAATTTAATAAAGTATTTTAAAGGATAAGGATTAATACCATTATGGAAAAATATCCCTCTCAATAAAAAATATATTGAAATTACTATTTTTAGACAGAAATATGATCACTACACGTTATTCTTAAAAGATACGAATATGCCATCCTGGACTTTTTTGTAGATCTTATTAAGAGAAACAATACTCCAGTACATTTTTTTCATGTAGTATTTATCATTAAAGCAGCGCATGTGCCAAAGTGTCTCAGCGGGTAGGACTTTATACACATTTATCGTATTTATGTTAATTTACATAAGAATGTACAAATAATAAACTATATATAAACCTTCCCTGAGAAATACTCGACCTAATGGTGAAAACCGCATCCAAATCCATTGGGTGGTTTAGAAGAAGAAGAGTTAGAAAGTTCAGACAGACACAAAAAGCGACTTTGTTTTATAAGATATAGGATAGGATTTTTAGTATATACCTACATTAAGCCACAAGATATATAATTTTCTTACAGTTGCAAAAAGTATAATTGTTTTTAATTTATTTGAATCAAAATCCAAAAACATGAAAAAGCACTAGAAACTTTGGTGTCCAGTATACTTGCCAGACTGTAGACACGTTATTTGCTCTAAGCTCACACTATTTTCTTTAACTTACGAGCTGTTATTAGTTATTAACATCATTATGAAGTATTCCAACTTCACAATATACAAGGACTTCTTAAGATATAGAATATTATAAAAAATATAAAAATCAACATTTTTTTAACGTCACGCTGTAGCCTACACACAGCAGGCTAGGTAAGGAAGACAAAGGCTTAGTGTTAAAACACTCCCTTCTCCACTTTCCATTGTTGTTTCTGGTATTGCTTATTGCTTGAAATTTAATATTCTCATTTCTTCGACTGGTAATCGAACCCATAACATGTCACGCTTACAGTCGTACCCTTGTGCCTTTACACCACGACTGGCCTCGAACTGGAAAAAATAACCCTAACAAAATAATAATATTTTACTCAGATACGTTGGATATTTGTATGTCATACGTATTCAGGTTTGTTTCATTCCTTTTCTGACTTTTCTTATATGTTTTCTTGTGTATTTGACTGTCTTCATATGTTTTAAAAACTATCTTTTTTAAGGTACCAAGGGTCTGGTTAGTAGATTAACTAATAATTAAAACTTAACTGACTTAAAATACACACATTAAAGGTTGACTTTGTAAGCGCAGCCAAGTTGACACGAACTGAAAAGCTCCATGTTAAATTTCGTACAACGCGTTCCCGAAAACAGGAAAACTCTTATATTATGATGGATGAAGCTTTTATGAACAAGTAAATTTATTTACAACCTTACTTGAAAATCGAAATTTATCATCGTTATTCTTAATATGGGATGTCAAATACATTTTTATATTTTTAAGATTTTAACACACCCTCCATAATTCGGCGGAAAGTAGGGAGCAGAGTGCGTGATGAGCGGCGGAACTAAACGCCACGCTTTTGCCTCGATACCAGAGCGAAGAAACGGAAATATAAATTTAAGTAAATAAATATTTATTTAAATTTATATTTTATATGACGCCTCAGATAAACTTTCTCTTTATATAATAGCTAATAACACAAAGACAGGAAAAGGTTTGAAATTAAATGGTGTGCGGCCCCCACAAATCGGTATAGGCGATGACCGATTGCCTCGGGCAGGACGTCAGCGTGGTCGTATAATGGCGTCGGGGGCGAGTTCATCTGGAAGTTCTAAATCTGTTTGATACCACGAATTTAGAAGTTTCTCTATTCCTGGAACAAGTACTTACTACAAAAATGCTACATTATTTTCTTCAAACTATGGCATTACAATTAGTATAACATAGTTTTTGAGGAGCTACCGCAAAGAATATGTATACTTTTTTAACTTAAAAAACAAAAACAAACAGGGTAGGCGGAGGAACCTAGTCAGAAAACAGTGTTAAGGCACTCTATTTCTCACTTTACACCTAGTTATATGCTAATATCTAATATCTATGAAAAAATATAATATCTAACCTGTGAGCGCATAATTTCTTTGCTCTCTTCCGAGTAGGGTACAATATATACACAAATTAAATATGCCATATAAAAATTAAAACATTTCCCAGGAGACAAAAGTAACTGCTCAATTTATCATGGTCACCAAGAATTTGTAATCTCAATTGTTACATAGTGATTAATGTCTCTGTAACCAGCCTTTAGGTATTCTCGAAGTAACGCGAACAATCTGCTGCTATAGATACTTTAATCGCTGTAATCAATTTCCCGTTTCCAAACCGCACAACAAAACAACTTAATCACCTTCCTATCATTTATCTTGTCCAAATATTTTAACCTTTCATCTTATTTTAAACTTCTATTCTATTCAGCTTCAAGCTGTATCCCGCATATAGCAGCGGTATCCTGAGAATCTTGTGTTAAGACATTTCTGTTCCCCTCTTTCCCCTGAGATCTTGAGAAAGTGGATGTTGAGTGGCAGAACTCAACACCGCGCTTTGCCCCGTTATCAGAGCGAGGAAATGAAAATATTCAATATTTCATTTTCTTGAGTGGGAATCGAATTAACAAATGTCGCTATGTCACGACTACTCTCAATTTTAAACATTATTTCACATGAACTAAGTTATCTTTTATTTACAAAGTAAACTTCGAAATGTATGCGATAACTTCACTACCTTACTCTAAGATTACTTTAAAAGATATTTATAATAAACAAGGATTTACTGCTGTGAATAAAACAATGGCGTTAAGATGATAATAATGTTGTTATTTAAGAGGCTTTATTTTACCAGCTACGATGATAAGAAGTTTAGAAGTGATAAGTTCTTAAGGGAGGGTAAAACGTTTCGTTACGTAACGCATCGTTACGGCGCCAATCTGTCTGGCTTCCCTTTCTCTCACGTATAGCAACAGCACGGCAGCGGCAGGCAAGCACCTCCTCTCTCACTCTAACCCAAAGCGCTAGCTAATATTGGGCAGACGCTTCTCTTTTCTCTGTGACTCAGTGTTAATTGTGTTATAGACATACCATTGACTGTGAGTATATAATCTAGATTTTATTAATTTAAACATTTCCTTTCATAACGTAAACTTTTCTCAAGCTAAACAATTTCAATATTAAATAGTTCAACTTAGATAAGAATAAAATGGCCCCTTTGTCGACACATGCTCGTTATATTACTTTTACTTAATTTTAAAATTAGTCCTATTAGGTATTTACAATATACAAACTTGATTCAAAATATTGAAAAAAGAAAACTAAAACCAATCAAATTTCAAATTAAATACACAGTCCTTAAGATTTTCTTATTAACTGTAAAATTTGTTGAATCAGTTATTTGCATAAAATATAAAACTTGAATGTTTCTTTAGATAATGTACGAGCGGGACAATTTTATTTTTATAGTTAAATCGTAGCCAATGTTGAAACTAATTTCAAAGTACTTATAACTTTTTCTTTTTACTCGAAATTTTATTATATTAAAGATCCAACCAAACTATTTAGTTTTACACTTTAAATCTCCTTAGACAAATTGAAGGAATGACTTTAAATTTTATGGCGCCTAAGCCGTTGGGGCAAACTATGCTATTTGAATTATATTACGTTTTATAAAAGCCCTTTGGCTTCTATAACATATTTTTTATTTTTTTGAAATTAATTAGAAATAAAAGTTTATAATACTTTTTTCTACGAAATGTATATTAATTTTGAATCATTTTACGTGATAACACACAAACTTTATATTGCGTTGACTAAGAAGTTCGATTTTTTCTTTACTTCAAGGGATTCTCCGTTTTTACCTTTTGAGGTACGGAACTAAGTAAAATCTATACTTATAATAAAATCGTAAGAGGGTCGGTGTCTGTACTTGGAAGATATTTGAAAAAAATGTTATTTACCTTTATTAACGTAGTAGAACCCAAAACAATGATTTTTAAAATTTTTGCCTGTTTCCCTGTGCGGTTGTAATCACTGATCTCAGAATCGGCTTAACCGATTTAGATTCGGTTTTCACCATTGGATTGGAGACAAGCTTCCGATATAGGGTTTATTTTATTACAATCGGTTCATAAATAAAAAAAATATATCTATTTAAAGTATTTAGTTCGACAAATTTGGTAATTGCCGTAACATTTATTTTATACAACGGTTATACTGAGTTGACTGAATCTCTAGTTATCAATTTCTTTATTAATATTTCTATTTCAAGCGGGCGTAGCCCCGCGCGGGCCCACTAGTAAATAAATACGTTCATTTTATACTAAGCATTAAGGTGCCTTTGCCCTGCTGTGAGGGTACAATGTGAATCTGTAGGGAACATTACTTATTCTAAATTAATATTATTACATTTACTAAAATCATCCGCACGCAGCGCATTGGAACAATTCAAACCTGTTCCGAGTTTTTTTGCTATGCGTGTCGTAGGCTGCTAGCTAGCATCGCCACGTTTAAAGAGTCGGCTAGAATCGCTTGCGACATTCACTTGTGTATCCATTGCTCTCTTAGCTTGCATTCAATTCTCAACCTTAACTTCTTGTTATTACGTGCTAGTTTAGCTTGTATTTTCTATTGGTATTTATTTAAATTTCTTTATTTCCTTCTGTGATTATTTTCTCTTCACGTATCTGTGAGTTAAATAAATTTGGACAATTTCTCCACAAAATTTGGATTTTTAATTTTACTCATTTAGTGTAAAATAAATAAGATCATATTAAATAGTGGTATCACATCTCAACCGCTATAAATCTAATAAAGGTTACATTGAAACGGAATAGTGCTGTTAGTTTTTCATCAACCGCTCGACGATTGTGCTCGTCGTACATTTCAATTTCATACTTATTGGTTATGTTTGATGTATATTTAATATGCGTACGTATATATACACCTATAGTATGGATGTATTACTTTTTATCAGCTTCACGCAACACGCAATGACTCAAAATCATCAGTGGAAAGTAGTGTCTTAACACTAGGTTCCCTCTGTCTCTTCTGTTACATGCGGGATACAATATGAAGCTGTAAAATTAAACAATATTCGAATGTTTTAAAATTTATTAATTATTAATAAGTTATGTTTTTCACATACTAAGAAACAGGAAAATATTTACAAACGTAACGGAACTCGTACCCCTGCATTGTGGAAGGTGGTCTACAATTTTGTGTTGTCATCACTAATTTATGCTTACCAACTAAATAGCAAAATCATAATTATAAAATAGTCAGGCTAATCAATTTACTTAGAATTCATAAATAATATTTAACAACCTATACCAAGCACTAAGTTGAAAAAACAACTTGGTAAAAATGATTTTTAGAGACAATAATTTGAGTATTACTACATTTCATTCTTTTCTTCAGACAAAATATCACGCAATCCACAAGCTAGAATATAAATAACTTTGCAAATAAACAACGTTTAATTCTATAGTTATATAGCTAGATCCCAAAAACATAATTTTGAAGCGAAGCCAGTTGTGTTGAAGGGGCACAAGTGTTTGATAGTAATTAGGAAAATGGAGAACGGAGTGTCGTAACATTAGGTTCTATCTGCCTACCCTGCAGTGTGCGGGATACAGCGTGAAGCTGATTTGATATTTTCGAATAATAAACAACATTTAGTAGCTATGTTCCTAAATCCCTATAATATAATTTTATAAATTAAAACCTTAAAACATAATTTCAAACTTTAGATTATTTTATGTTGAAGTATGGGAATAAAGTAAAGTCAATCTAAACTCGTTTAAACTAACAGCGTCATTGAGTATCGCCGCTCTCCAAGTATTGTTTCAGCACAAGCGGTACGCGAACTACGAAATTATTAAATCTATTCGGAACCAGAATGAACATTTGACTATGTTAAACTGTTTAATATTTGAAAACTACATAATTTAAAATATTTAATTATATATTTAGTTTTTAAATAGTTACCTACTTCAAATGAATTTTACCAATCTATTAACAGAATCTATTATTAATGGAAGTAACGACGAGACACATACATAAGACATACACATACATACGAGTAAGTTTCTTTTACGTTAAGTTTCTTTATTTTTTTACTGTATACTAGGTACTCTAGCAAGCGTATAGGACAAACAAAAACGATATTTCAAGTCGAACCTCGCCACATTGGAAGTTGTAGGCGACAATTTGTTTACGATAACTGTTAATAAATATAAATAAACTAGCGGACCCGGACGCGGCTACGCCTGCTTGAAATATAAGAATATAATTTCTATAGAAATATAATTTCAATCTATATGAAATGCTAAAAGTGACTATTATATTTATTTTCACAAGGATGAATATCAAAATGACGCGGTAACGAACGCGGTCGCGTAGCGACGACGTTTGTTATTAACATGGCAGAATAAATTGCATGTCAAATTAGAAAGTATTGAAATTTATTAGTATATATGTGTAATGTAATGTTATATAGCCTATAGCACTTCTGAAGAATGCAGCTTTCATACAAAACAAAAACATAGTAAATGGGACCAGTAGATCCAGAGATCTTAGCGTTTAAACAAACAAACAAACAAACAAACTCTTCCGCTTTATTATATTAGTATAGATTACATATATAGGCTCTATTAACTAAATATTATTTATAAGATAAAAAAATATTTAGATACAAATAGATAAGAAAATAGAAGCCAGTCGTTTCGCAAGGCCGCAACTCCATGACTGTATAGGCGACAGGTTGTGGACTCGATTCCCACTCGAGGAAATGGAATATTTCATATTTTTATTTCTTCACTCTGGTGCCGAGGCTGGGTTCCGCCACTCAACACTCCCTCTGCCTACCTTGCAACATCCGGGATACAGCATGAAGTTGAATTTACAAAAGAGACGCTACAATAGAAAATAATACACCTTAATCTATCTAAAACAGTTCTTGCTAATAAATACTGTTTACTGTTTTCGTATTATGCTATTCGCAGTACATTTTGGTCACACAAGTACATATTATGTCAAACCAGGAAACGATTTAGCATTTGATTTAGTACCAAGTAGTAACAAGGGGATTGTTTAGAGTCGCTCTCGTTTTAATCAGACCGGGACCAACGTTTGTGTGGGCAATCCAAACATTTGTTTTGGACGAGGCTATAATTTGTGGAATTTTTATTAGAATAGACTATCCTTTTCGCGTGACGTTACACGCTTGGAATATTCTATAGAAAATCTATCTTTTATCTATGTATATTGAAAAGTTTTGCTGAACTCTGATAGTATGAAAGATTTTTTTTCAAATTTCAATTTAACAGATTTATAAGTAACTTAGCTCTCAAAATCTGCAAGCTGAAGTGGCAATGGGCAGGCCATGTTGTCAGGAGGACCGACAACCGATGGGGAAGAAAGGTCCTCGAATGGCGACCACGTCTCGGCAAAAGGAATACAGGCCGCCCTCCAACCAGGTGGATCGACGACCTCAAGAAGACAGCTGGAACCCGGTGGATTCAAAGGGCGCAGGACCGGACGGAGTGGCGAGCATTGGGGGAGACCTATGTCCAGCAGTGGACTTTAAAAGATGGATGTATGGATGGAAGTAACTTGGTTTTAGTATCAAACTGTATATGAAGAGGTGATAAATATATGTTTTTCATTCAAACAATATATTCGAACACACAGATTATAAATTATAAATAACACTAAATTATAATTAATTTAAAAACCTTACCTTACTACCGAATCCTTAAAAATGTACTAATAACGATAAATATGCATAACAGTGTACTTTTTAATTTTTTTTTTTATTTTATATGTCACATACATTATGGCACTGAGAGAGGATAAATTGCCCTCGAGGGAAATAAGTGTCGATTGACTTGTGCGCGATATTTTCACATCGTCAATTACTTGAATTAATATCGCCGTGATGCATATACACGTACAGAGTGTAACACGATCGACGGAAAAGGTTAAAGCTTAAAAATTTGCTTATTTAAAAAAGATTTTTATTTATATGTTATTCCCAAGATTTATAAACTGATAGTATTAAACTATTATATAATACGAAACGGCTGCTATCGAGCTATATTTAGGAAAAAGAACGCAAATCGGGCTTTATTTCCGAATTTTCTTCAAGAATCCCTGTTTTTTTTTCAAAAATAAATAAATAAATTCTCAAATATCCGCTGAACCACAGAATTTCGCTGGACATACATAGGAGTGATTTAGATCTGTCTAGATTAAATTGCAAACTTTAGTTTGTTAATTTTTATAACTCGTACTTCTCGTCGACCTACAATCCTGGAATGACTACGAAACTGTATGAGCGAGTCGACTCGCACTTAAACAGTTTCTTTAAAATTCACCGAGCCTTTGAAGTAAAAGTTAACTTATATTTTAACATATTTTTTCAAGCTCGTCCGTTTCGCTGGTTTTATTTTTTTAATAGTAATCTTTGAAACGACTGAATTTTATAAGACCTTCACCAGTACGTTTAATATTTACTTTTTTATATTTTTGAATTTAAGAACTATTTTCGATTTCCAAATATTAAAAAGGAAATAAATTAATGGAAATAAATTCTGGCGGAATTGTGTGTTGAGTGGCGAAGAAATGAAAATATTACGTAAATATTTATTTTCTTCGAAAGGGAATCGAACCACAACCAGTCGTCACACACTTGACGTCACACGCGTCACGACTGACCTCGTGATCTAGTGTAAAAATATTATATTTCTTAACATAACAATTTTTCTTGCAAAGCTTAAGTTACAACGGTTTATCGACGGTATTATTCACCGCTAAGCTCTTGTCATTCCCGGAACAATATTTATTTGTCTCAAGTAAAGGATCCTCAATTTCCTAGCTGCGATTTATTGTTATTATATTTCTACGTCTTCATTATTTTTTCATAGCATTTTTTTTATTTAATGGCATCCGTATCGTATTGTATTTTGTTTTTTAATAATATAATATTTATAAAATATAGGCGGAATTTAGCTTCATGCCGTATCCTGCATATAGTATAGTGAGTGCCAGAGGGAACCTTATGACATTTTCGTACCCCACTTTCTGCCGAATTCTAGAGGCATTACGTACTGAGTGGTTAAAAACACAACCCCGCGCTTTACCTCGTTACTAAATCGACGAAGTGGTACTGAAAATATTAAATATTTCATTTCTTCGCGGGAATGAACTAAAGTATTATAAAATTATCATAACAGAGAGTACCTACTCTAAAGACGCACTAAGTTGTGGAACTGAACGACGTGTTTTGTCTTACTGGGGTGGGAAAATGGAAATAATAAATTTTCCCGAGGGGTGAACCCATGACCACCGTTTACTTCAGACGTTGACCCACTGCACCACTGTAGTTAACATATTATATTAAAAACAGAATACTATAATATTCCATTAAAATATTATAATTAATATGACATTAATATATCACATCAAAGAATTAAAAACATATATCATCTTTACAATCTATTTCAATAATAGGCGATCCTTTGAATTTAACCATGGCGTAAAAAAGGTCGTTTACATTTTTTTTCTTCTTCAAATATTCTATAAGCGAAGTGAGAATGATATCAAACTTGTTTCAGCCATATGTGAAACATGTGAGCGCAATAAAAAAATGTCTTTGAAACTCTGAAACACGTGTTGACAGACGGAATGCTCGTGTGAATGATGCGGAATAGGGTTAATTAGAGATGTAGACTGCAGACGTTTCAGATAAAACTGAGTTTTGGGTAAAAAATAATTTGAAACATAAGCGTATGTTTATTATGTAGCGGAGCCGCGGCTAGGTGTGTTTAGAGAAATTTGGTTGGTAATTAATACGGCTGTTAGGTATTACAAATTATAAATGTTAATTTAAATCTTTTTGGATGTTGCCCAAAAAAATAATGGTATTTAATAGAATTTTTTTATGAGAAAGTTTCATAATAAATAGTTTAGTTAAACCAGTTCATAGTCAGATAACGCTAGTTATAAAAGTTTTCTGAAAATGCTAAAAAAAATATTCTTTTTCATTATTATTTTAGATCCTTTCAGCGTTCTCTGTAAAAACACGGTGAACTTGTTAACGTGAAAAACATATTTTATTTCATTTCATTTTTCATTTATAAATACATAAATAGAGAATCTATAAAGTAAGTCGTCTGTGGACAAATTGCACATTGAATTAGAGAATTCAAGTCCAAACTTATCGATGAAGTTTGTGAACTAAGTCGATTTGCGGTCGTGAACATAATTCACTCGTATACGCGTGTGTTAGTTAATATAAAGTGATGATTCCTATAAACAGTTATAATATCTATCTGATAGTAAAACAAATACTGTATGTATCTCTTTATTTATTATTTTACTATTTAACTGCGTTAAGTTTCGCCACTCACCGAGCAAAACATTAAAAATTAAGCGATAACTGGGAGGAGTGTATTAACACTAAATGTCTGTCTACTTCCTGCTATACGCGAGAAACAGTGTGAAATTAATTTATCTTTATTTTTACCATTAATATTATTTCATATGGTTGCAATTATTTCATTAGTATGACTCATTAATTATAAATTAATTCTGTTGTTGCCCTTGTTTCAGCTAATTTTAATAATTAAACAATATCTTATATTTAATCAGTCTAAGCTAATAATATTTGCTTAGTATATAAAACTATATAATTATTTATATATATCAGAGTCATCTTTTAAAAGATATTATGTATGCTTACAGGTAGCGCTACCAATCGATTGACAACGAAAACTTGTGATTATTGCTCAGGTAAGTAAAATAAAAAACTTGAATTTTAGACAAATAGTAATTAAAACAGTTGTTTTAAAAAGTTAAAAAAATTGATACAGAATAGACTATGTAGTGTGTGTTGGACAACTAAATTAACTGAACTGTTTTAATTACTGTTACTACCGTTAGTATTCTATAGAGTCTAGATTGAAAAATAAATACGGAAAGTTAACAAAAATTTGTAGAAATAAAAAAATTATTGCTGAATCATTTGTATTTATTATCTAAATAAATACTAATTTTGAAAAAATCGATTGAACATCAGTTAAATCATATATAGTTTATTTCTCTATTTCAAGGAAAAAGATAAATTACAAGAATATTTACAACAAGTCCCAGTTTAGAAGTTTAAACATAAAAATTTCTCCCAAAGCCATATATTTCGCGCACAACCTATAAGATTCAATGCTAACTAAACAAACTGTCAGACAGCCAAAAATTATATCATTTTCCCAGAAAAATTGCGGTAACAAATAGCCCAGTAGGTCACTTTACCTAATACCTGAAAAGTCGGTGACCGACCCGCTTCTGTTAATTCGCATAACATTTTTAAATACCATCCTAATGAACGTTGCTAAAAATGTAGGTTGATGTAAAAATAGAATATATATACGATGAAACCTGGGATTTAGATGCGCGTGCGCTTAATACGTATTTAGGAATAATTTAGTTATAAACATATTATCAGTGTCTAACTGTAAACATGATGATTGTGGATTCGATTTCGTATTAGGGAAATTAATTAATTTAATTTCTCTGTCCTTGTATAAAGTATACAAGTAACATGCGTCGTTGAGTTTGGACTGAAAAAAAAGAACGAAGTGTTAGCCCAAAATTTACAGTGCGTAGTCTATACATTATAGAGAGTCGAAAAAATAATACAAATCAGATTAATGCGTGGATTTCTTATTTATATTTACAAGAATATTAAGTTTCAATTTCAATCAGCTTGATGGGGCGTTTTCAATTTATTTTTTCTATAAACCTAAGTAAAATATCCATATTTTAATGTTTTTCAGGAATATAATTAAAAAATAATATAATCAGGGATTTGATATAGTAAATCCTCAATTCATTTCTGTTACATCACGTTAGAAGTTTTTGGGACTGAGTGACATTCATGTATACATCTCACATCATTACCTCCTTCGATTTGTCATTCCCCTTTTTTTTGTGTATAGAATTGGTTCTAAACGTTAATGCTTGGGTAAGATTTGTTTAGGAGGTATTGTATAAAGTATGTTCATGTCCAAAAGTTAACTATATATTGAACTATTCTAATATTTACATTTCATTTTCTTATATTCTGGAAAAAGCAATGGGTGTCCGATTTTTTTTTGCCTAGACAAAAGTAACAAGTTTTCAACTTGCTTATAATTATTAACTACTATGAAATTGGAAACGACCTATGTATATACAGCACTCTAGCGGTGAAATTTTATTCAATTAGAATTCTAACTAAATCATAAAAGGCACATTATGATGAAAATTTAAAGTTATAACCTATTTATGAAATTCATGAAGAGATATAGAAGAATGGTTTAAAATGAAAAGTTAAAACTCATTTGGTTTAATGAAAGAACAGATTTAACTTTTAGAATTATACATATGATTAAACATTTACGTGATGTGTTCTTTGCGTGTTAGAAATCTCATTTACTAAATGTGAGAAGAAAACACGAGAGCAATAATGGCTACATCCTAATAAACCCTTTTCCTGTTACCACATACGTAAAAACTGTTCAAAATCTTTATAGAGACCAGTCGTCTGTGTAAGTGCGATAGGTTGTGGATACGATTCCCATTCGAGGAAATAAAATATCTATTTCATATTTTCATTTCTTCGCTCTTGTGTCAAGTCGTGTCACTTAACACGTTTTGCCTATAGGATTCGGCGGTAAGAGGGGAGCAGAGTGCCACTAACCTCCCTCTGCCTATCTTGCAACATGTGGGAAGCTAAAAAAAGAAAAGCTTTTTAAAAAGTTTAACTTTTTCTACGTTTGAGGTTTAAAACTTAAATGGAAGAAAATTTTCAAGTCTTGCTGCAGCAGTTTTAAGTTTTTTTTGTATTTTTTGCCATAGTCTTTAATGCCCTTGTACATTTATAAAGAAGTCATCAAAAAAACTTTAAAATTTTGCTTTAAAGTTTTTTATTTTACCTTATTATGCGTGGGAAAATAAAAATAATAAATACAAACACGCATATTAGTTTTTACATAACTACTATCACGTTGTTTATTTGTTGTTTGTTCACGTTTCCAACTGCGTCACGAAGCGTCATGTATTTTGATTAAAGAAATAAATATTTGTTATTCTGATTTCTGTCGAATATATCTTCCTAAAACCAAGCTTTCACAATATCCAAACTTTGGAAAATAGACAGCTATCGCATTTGTTTCTATTTAGGAAAATCTGGGACGTCTATGTTTATATACTTATTTATATTATTATAGTTAACTTTTCAATGTGACTTTGGTTCCCTAACTTTTTTTAGCTTCAAACTCTGCTTGGAACCTGTAAACCTAATGTTTAAACATTCCGTTTCCCATTACGGCACATCCGTTCCCCACTTCCCACCGATTTTTTAGGTATTACGTGTTGAGTAGCGGAACTTAACGACATGCTTTCTCTCTCAGAGAGCGTGAAATGAAAATATTGGATATTTAATTTCCTCGAGTGGGAATCGAACCCACGATTCGCGTTTACAGTCGCACGTTTACTCCTGCTCCGCAAATAGCCTCGATATGTATAAAAAATTATTTGTTTTCTATATTTTTCATAATTTAGAAGACACTTTTCCAATTTATATTACTTGTATATGGTTAGTATTTCTTGTCACCGCATTCTTAACAACTCGATCGTTCTTCAGTTGATTTTCACGGATAATTTGAGCTTTTGTCAAGAATCGTAAAGGCCGCACAATAAGAAGTGTTTGACGTGACGAAGGGTCAAGTGTTTTTCTTCAATGCTACCTCAAATTCTGGCTTGCTTTGTTGATTCCAAAAGAAAAATAAAATTGTAAGAATATTTTGTATTGTCGTCAAAAGTTAAGAATGTGTCCAAATTGAATAAAGACTAAACAAAAAATTTCTCTCATGAATAGTAAAAATTATATTTTCTATATTTAGCTTCATGCTGTGTATGACACTTCCGTTTCCTACTTTCCGCCGAATCCTGTAGGCATTGTTCCTTGTCCATCCTGTAGGTTGCGTGTTGACTCGTTCTCAGAACGAGGAAATGAAAATTTTAAATATTTAATTTCCTCGAGTGGGAATGGAACCCCAAACTATATCGCCTTTACAGAACGACCTTAAGTTTTTATATAAGTAGATAAAATAATTTGCTTCTTGCAAGTAATTTAATATCTTTTTTTTTTATATGTATGAAATATGTGAATTTTATATTAAATGGTTAGTTACTTTTATCTGTACCAAATACGTTTAATATGACATTTTTATATTTTAGTCAATAATTGAGTTTGGGAAATGAGGAAAATGTCTTCAATTTGTAATTTGAGTCGTTAAGTTGATTGGAAAAAGATCTTGTAACTTATGTAACTACAGCGCCGACGGTCTCTATTGTATTTTTTTTCCTATTCTCTCTGTATCTCTTACAGCAAGGTAGGCAGAGACACTCCGTTCCCCACTTTCCGCCGAATTCTGGAGGCGTGTTGAGTGGCGGAGTGGCTCGACACCACAACGAAAAAATGAAAATATGAATTTAAATAATTATTTAATTATCTCTAGTGGCAATCGAACTCGCAACCTGTCGCTATTGTAGTTACAATTCATCAACAGTAAATCATAGATAGTATTTACAATATTGAAAGTAGACTCATAAAATGGACCCAAGTCCATAAATTGGTGAAAGGCTGTTCTTACTATACCAATGTCACATATCGATTATCCAAAGTAATATATTAGGGGGTTACCCCCGAAGTGGACTTGTTATTACGTGAAAATCTGTGGAGGAAGCATTGGGGTGATTTATTTAAGCATTTTATCGTTTGCAGGTCAATTGCCGTTTCGAGTTTTGAACGAGTGGTTCTGGGATAGTCAGCTTTTCTCTTATTATTATTGTATTTTGGGTGATTTTAATAAAAAAAGGTTTACGTTTTCAATAGACTCCATCGTGGTGTAATGGTTGTAGCAGGTAATATGATACGCGCTGGCGGATGGTTCAGAGTTCGAATTCCAATCTAGGGAATTAATTTTAATTTTTAATTTTAAAATGTGATATTACTCAACACACGATATCTCCCTTGAAATGGAACGTATAGCGTAGAACGGAATATCTCAACACTATGTTCTATTTGCCTATTCTGCTATATACATACAAAGAGTTGAAATAAATGCTTATCAAGTTCTTTATATGTAATGCAGAAGTCAGGACGTGAATGATAACATCTCTATAGTATGTATATATCTCTATAGTATACAAAGCGCTTGAACATTATGTAAGAGAGTGTGCTATCAAATATCAGAATATTTTTAGATTGACGTCATTATTGACATTTCTATATATTAAAAATGAGTGCGCTTTGGAATTCATCCAATCTTGTGCAGTATTAGATTATCCGCTCCCAGTGCTTCTATATACTCGTAGATGAAAAGTTATTTACTTTAGAATTTATAGAGATCATCAATACAATATATTATTTGTAATTATTTCTCAAAATATCTGAAAACTTCAGCAAAGCTTCAGAAAAGAACGATATGAGCTTGTAACATATAAACTATGCAATAATTTAATAGGAAAGTTTGTATAATACATGCATATTATATTTATGCTGTAGGCGTCGTAGCGCAGGGGCACATAACTGTTAAAACAATGGTTATGGGTTCGATTTCCACCCGGAGGACTGAAATATTTAATAGTTTCATTTCTTTGCTCTGGTAACGAGAATACGAGGCCTCCAGAGTTTGATGGAAAGTGAAGAATAGAAGAACCTTAACACTAGGTTTCCAGGTTCCATCTGCCTTGATAAGTGTGGTAAACTATAAAAAAATATATTTCTTATAGCTTTATGCAAAATTTGTTTAACTCACTTTATTGGCGATCCAAGCAACCTCTGGCACTTAGAAAAATCCATTGTAAATATAACACCTACTTATTTCTATTTGACTAGGGACAAAGCACAGTTAAAACTAGTCTGTAATTAAATAATAAGAACAAATAGATACTGATTTATAGTCTCGTTTGTTTATTGTACATATCAAATTCACATTCTCTCCAAAAAGGCAAAGATATATTCCTAAATTGAAGTTAACGTACGTGAAATCAATCACTAAGATCGATCTTCAACATTTTAGCAAACCTAAAGTTTGTATTAAAACGTATTTTATATTCGAATTCGTATATAAAATCTATTACCTCCTTACTCTACTCTGTTAAGTCTATCACGTTGTGGCCCAGTCGTAAATTTTACTTCAAGAGAACGATAATTGATTACTTTCTAGTAAAACTGTGGGGAATGGCCCAACGTTTATTAGCAACTCTAGAGTAAACGATATTTTTATATAGAAATTGCTTTTTCTGAGTAAAATATCAATATAGTTAATAATATTTTTATAACATAAAGAATAAAAACGATATTGATGATTTACAATGGCTAGACACCAAATGTTCTATTTTAAAAGGCTGTATAACCGCAAAGTAATTTATAGCAAGTAGCAGGGTAGGCAGAGGAAGCTTAGTGTTAAGACACTCCGCTTTCCTTTTTCCGCCGAATTCTGGTGTAACTTGAAGTCACTGACATCACTTAATATTATATATTTCACTTTCCTGAATGGGAATCGAAACGACAACCGACACACGCTTATGCCTCTACACCACAACCGGCCCCAATCAAGTACACAGTATTTTATTAGCACATATTTTTGTGTTTTTATTGAATTTGGTGTATAATATGTTGTTGTTTATTTATTAATATTATTAAAAGTGCTTTAAACAATATTTTCTCTAAGCTTTAGCATTAATTTCTATTATGATCAACTCATTTCCATAGGCATTAAGTACGTCTTACATAATATTTTAAAATTTTTGGGTTTCAAATTGAGATTTTAAAGTTTTTATAAAGATACCATTATTACTACCAATAGTAATAATGGTATCTTCACACCGTTCCCATTGAGTCACCTCCAAGGGTGACTTAATGGGAACGGAGTGTTTTAATATGTTTAATAAGGTAATTAAGTTCCCAAGTTCCTACCACCTTTACTATGTACAGGATATAGCGTGAAGCTAAATAAAAGTTATATTACGTAGGCTCTATGACGTAGACGTAGCCGTAGCAAGTTGTAACAAAACTTGCGTAGAGATACGTAGCAGCGTAGAACTTTACATAGGCTGTTGTCTACGCGTCTAAGTGTTGTAATTACGACTTAAGAACTACCTTGAGATCTAGATTTAGTATATACTGTAGAGGCTGAAAGTAAATTTTCTTAAGTATTTAACTTTCAAGCACTTATTGCATCGATTAAAACTTTATAGTATTAGTGAAAGCTTTGTTAAATTGGAGTTCAGGTTTATTGAAACAGAATATACCGTTATTGATTGGTTCAGTTTATTTTATATATATTTTTATACTATTATATAAAATATGAATATAGGTGTCGAGGAAAAGCGCGGCGTTAAGTTCTGCCCCTCAACACGTAATGCCTCCAGAATAAAGAAAGTGGGAAACAGAAATGTCTTTATAGGAACAGAGTTTCTTAACACTATTCCCTCTACGTATCCTGATATGTGTCGCATACCTCTTGAAGCTAAAAAATAAAATATTCTATAGCGGGTAACGACCGATGTTGTTTTAAATTGTTCACCGATCGTAAAACAAAAACACCCATTTAGAGACGAAAGGAAGATGTATTTTATTTTTAGATACCCATAAAACTAGATATAGTCAATTTATTTGCTAGTGTATTCGGACTTTGTCCAAGCATGCATGATTACAGCAAAAATTTACTTTTACGAGCGACGGTAACGTATATTGCGTTTGAAACAAACTCTCTTTTATACAAGAGGAGGGCAAACAGCATGTCTGAGAATTTATAAAATTTTATTTATTCAACTCTCCTGAAAAATTCATACGTACTGAGCACCACGTACGTACATTGAACAAAACAATTCTAAATGTATGTATATACAAATCTTTATTTTATACATTAAAGTAAATATATATATATATACACACTAAAGAAAAGTGTGTATAAGTGTTAATTTAACTTGCACATTAAGAATTCGTTATAATATGGAATAATGAGTGTCTTAACACTACACTCACTCTGCCTATTCAACTACTTAACTAAATTATTTTAATTTTAATTACCGTAGCACAATGTAGTCATTAAACCTCATTACTAATTTATTGCAAAATTTATTGGCATTATTATTATAATTTTATGAGAAACGATATTGCTATTGAAAAAAATAAAAATACTCTTTACAATTTTATGGAAGACATAAAAATCTACGCGACAGCTGTTTCCATTTGGAATCCTGCATACATTACATAAACAAAAGTAGCAATAAGGACTATGTACCGGACGGGCGGAACTCAAGTGAATGAGCCGCTGACGCCCTGCACACTATAGGTTCCAGATCATGGGAACACGGAGTATGCTGAGACCCCAAGACGTTCTTGTGAGTCGTTCTTGTGAGACGTTCTTGTGAGTCGTTCTTGTGAGACGTTCTTGTGAGACGTTCTTGTGAGACGTTCTTGTGAGACGTTCTTGGGAGTCCTTCTTGTGAGACGTTCTTGTGAGTCGTTCTTGTGAGACGTTCTTGTGAGTCCTTCTTGTGAGACGTTCTTGTGAGACGTTCTTGGGAGTCCTTCTTGTGAGACGTTCTTGTGAGTCCTTCTTGTGAGACGTTCTTGCGAGACGTTCTTGCTATACATTGAAACAAGATACTGAAACAGGATGTTGAAACAGGATATTGAAACAAGATGTTGATCACTGTATAACGGTCGGTGACTGTCGGCTCTATTCGTGTCTTGTTCCGATTCTATCTTCTTCCTGTTGTGCTCACCGTTGATTGCCGACTGTCTCTGTCTCGCCCGACGCGCACCTCCGTTGCGCGGAGCTAAACGGTAACGAGAGCCGCGAGCCACCGAGCCGTTTTATCTTTATTTACAACAATATTTTTACTATGATTATCACACATTTACATTTATATTTTAATAACTAAAAATCGGATGTTTTTACAATTTATACATATTAAAAGAACATAAAAATATCTATCTATCTATGTATAAAACATTATACTATTTAAGTATTATCTATTATTAAATTACGAAAAATGCTGTTACGATGACGAATTTTACATGAGTTTTTACAATGAAAATTCTCTCTAAAATTAATTACACACATTAGGAATATACAAATCTGTTATTTTGTTACAGAAAACTATGACAAACAATAATTAATAATAAAATTTACTATACGGAAGTTACTATTATATAAAAAGCGATTAATGCGGCAAATCATAGTACAACTATACAAATAAGATATAAAGTCGAAAATTATTATCTAAAACGGAACCCAAATCTATTTATATTTATTATTTAATGTAATTACTTATTTACAAAGGAAAAAACACTATTAATTTAGAAAAGACACTAATAATAACATTCAAAATTACGAGAGTGGTATGACGTCACTTTTTGCCAAACTAAACAGTCTCTAACATGTTGTGACGAGTTCACAGCCGATGATGCGCGTCGGTTGTCGCGAACATTTCTCCCGCCGTGCAGAATCAGGTCTCGATGTGATGCTGCATCTTTCCCGCGGTGAGCGACGACGTCTTCTTACTTTGGAAGCGGAACGAGTTTTTTGGTTGGCCTTTTCAGAAGACCACCCTTAGTGCGTACTTCAACTATTCGCACTTGTCCATCTGCACCTGGATATACTTTTTCTATGCGTCCTCTTGGCCACGTATTTCTTGGAAGTTGTGAGTCGGCTATAAGTACCGGGTCACCTATTTCATAAGTAGGGCCTCGACCATGAGGCTCCCGCCGGTGTTGAAGTTCAGGGAGATATTCGCGAACCCAGCGTCTCCAAAACATGTCCGCTAATATCTGTGAGCGTCTCCACTGCTTTTTGCTATCGATGTCGTCCTCACTAAATGTGCCAGGTACAGGTAGACGAGCTGAACCCCCAAGTAAAAAGTGATTGGGTGTTATAGATTCTTCGTCGTCATTGTTTACAGAAACATGTGTGAGGGGACGACTATTCACAGTATATTCTACTTCGCAGAGTAATGTAGCCAAAATTTCTTCTCGGGGGTATCTCTCACGAAGAATAGTGTATAGAGCTGTTTTCACGCAGCGAACAAGACGTTCCCATGCGCCTCCCATGAATGGTGCAGATGGTGTTATGAAACGCCATGCGATGCCTCGACGACTGGCTTCTTCTTTGAATGCTTCTCGAAGTTCTTTGTCTGCTCCATGCATGTTTGTACCATTATCTGAGTAAATTTCGGAAGGACATCCTCGACGTGCAGCGAATCTTCGCAATGCAAGTATGGCAGAGTCTGCGCTTAGGCTGGCGGCGATTTCCAGGTGAACTGCTCTAGTGGTAAGACACGTGAAGAGTGCGACGTAACGTTTCACGTGTTGTCTGCCGACGACTACTGTGAGAGGGCCAAAATAATCTAAGCCGGTGTATGTAAATGGTCTTCGATGATGAGCGAGACGGGATTTAGGATGATCACCCGTAGAAGGCTGTGGGGGTTGTGCCTTGCGAATACGACACTTGAGGCACTGATGAACTATCCTTTTCACGGTGGGACGAAGACGAATTACCCAAAAATGTTGACGTACTTCATTTACTATTATTTCGGTGCTGCTGTGGTGAAGACAACGGTGGGTCCAATCAATATATAACTGTGTGATGTAGTTATCTCCATCTAAGACTTGTGGTTTCTTTGTTTCGTCTTTTATTCCCTCGGCGGCGGCTATACGGCTGCGAAGAACGACAATGTCATCTCGGAGTTCTACGGGTAATGAATGAAGGCGACTTTGTTTGGCAATAGTCCTGTTGTATCTTAAGTCTGTGATATCTTCATTGAAAGATTCTTCTTGAGATGTTCGGATGAGAAGATTTTCTGCTTTTGTAATGTACTTCGAATCCAATATCAGAAAATTGTTGGAATCCATAGATTTCTTGCTATGTAGAGTAGTAGATTTCTTTTGCAATGTTTCTCTTCGTTTGTTCCACGTAGGATCTGATTCCATATTTCTACGTGTTCGCTTATAAAAGATCTTCTCTTTTTTATTTCTGCAAATATCTAAAAATTGCAAGACTCTAGCTGTGGCACGAAGTAGTCGCTCCCATTTTGAGAAGCGTTGTGGATCAGGAATTGCTTCACGTAATTTTGTCTTCAGCTGGAGTTCTTTAACGGTAAAAGTATGTTCTTCACCAGTATTATTTGACACGACCGGTTTTTCGATAGGCCAGGTACTCGGATTTTCTTTCAAGAAGGCAGGCCCGTGATACCATTCATGATCAGCTCCAAAATCAGATGGTACTTCTCTGGTGGCTATATCGGCGACATTGAGCTTAGAAGGTACCCAACGCCATTCTTCAACTTTGGTATATTCTTCAATGGCTGCTAGTCTATGTGCGACAAATGGCTTATAAGACCTGGCTCCATTTCTTATCCACGTCAGAACTGTCTTACTGTCTGTCCAAAAGATTTTGCATTCCGGCGCAATACGATGTTCTTTTATGACAGCTTCTGCTATGCGAACTCCCATGACGGCTGCTTGTAGTTCTAAACGAGGAATTGACATAACCTTGAGCGGGGCTACTTTCGCTTTAGCCATGATCATGTTGACTTGGACTTTTCCATCCGGAGCAACCACCCTCCAGTAGGCAGCTGCTGCGTAGGCTGTTTCACTGGCGTCGCTGAATATATGTAGTTGTACAGATGTGGCATCACTATAACCAGAGTAGCATCGAGGTAAGCTCACATTTTTCAATTTCTGAAGGTGTAGCATCCATTCTGCCCACTGCTTGGAAAGATCTTCATCCAGATGTTGATCCCAATCTATAATTCTTCGCCAAGATTCTTGAAGAATTTGTTTAGCACGAATAGTAACGGGTGAAGCGAAACCAAGTGGGTCATAGAGTGACATAACTATCTTCAGAGCTTCTCTCTTCGTAGGAGCTGTTTTCTTTAATAAACTGGGCGGTAATCTTGCTAGTTTTAAATTGAATCGTAATTCATCGGTTGACGGTCTCCACATTAAACCCAAAATCTTTTCTTCTTTGGTACCCAGGTTAATAGTTTCTGTCATATTTGATTGTTTTTCAAGTTCATTTATTATTTTCGGGATATTTGAAACCCACTTGCAGAGTTTGAAACAAGCTTCTCCGTGGATATGTTGGACCTTTTTGGAAGTTTCTATAGCTTCTTCTATACTTCGGAAACTGTCTAGGTAGTCATCCATATAGTGGTTGTGGATGATAGCTTCCACTGCTTCTGGATGCGTGTCGATGTACCTTTTTGCGTTCCAATCTTTAGCGAATATCGCGGTGCATGGTGAACTCGCAGCTCCAAATATAAGCGACGTCATGCGATATTCTTCAGGAGTTCCCTCCCGCCGGTGTCCTCTCCACAGGTAGCGAAGGGCATCCCTATCTTGAGGTCTTACTTTGACTTGCATAAACATTTCGGCTATGTCGGCTGATACAGCGAAAGCATGACGGCGAAATCTCATCATGACTCCAGGAAGCGATTGAAGAAGGTCTGGTCCAGTCAAGAGGAAATCGTTTAGTGACATACCTTTGGTTTTAGCAGCGGCGTCGTGAACAATGCGAAGCTTCTCTGGTTTAGCCGGGTTTTGCACGTCGAAGTGTGGCAGGTACCATGTTCTGCCTGGAGAGATACTTTTAGGTGCCACCTCAGCGTAGCCCTTCTGGACGAGTGATTCCATTTGTTCGGTGTATCTCCTTTTCAGTTCAGGATCACGATCAATTTTTCTCTCTATTGATATGAGCCTCTTCAGCGCCGACTCATAATTATTAACCATGATGCTGTTCTCTGATTTCCATAAAAGTGTGGTTTCAACATGCCCATCTTGTAAACGGTGTGTGTGTTTCTTCAAAATGTTTTCAGCCTTTATTTCTGGATCAGAGTCTGGCCGACGCGGATTAATGATAAGAGATTCCAAGGCAAAGTAATCTCTCAGTTGTTCATCCATTCTATCTTCAATAGCAGTAACTTGATTGACGAAATGGATTTTCTGACCCAATGTCCTATTGTGCGCACCATGTAGCACCCACCCGAGCGACGTGAGTGAAGCGATTGGTTGGTTCTTCGGTCCTATACGGACATCTTCGGCGAGTAGTAAATTCCAATTGTCTTGACCAATTAGAATTTTAGGCGTGGCTGAGTCGTAGGTGAGCTGGTTCTTCAAATCTATTAGATGATCGCAGGCAGCTAAGTCTTCTTCACGAATTGTTTGCGGGGAAAGATTAAGATGCGGAACGGTACGAGCTGTAAAGCTAATCTTCTTTTTCTGTGAATTAGCAAGTGTCACGGTAACACGCCTTGATCCCGGCGTTTCAATAACTATATCCCCGATTGCTTCCATCTTTAAAGGATCCAGCCGTCCCTCAGCACCGACTTCCTTTGCCAAAGCTTCATCTATGAGAGATACAGTTGATCCGTCGTCTAATAGAGCGTATGCGGAGGTTTCTCCCGCCGGTCCATGAACTCTGACTGGTATGATTTTAAGATAAGCATGCGCCTTTGACGGTACCCATGCGTTGGCCACGGTTTCCTTTTCTTCTTGTTGATTTCGAATTTCTGATTTCTCCTTTTTATCATAGTGTAGTAATCGATGATGAGTACCGATGCATCCCTTAATATTGCACTTCTGTGGTTTACAGGAATGTCCTGATTGTCGGAACCGCAGGCATCTGAAGCACAGTCGGTGTTCTTTGGCGAGTTCCCATCTTTTATCTGAGTTGGCATCTTGAAATTTCTTGCAGCTAATACTGTGATGACCTTCTTTGTTACAAATTTTGCACGTACTTTTCACCATTCCATGAAATCTATTAGTTTTCCTTTCTTCGGTAGTATTGTGCGTTCTATGTATCACACGACGAGTAGGCTCTGAGTGCGGGATCTCTGTTGAATAAGGTGTGCGACATGCTGCTTGTTTGGTGAGAAACTCGCTGAAGTGCGTCAGGTCTGGTTTGAATATAGATGCTTGTTCCTCGTACCACCTGGTACATAACGACGATGGTAGCTTTTCACGAAGGGCCCTCGTTATATCTGGCGCAGTGATAAAGTTGTGTAAATCGAGGGCGCGAAACAGATTGACACTGCTTCTTACCTTACTGGCGAATGCATGTATCTCCTTTGGATTGTCAGCACAACGAGGTAGAGATCGAAGCTTGTCATATTCACTATATGCGATTGCATCTGGACGACCGAAATTCATTTCAAGCTCTTCTATGATGGCATCCGGTTTTGAATGAGCTATGAGTTGTGTGTCGACGACTTCCAATGCTTTTCCAGTTAGGCTTCTTCGAATTCTGGCTGTATTTTCAACTTTTGAAGTATCCCTTAGTGTTTTCATATATGGCCCTGTATGATAGCCATTCATTTAACACTCCACTATATGTAGGAAGATCCATGATGACTTTGGACGCGACGGGAAAATTGTATGACGATGATGGAGGTAACATTGTAGGTTTAGGTACCTCTGTTTTCATACACAACGATGTAGGAGCGGTTTCGGCTTTTTCGCATCTTTTCTTCAAATTTTCTATTTCCTTTTTTAGCTCCTCTATTTCCTTTGTTGAATCTCTCTGTATTGCTTGTTGATTTTCGGAATTGTTGCCGATATTCGGATGTTGAGGCATTCTATAGCATGACGGCACTGGATGTGGTTGCCTCGGAACATCTGCACATGGTGTAAGTGATTTTTGTACGATTTGTGCATTATCTTCAATCCAGGAGCTAACGTAGTCGGTTTTCGATATATTATCTTCCTGGGATTCTGAACTATCTGATTCAGCATCTTCCAGAGCTATTTGCGCGAGTTCAAGCTTGATGCGAAGTATTTCTTCACGAGCATTTCTTGCTCTACGTCTGGATTTCGTAGACTTCTTCGAGTTTGCACGTTTCGAAGTTGTCGACTTTATTTGTGTGCCTTCAAATTGTTCCTCCTTGTTAATTGAAATAATTCTTGAGTCTTCCTTTTCGTCACTTGGTACTATTAAGTTCTTTTCTATTTCGGAATCCTCTTGTGTATTCGTAGGCGGGTGTGTCACCTCTGTGTGACTAGATGAAGGGTCGGCTTCATATCTCAATCCCTCGGATCGACCTCTTGATCTTGTGATAGGCATCTTAGTAAAAACCTACGATAATTGGTAAAACTCACCAAGACGAAACGATAATACTCGAAGGCGGATGCACGAAGATTCTCGGAGACGAACGACGACACTCGAAAGCGGAAGCACGAAGATTCTCGGAGACGAACGACGACACACGAAGGCGGATGTCGGAGGATGATGCACGAACACTCACGAAGACTTACGATAATACTCGAAGGCGGATGCACGAACACTCACGACGTGACTTACGGCGCGATAGATGTCAGCGCAGTAGCGAGCACGACAGTCAATGCGGACGCCAACGGAGGCGGCGGAGAGCGCAGCGGAGAGCGCTATGTGACGGAGAACACTGCGCGACGGAGAGCACTGCGCGATGTAGTACGATAATACTCGAAGGCGGATGCACGAAGGTTCTCGAACACTCACGATAACACTCGAAGGCGGATGTCAGAGGCTGATGCACGAACACTCACGAAGACTCACGATAACACTCGAAGGCGGATGTCAGAGGCTGATGCACGAACACTCACGAAGACTCACGATAACACTCGAAGGCGGATGTCAGAGGCTGATGCACGAACACTCACGAAGACTACAGGCGAGTAAGACGACTTCAGCACAGTTGCGAGCGCGACAGTCAATACGGAATATACTGCGCGATGGAGCACGGCGCGACGGAGAGCACTACGCGATGGAGCACTTACGAAGACTCACGAAGGCGGATGCACAAAACACTCACGACGTGACGGGATATGTGACGTCAGCGCAGTTGCGAGCGCGACAGTCGATACGGATGCGAAACGCGACGGCGAATGCGTTTGCGAGCGCGACGGAAAACACTGCGCGATAGAGTACTGCGCGACGGAGCACTGCGATAACTTGCACGATGACGGATGATGCTTCAGCTTCGGTGAGGAGTCCCCAGATCCGGCTCGAAGGACCAGCACGTTGTACCGGACGGGCGGAACTCAAGTGAATGAGCCGCTGACGCCCTGCACACTATAGGTTCCAGATCATGGGAACACGGAGTATGCTGAGACCCCAAGACGTTCTTGTGAGTCGTTCTTGTGAGACGTTCTTGTGAGTCGTTCTTGTGAGACGTTCTTGTGAGACGTTCTTGTGAGACGTTCTTGTGAGACGTTCTTGGGAGTCCTTCTTGTGAGACGTTCTTGTGAGTCGTTCTTGTGAGACGTTCTTGTGAGTCCTTCTTGTGAGACGTTCTTGTGAGACGTTCTTGTGAGACGTTCTTGTGAGACGTTCTTGGGAGTCCTTCTTGTGAGACGTTCTTGGGAGTCCTTCTTGTGAGACGTTCTTGTGAGTCCTTCTTGTGAGACGTTCTTGCGAGACGTTCTTGCTATACATTGAAACAAGATACTGAAACAGGATGTTGAAACAGGATATTGAAACAAGATGTTGATCACTGTATAACGGTCGGTGACTGTCGGCTCTATTCGTGTCTTGTTCCGATTCTATCTTCTTCCTGTTGTGCTCACCGTTGATTGCCGACTGTCTCTGTCTCGCCCGACGCGCACCTCCGTTGCGCGGAGCTAAACGGTAACGAGAGCCGCGAGCCACCGAGCCGTTTTATCTTTATTTACAACAATATTTTTACTATGATTATCACACATTTACATTTATATTTTAATAACTAAAAATCGGATGTTTTTACAATTTATACATATTAAAAGAACATAAAAATATCTATCTATCTATGTATAAAACATTATACTATTTAAGTATTATCTATTATTAAATTACGAAAAATGCTGTTACGATGACGAATTTTACATGAGTTTTTACAATGAAAATTCTCTCTAAAATTAATTACACACATTAGGAATATACAAATCTGTTATTTTGTTACAGAAAACTATGACAAACAATAATTAATAATAAAATTTACTATACGGAAGTTACTATTATATAAAAAGCGATTAATGCGGCAAATCATAGTACAACTATACAAATAAGATATAAAGTCGAAAATTATTATCTAAAACGGAACCCAAATCTATTTATATTTATTATTTAATGTAATTACTTATTTACAAAGGAAAAAACACTATTAATTTAGAAAAGACACTAATAATAACATTCAAAATTACGAGAGTGGTATGACGTCACTTTTTGCCAAACTAAACAGTCTCTAACATGTTGTGACGAGTTCACAGCCGATGATGCGCGTCGGTTGTCGCGAACAGTACGACTTGTGCGAATACAATGTTTAACGTTAACGTATCTATGTATCTATATTATATCTATCTATCTATAGATACATTTCAACGTTGAAATTTATTCTGTTGCGTATGATCCAGTTGCGGGTGGCGTGATTGATGATATGCTATCTGTTAATATAGCACAAAATGTTCCTGATAGGTTATTATTTTTACAACGATTAATTAGAATATCGAATGTTTACTGAAATTCTTTTGTTTATTTCCGTTTATATGAAATACTATTCTACTATTCTATATTTCTTCTCTTATCTACTAATTTACTTCTATTTGCTAATTTACTTCTAGTACTTCTACTAATAGTACAAATGTAAAAGTTTGTGAGGATGGGTGTTTGTTCCAGTATTATGCGAAAGTTACTGAATGGATTTAGATGAAACTTTGTATTCATTTTTCATTTCCGTTTCGTCGTTCTGGTGTCGAGGCAAATGGCGGCGTTGAATTCCGCCACTCAACACGCAATGCCTCCAGAGTTCCCTTTGCCTACCCTGCTATGTGCGGGATACAGCGTGAAGCTGATTTAGAAATCTAACTTTTCTATGCTACAGGGAACTGTAGGCAATGGTTACGTGATATTAAATTTAGTTTGACCTCCACGCAATCTAGAGAAATATTGTCTTGACATGGGTAGACATACCTAAGGACGAAGAACAGCGTGATCCTATAAAGGTTCCATTTGTTTACCAACCAATACATAACTCAACACCCCATCCATAACAACACATCAGTGCGATCTGTCGTCCCTAAATCAATCAGGAATATGTGGCAATTACAATTGATTAACTATTATTGAAAATGCTATTATTATATTGTGTTTTTAGCACTTTGGAAGTTTTTATCTTTCAAATCAAATTATTTACGAAAAAAAAGTTTTAAAGTTTTATTTTTAGGACCTAAACGAGTAGGTAGAATTAAAAAATCTTTTTTTTCGTTCCATTTTAGAGGATATTTATATATTTTATACCAATTTTTTAAACTTTTAATAGCTTCAAAATAAAGAAGAAGTGACACACAAACGGAAGGACAGAGAGACAGACATGGTGAATTTATAAGAGCTCTATCAAAATTAATCAAAATTAATATAATTTAACAAATTAAACATTTTAATAAAATGAAATAATTTAATAAAATATACTAGAAATACAAAATATAAATCAACTAACATACACACTGACTGACTGCCCCATAAAATGTGTTAAAGATTGAGTATATTTTAGAGCATCGCATTTGTCAGTCCGAAGTTATTTGAAACAGAAGGATGTGTATAGACATCTATAAATTACTAAAGAGCTTCGATGAAAGCACCAAAGCACAGAACACTCCATTAGTTCAGAACTTGTAAGTCCACACGGCACATCAAAGATGTTTGAGCCTTTACGATGTTTGCCAACTATGTACTGTGTGTATGCTATCTATTATATTATGTCAGATTTTTTAACATTTTTTTTAAATATAGGTAGAGGGAACCTGGGCAGATTTAGTGTTAAGATACTCTATTGCCAGTAAAACACTTTCTTTTATTATTTTCCAATTATGATATTAAATATTGAATTTTGTGTCATTTACCAATTTTCGAACTCGTTACATCTTTTCCAATGTACATATTTTTCTTACAAATACCATTCAGTAATAATATATTGTTGGTTTAATTTCATGAACCGACCTTACAAAAGGGATTAACCCTTTTTTAATTATGTGGTTTAATTAATTGCTATACGATTTTTTAAATAACTTGAAATTGTAACCTTTCTGTACCATTTTACGTAGAGTTCAAGAGAGAAATAAAGAATAGATTAATATTAACTTAATTTGCAATTCAATTTACTTTGTAGTAAACTTGAACTTAATAATAATGATTTAAAGGCTTTTGTTAAGGACGTTAAAGGCGTCTCAGACGATGAGTATATATTAGTGAATGGCGTAACGTACATACGGTAACACCTACGTACGTACAACATGTAACGCCTACATGTTGTCAAGATGATTGGTTTGAAACTGAATCAAAATGGCGAGCTTATATTACTTTGTTTTTGGCAAGATATATATGTATTAACACAAAGAAAACTCTTCTAATTCTACTTTAAGTATTTATTACACTGATAACATTTTTTTACGTTTTCAAGTCGAAGCAAAGTGCGCTGTTGGGTTCCACCACTCAACACAGAATGCCTCCAGTATTCGATGGAAAGTGGGAAATTGATCTTAAAGGGAACCTACCACGATATACATACGGGATACAGCGTGAAATTAAAAAAAAACATACTAGGTGGATATTATGGATACGGTTTATATAAGGCGTAACATGTTCACTGGTCTAAAATAACTTTACGCTTTAAAGTGCTACAAAGTGTCAAAGTCCACTTAGCCCGCCCTGACCTCACCCTCCTTATAGACAGATAATGAGCAGCTTTCATCTTTAGCGAGATGCATTCGGTTGTGGCTGGCGGATTAGTTCCCACATATTCTGGCGACAGGGTTATTTTAGTTAGTAAGCGTTTTGTATATTCATAATATATATAAAGATTAAAAATATAGCTTTTTTTTTATTTTATATTTTGGGTTCAATCCCCACTCTGGTGAATTAATTATTATTTTTAGATTTCTTCGCACTGGCACCAAAGCACGGCGTCGAATTCCGCCACCCAACATTCAATTCCCCCAGAATTCAACGTGGGGAACGGAGTGTCTTAAAACTAGGTTGCATTTACGTACCCTGCGGTATGCGGGATACAGCGTGAAGCTGTTTGTTTTTAAACCCTATTAAACTCAAGCAAACAATTTCTATCAAAACCAAAATAATTGGAATTAAAATGCCATTATGGATAATATCACTGTATTTATATAATTTTTATTACTCATATTATTATTATTTACTAATTATTATGTCAAAAACTTTAGATCTCTGGCAAAAGCGTAGCACAATTGTGTATTTACGTTATGTGTTTTATAGCACTTACCGTACCGCGAACTATTTTCGTACAAATAAGAACTTTGCAGTTTATAAGCGCTGGCAGTTCTCTTCGCTCGTAATATTTCTATTTTAGAAACTACGCACGGCGAAATTTCAACGTGAAAATATATTTATGCAAGGAATCTTAGCAACGATGGCTAATTATTGCTCAATCTAAATATAAACATATGTTTCTTATGTTATAAATAATATTATGTTATTTAAAAAACAAAAATATTTAATAGAAAAAATATAGACAATCTCTAAAGAGTTCTCTGGATTTCGTACTCCCAATATTCACTTAACATTTTGTTAATTACATTTTATAAAATTTTAAAAATAAAAAATAGGCTTGTTTTATTATATAAACTGTATGATTGTGAATATAAATAGTACACAAGGGACATTTTTCTTAGCACTGTAAGAAAATTTGGAATGTATATGTGTTAGTCAATTCGTTTCAAAAGTTATTAAAAATTTGAAAATATCTCTTGAGACACAATATTACTATGTTTTTAAATATTCATATACTTTTATTATCAAAGGGAAATAAACCACAATTTTATTTATTAATTCTAATACAATTCCGCTACATACATAAAAGAATAAATTGTCGTCCATACACTTTTTTTAAACTAACAATAACCTACAAAACATTTACTTGATTGCAAAATTGTATGGAAAAAAACAGTTAATTATTTATGAAACTGAAAACAATATAAATTACATGTGCCGATGAGTTTATACATAAATAATAATGTACGGTATTGTAATTTTTTTTAATAAATCTGCAAACTGAAAAGTCGTATATAATTTGTTATGGAAGTTTTTTATTTGTTCAATAATCACAGAATATAAGAAACAAAATTATGTTCTTATAAAAGATATTATTTTTGACGCTGTTAAGCAACCTAAAATCTCCAAGTAAAATAGATAGAAAGTGGAGAGCTATGCTTGAAAGAGAGTTCTATGCTTATAAAACGAAATTGCCAAGATAAAAAATAGTAATATTATATAATCCGAAAAAAAATTTAGAATGCTAATGAATATTTTTATATTGTATAAAATCAAGTGACAATATTTAAAAAAATACCTGGTAACTAAAATATCCGTTTTTACATCACACCTAGTCGTTGGACACATTTATATTCAAATTGGCAAAGCTATTTCCACCTAATTTGTACTTCCGGAACCCTCCACTGTCAGGAAGTTATAAGCTTAAGCTATTTTTATCTCCTATTGAGATATCTCGGAGAAGTATCGGTGGAAAATAAACATGTTACGAGATATAAATCGAAGTTCGCGTTATCCATTCGTAATCTGTCTTTCTGTCATGCGCTGCAATATTCCATTGCGATTGACATATTATGGATTGAGAATATGTAGCGCTTACGTTTGTTGAATTTGTATGGTGATATTACATGGATAAAGCTTTATTTAGTTTTTTTTTCATTTTGTAATAATATTTTTTATTTGGACACTATAACAACTCTAATCGCAAAATAGGCAAACACTGCTTTTCTTTCTCTTGTGGTAATTAGACAATACATCTGTACGTATTGAATATTGTGTAGGCTGCCAAATTTTAAAGACATTGCATGTTGAGTGGCGAAACTCAACGCCGCCTCTTCACGAGAGCGAAGACATGAAAATATTAAATATTTCTTTTTATCGAGTAGCAATCGAACCCATAAATCAAAAAAACTATCAGTATAAGTAAAAAAATATATATTACAAAGCGGTATATCATTTGGACGTCTGTATACATATGCGAGGCGTGGAGATTTATAAAAAGGTTGAATGAGCCTAAACTCGTAAATTAATCTGGCACCCGACGAGGACGGCGTTCACGCATCGCACCGCAGAGTGTAATTGATTTACGACCTAATGTTAAAGTCATTAATTACTTTTGACTGAGACTATAGGCGAATTTGACAGGTTTTATCATTCTGTGATCAGAAATTGAAAGTCGATTTTTGTATGTATTTTTTACTTGAATAAAACAAAAGTATCCGATGCCAGTCGTAGTCCAGGAGTATAAAATGTGACTGTAAATGCAATAGGTTGTAGGTTCGATTCCCATTCGAGGAAATGAAATATTTAATATTTTCATTACTTCGCTCTGGTGTAAAAGGCAAAGCACGATGTTAAGTCTGCCAATCAACACGCAATACCTCCAGAATTGGGCGGAAAATGAGGAACAGAGTGTTTTAACACTATTGAAATTAATATATTTATTTAAGCCTAGTAGACACTTAAAAACGAAACAATATTATTTAAATTCTTACGACCACTAGATAGAGTTTCACACATAAATAATACAAGCTTAGAGTAGCATAATTTGTAATAAACTATTATGATTATATATATATTGTTTAAATAACGAAATTTCGAAGTATTTTCAGTAACTCAGTGTTAGGTCACAAGATCAAATAACCCTGTACCTGTAATATTCGGACAAGCATATCTCGGTAGGTACTGGGCGGCCGTTAACCCAAGTCAAAGTAAAAGCTTTTTAATTATTCTTATCTGTCTTTCTATTGTTCGCCCCGAAAGGGTTGAACAAATTTTAATAAGATGCCTATAGATTAAAAATACCACATAATGATATTTTATTATGTTTTCTTATTTCGATTTTTAATATAACTTTTTGTTTACAAAATAATGCGTAAAAAATTCATTTAATTTTTGTTAATGTTATATGTGATGTTAAAAATATTTAGAAACACAATTATTATATTTCCAAAATTTTTAACGAAGACACAAAAAATATACAGAGTTGATTGATATTTAGTACTTATTTCTACTAAATGTTTGGTAGTTTATTAGTTGAAATAAAATAAAAATTCCGAACTAAATACGGAATAAACAGCTTCACGCTGTGTATTCCGTACACAACTGGGTAGACTAAGGGAACATAGTGCTAAGACACTCCATTCCCCCACTTTCCGCTGAATTTCTCGACACATTGCGTGTTGAGTGGCGGAATTCAACGCTGCGCCTTTGCCTTGGTGGCAGAGTGAAGAAATGAAAATATTAATAAATAATAATGCATTCCCTCGAGTGGGAATCAAACCCTCGACCCTTGTGCCCCTGAGCCGCGATTAATAATATTTTTCTTCATAAATATGAAGTTGAATGATATGTTTCCTTATGTTGATCTCTTGTTTAAGCGGGGGAGATGTTGCCATTGTCCGACTTCGGTCATGCTTACAGACCTAGCGTTATTGTTCATCTTACATGGTTGTATGACTTAATTAATGAAAAAATATGCTGTTTCAATAATTTAAAACCCTTCACGCTTCTATAAATTTATATAAAACTCTAAGGTATTGTATTATAAATATTGATAAATATAAATACACAATCCATTTATTATAAAATATAAATAATTAAAGCTATTCGAATAAAACTATTTAATCATATAGAGTTTACACTAGATGAGGCTGAAATTAGAAAATTTAATATAAAGCAAATTAAATAGATTTTTTAAATACTTTGAATTTTGATACAATTTGGAGGGCCGTTGAAAACAAGTTACGAACTTGTTTGGAAACTTGAGCCCAAACTTTTACACCGAAATTAAAATTAAGAACAGAGTGACAACCATCTTGTATTTATAATTTAAGGGTAAGTTAAAAAAATATTTTATGAACTAAAAAAGGTTTGTTAACTAAAATAAGCTAACAGTTAACAAAACACATAAATAAATTGTTTTTGATATTGAAATATTATTTCGTTTGCAAATTTGATGATAACATTATTTAATAGTAACACATAGTTTTAAATTAAGTCTTCTCCTCCTCCTAAGAATCCGCCTGAGTGAGTATTAACGGAAAAAAATATTATTATTTAATTATTAAAATTATTTTTCGTTAAAATTCTGTTTTTTATCGAAGTCCTGTTATATTCTACTATTTTGTCCCATATTTAACTGCTATTAAGAACTTCTGATTATTAAAAATCAGAACTAACTACAATATGTGAAGTATAAGTAACCTCTAAGTGATAATGAGGATATGACAGACATATTAAGTAGATATATAGCTCAATGGACAATGTCCCTTACATGTTCCCAGAATGATTTATGTAATATTATCTACAAATGTGCATAATTTATGAATATTTTTATTGTTTAAATAAAAATATATATCGTATACGAGTTAAAAGTGTAACACGAGATATTTCAATAGCACGCTGTACATAAAGTACAAACTTAGTGACGTAACAACTTCATGTATTCTACTTTATATTACATTTTCTGAGCTCAACTTTGAATGGAGTGAGAGCTCTCCAATGGTGAGTTATTTATACGATGATAGTTCATATGATGAGTTGAAAATTAGAAATATTTTATAAGAAATGTTGTAAGCGTAAAATTATACAGGTGGAAGAGGCAGCGCTCCTTTTACTGAAACTGCATATAGGGTAAAATATTTTAAACCCAGAACTAAAGAAATTAATTACGGTACCTCAACAGTATGGACGTAGGATTTTTTTTTTCTTTTCACGATTTTTATCCATATCTGTATTTCGCGTGACGCACACATACGTATGCGACGTTGCCGCTTTGACAGGTAAGTCTGTGCGTGCCTATGTTATACTTTACAAATGGCGTTTAATTTTATTGTTTTGTTTGAAAAAATATTTTTTTCGTTTTTGGGTTTTTTTTTTCTGAATTATATTAGGCTTTTATAGAGTAGTTAAAACTGTGGTTTCATTTAAAGTGGTGCTGACAATTCTATCCTGTATATCACATTGTATTTCAAAGTATTTGACCGTTGAATCTGAATTCGATTAAATTATAATGGCATTGAAAGGAAAGGATAAGTAATGTAATATTAGATTTTCTCTACTTTGCGTGAAATGGCTTCCCAATATATATCAAAATTCCTTTTAGGCCAATTTATTAAATGTGACTGTAATTATATAAATAAAATTAGATTTGTGTGTAAAGTATCTTTAATCCGGTAAACTTATATAACAAAATACCTACAGAGTTGAAATTTGGCAGAGAATTAAAGTACTTGTTACAAATAAAATATTAAATGTACCCATAAATCTCATGAGTACTAAAAAAGTTATTGAAAGTCAAATGTTAAAGCTTATTGGGTTTTTGTATTTTTGGATTCTCGTAAACAATTAGCTAACTAAAAAATGGGAAGATCAAAATCTTTACTATCTAACACAAAATAGTTCTTTTATTGGATTTTAATTTAAAAACACTTTCAGAACGGAACTAAGCTACCGCTCAATTGCCTCTAGCTTGGAACTTCAGTAAGAAATACTGTTCATTTGCTTTTTTAAACGTATTGATAAAAAATATACTCGTATTTTAAATTAAAATTACTATTTAGAACTTAATCTATATAAATATTAAAATGTTTTATGGGTCATAATCAGAAAAGTGGACATTTTCGAATTCGTAACGTAACTGATAAGTAACAACACTGATAATGTTTGTTACGAAACTGATGACATAAGGCATTATACACAACAAAATAAGAATATTATATGAATAAAACTATTGTTTTTTTTTTATTTAATGAGACAAATTAAAATTTTAAAGATTCAATCGTTGAATTAACAGATTATAAATGTAAGAAACATAACAAACTGACAATATTAATAATATAATAATGATAGTTCGTAAATTAATAAACTTATATTTCTAGTTAGAAATCACAAACTTAATGATTAAATTAAATCCACTTTAAAATATATCAAAATTTGAGTCGTTATCACTGGAATTAAGTTTAATTCTTTGTAAGTGTTTATTCCGCATATCTTCATACTTAATAGGATTGGTCTGTTTAAGACGTTCTCTATATCTTTATTGTCTTTCAGTATTTGACATAGGAGCCATGACGCTTACTAAAAATAAAAAAAATGTTTATCAATAGGTATTTAATAATATTTTATGTTTATTGTTTAGATCTTTAACAACGCTAGTACAGAAAGTATTTGTTTTTAAATAAAAGCCTCACCCGCTGGAGCTACAGAATTATTAATTCACTATCTCCAGAGAAAAAAATAGTAATTACAAAATAACAACTAATTTCAGGAAGAATAAATTTTTTTTTTAACTAAATCGGTTAAGTCGTTTCTGAGATAAGCGTGCACAAACACATTAGACAAACAAGCAAACAGGCAAAAAACTTAAAAATCATTATTTTTGGTTAGTTTACGTTATGAAAAGTCACTAATTATTTTTTTCATATTTTTTTTTATATAAATATCTTCCGATGGTAACGTAATTATGAACTAGGCTTCATATTTTCTCAGTTTCGTTACGTAACGAAATATAACAAAATTGAGAATAAAGTCTGAGAAATTCTAACCTTTTTAAATATTTGCTCATAAGCCACGTGTTGCATGTGCAAGCACTGAAGTTCTTTTTTGAGATTTTGTAAAAAGAAGCAATTAATATAAACAAGAAAACGAAATTATAGAATACTTACCAAAATAAAAGCCGTTTATAACCCTGAGATGTAATTTCACGCATTCACTCTAAAACATTTGAACCCCTCTACTGCTGCGAGAACACTACTGGTTGTAGCTACGACAGCATTGACTTTTAGAATAATGGTGCCACAATAAAAACTAATATTAAATACCATTCAAAATAATTGCGTTCATAATTTAATTATACGTTACTAGCCCTGAGTAACGAAAAGGTAATATTTTGGGACAAATTTACTTAACTAATATATATTATTTATTAAATAATGTATCAATAAAAGCAGTTCTATTTAATAATATGCATAAAGTAAAGTAATATATATATATTCGAAATCAAATAAAACCATAAATATTCGTAACAAATCAATTTTTAAAAAGTAAAGTGGTGAATGGGACACGAAAATTTGTATGGAAGCATTTTGAAAAGTTTTTTGCAACTAACAAAAAATACTATTATTAGCCATAATACATTTAAAATATTACAAAAATCTTTGAGTTAATAAATAAATTTATCTTAAATTGCAAAATATTTAAATTATCTTTGAAATTGTATTTTTAAAACGCATTCAAAGTAGCGGGACAAGAAAAGACACAAAATGTACACTTTTTCTGATTATGACCCTTATATCTGTTTGTCTGTAAAGACGTATATAAATAAAATATTTTCTTAAAGACAAAAAACAACTTATGGAGAGTTAACGACCTCATTTTGTATGCTAGTCTGAAAACTATAGTCGATTGTTCGAGCTTTCTATACTAATAAATTTATGGTAATCGGAAGCTCTATACAAGACACCTTTTATTGTGATAAGGAAAAATCTTTTTAACATATTTTTTTTATATATATCTACTTTCTTTGTATATCTTATTATATATTATGAATTTTATAATTAGTATTGATTGAGTACATTATGTAAAAAGATTACATTGGCAAAAAAAATTAGGAACAAATGCGCTGCTTTATTAATAATATTATGAAAAGTTGTAAAACGTCCTTATTTTTCTCTTAGTAATTTGCTGGTGAATATAAAACACTAGAATACTTTTAATAAAGTTACCTTTTTCAATATTGGAAGACCTATTTTCATTTAAGCAAGTCTACGAAGTAATACTAGATACAAAATTAACTTATACTTATAAGAAATAACCATCTTAAAACTAATAACGTGAGCGCCTTAGGAATTCATAATAATTTCTACTTCATCTCTTGTTACCTTCTACTTATATTAAATATTTACTATAAAATGGAAAGAAAGTAGATTTTAATTAAAAAAAAATAAATCTTTCAAGAACTCTTTACGACTAACTAAGAATGAAGCTATTATGGCGCAAGGAATAAGAGTGCGACTGTTAACGCAAAGGTTGTGCGTTCGATTTCCACTCCGGGTAATAAAAGTGGCGTTAAGTTCCACCACTCATCGGAGGTGTCTTAATAGGAAGAGTGTGTTAACACTAGATTTCCAAGTTCCTTCTGCATACCCTGCTACATGCGGGACACAGCGTGAAATTAAAAAAAAATATTGCATTGTTAAAATCGTTAAAATTTTAGTACATTCTTGTTAAATCTCCTTATTGATCATGAATCCTCTTAATCAATTGAATTACCAAGAAAATATTCAGACATCTACTTAATCAGGTTAAGTAAAGAAATTTGTTCTTAAAAATTTCAACCTCTTTTATTTTCATAAAGAATCCGACGAAAATTACTATTGCAAACTTGATTTTTTTCACAAAAGAATTTCAATAAAAGAATTCCTTTTTAAAAATGTACGTATACATGAATTCATTTACACTTGTTTAGAGTTCTGTAACTCAAAACGTTATAAAAAACTCTAGAATAGGATATTTTTCACGCTTCTGATATTCATAAAAAACGAATTCATATAAATATATATACAAAATATATTATGAATAGGATTTTCAGATTTACATTAAATAATATTTCTTGTAAAGATTATTTTGCATAAATCTTATAGAAATAACAATAAGATTTATACAACGATTTTTACGGATACATTGGTTTTTTCATATGTATTGTATGTATGTAGATAAAAAATATTTATATATAATAATATAACCTAAAATAATATTATTTATCTAAAAACGACTTAAATAATCGTTTTTTCTATATATAATACACTATTACCTAATTTGAATAAGCAAAGGATAAAGATAAATAAATGTGTACAATAAAAATAATTTTTTAAAAGGGTTTTAAGTTGAGGTCAATTGTACTGAGTAGGTTTTCCAGTGATTGCTTCATAAAGAGTTTCATAAAGGGATATATAATTGAATTACTGTAATTATTTTACCTCCCAAGTCCACATTACTACAATATATATTTGAAAAGTTTTGAAAAATCATAGTATTTCTTAAGGTTTTTTAATATTACGTACCTTTTTGATGCGTAATATTAAAAAAAAACCAACAACAATAAGTTAATTAAAATATCTTAAAAACTGTTATTTTCAGTTAATTGGAAAATCCTTAAAATAAAATATATGCTATGACTGTCTTATAGAAACCTCGGAAAATAATAAGATCAAATCGTTAAATTCAGAGCTATTAAATTAAATCAATAAACATGATTAATGCTAATATTTTATTATAAATTCTCAATTTACATAAATCTACTTATTCGTACGAAAAAACGTCATTGATAACATATTACCATTTCAACCAAAAATTATATAATATATCCATACCTATATTATAAATTCGAAAGTAACTCTGTCTGTCTGTCTGTCTGTCTGTCTTTTCCGTAATCAGGGCCAAACCGCTAATTTAATTGTGATAAAATACTCATATAGAGATACTTGAGGGTCCCGGGATGAACATAGGATACTTTTTTTTTCTCATATTTGTAATATTTTCGTTATATACCAATATATTAAAATAATTAATTTGACAAGCAATTTATTCCGCCATGTTAATAACAATCGTCGCTACGCGTTGCTAAGCAACGGCTTGCAAAGTTTGTTGTTTTATGAAAACGTCACCCAAAGTGAGTTTGCTTAATGCATACATGGCGCGCGCCGATATAGATTTGTAAGCATTTACAAAAATTAGATGATTTCTGTAATTTAATATTCATCCTTATGAAAATAAATATAATAGTCACTTTTAGCATTTCATCTAGATTGAAATTATAGTTTACTGTATAACATTCTAATAAATAATTAAGGAGATGTCACTGATTCGAAATGATTAGCCTACGAGTGGTATAGTATGAGCGACGCGAACGGGCAGATGACTTTGATGATTTTGTAAATTTTTATATATTTTCGAATTACTATTATTTTTTATGTAATTATTTGCTGCTTATAATTAATTTATCTCAGTTCGGTTATCTATACCGATGTTATACACTTAAAATATCGTAATTTTAATCAATTGGGATTTTATTTAATATTGTTCGCAAAAATTAATAATTATTTAATATAGAAAAATGTTTAGTACGCGCGCACGGCAAACTTTAGGTACTTTTCCTAATATTAATAATTTCCTTTAGTTACTTTTACTTCTTTTGATTGTTCATTTCGGTTACTCAGATATTTTTTCTAATAATAAATCTCCACTTATTATTATTTTTTAACTTATTTTAATTATTTAGACTTATATTTTCGCGGGCGTAGCCGCGTCCGGGCCCACTAGTATATATATATATAAAAAAAAAAGGAAACAAGAAGATAAATGTCATGGAACATCCAAGAACTATTGAATGACGTGAGCATTTGTTCGAAGTGACACAAACATATTATAGTATCCCTGGGAAAAGGGATAAAATTCCTATCATAGTTGTCATATTAAACCACAATTTATAACCAAAAACCCGACACTTTCCATTAACAAAATATGTAAATATAATTTTGTTATAAGTTATATAACCTAATAGAGAAGTTATTACAGATTTTTAATAAAAATATCATAAAACGATTTATAAAAGATAAAAGCTAAGCCGTATATTTCTGGATATTTCTTAATAATATAATAACTTTGGGTTATGTGTTAGTTTTTACCAATATTTTTATTTTTTAGTATTTTCCCATATGTAGCAAAGGCACTTTCCGCCCAATATACAGATATAATTTACTATAAGGCGGAATTTAACGCCGCGCTTTGATCGTGACGAAAAAATTGCAAATAGTTCATTTGCTTGAGTGACAATTGAGCTCACAACTTACAACCATCATTTTTGTGAATTACTTTCAACTTTATTACCATAGAGACAATTCACTACAAATCTCAAAAAAGTATACATAATAATATTTATATATGTAATTACTTTGTTATATCATATGTACGACAACAAAATAAAATATATTTAACGCTTTAAAAGCCAAACGCGGCCAAAATCGTTTCAATGACACAAAGAATTCGCAATTCCAAGCATTTTCTCAGACAGCGCGCTTAACAAAGTTATCCCTCGCTAATTTTGCGACCCCTGCTTCATCAAAAGCTTGTCTAAGTTTAAAGCTTTCGTCGAATACGTTTTTTTTTGTATATTTTTATTATAAAACATCGAAAATATCTTTTAAAAGTTATATTTGTAGAAATAAGGTTTATGGCCTTATTTTTATTAGAAAGAATAATAAACGTAAAATATTTATATACCAATAATATTAAATTGGCTTTAATTAGAATATTTTGTATCATAAATTTCCTGCTGCGGAGTTGTTAATAAGGGAGGTAAGCAATTAGTTTCAGAATGAAACAAAATGAAAAGGTTTAAGTTTTATTCTATGATAACTGTTGTACAAACAAGAAATATAATTATTTTAAAGTTATCAAAGTAAGAATGTTCCCAAACTTTACAAATAAATCATCTGTTTTACAAATCAAGGGCCTATAATAGTTTTATAATACCTTAAAATGCGATAAAGTTTTTAAAGAATTTGCAAATCTTAAAGAACATTTATTTGTTTTAGCCAATTAATGTTACTTCGCGCAACTTTAAAAACTGTCAGAAGTTATTTGCTTGGATTCACAGAATTAATTGTGAATGAAAGTTATTTTAAATATATTTCTTGCCTTGCCTTGTTGTATCTTAACTATTCTATTAAAGACTAGAAAAAAATAGAAATATAAATTTGATTACTCATACTTAAAAGAGTCAAAATGGCGGTTATATAATATATTTAAGTAATATATGTAACAAAAAAAAACAAGGCATACAAAGATTTTGAAACAAACCAGAATAAACGTTTTAAATTCATGTTTTCGAAGTAATAGTGGTGTAGCGTACACTTGTTGGATGAAGACCTAAAATAAATGAGTGAAAATTGAACCTATAACCATGATGCACCTACTACCTCATAACCATGCTAAAAGATGCCATTGGCGGTTCAAATTATACAAATTATTATTTCATTTGAAGCGAAATAAAAATATTCCACGAACAAATAGCTTAACTATGGGAAATTTTAAGCCTTTTAACGTTTCAGTACTGGGTGAGAGCTAATTAAAAAAGATTGGTGCGCTACGTTGCGAGTTATGAGGTCGCGACATGTATGAATATGTAGTCGTTTAATACTGTAACGGAAGCCTTTCTTCATGCTTTATAATTTAATGTTGTTGTTCTTGTAAAGTATATTCAAAATATGTGTAGAAATAATAAAAAACACGTTAGAATAATGTATTAAAAGAAAAACTTGTAGGGACTTACTTCCAAAACATTCTTATTAATATTTTATTTAAAAAGGACAAAGACAGGAGACCAAAAGCCATTCTTCTTCATATAATTCTAGATGGCACCACGAAACTGATGTAATTACATAATAATATAATATTAGCAAAATATAATACAATTATTTAATTTAATATCTAGTTAGTTACTGTATGTTATAATAATTTGATAATACAATATAATTAAAAATAGCAATAGAATAAAAATTATCCACGATTCATCGAACAACGACCATGAATTACGTTTAACACTTATGCTCGTGGCTCAGTTGGTTTTTGGTGTGATTAGTTTGTTGTTGCATTCTTCCCAAAATATCCTTCCATCTCTATTATGTAGAGGGGAATGAAATTACTTAACACTAGGTTCCCTCTGCCTACCCTCCCGTGTGCGAGATACAGCGTTTAGCTGATTTATTTATTTACTCTATTTAGTATAGAAAGGAAAAGTCAACAACATAGCAAGCTTTATCTCTATTTGGCCTGATCTGTAAATTAAGGTTAATGTTAATTGATATAGGTACCATAAATGTAATAAAAGGAAAAAAAGTATATGGCCGTTTATATAGCTAAAAACGCGTAGGAATCAAAATTAATAGGAACGCGAAGGAATCAAAATTAATAGGCTACTTCCGGTAAACGTAGAATTATGAACTTAGGCAGCTAACATCTACAGATAGGACTACCTTAAAAAAATATATTAAAAAGTTAAATCCTAAAAAATATTCGCCTTAAAAGGGGGGCAAAATTTGGTATTAAAGCTCCTAGTTCAAGTGAGGTAGCAGATGAAACGTCTCTGGCTGAGCTAAGCCTGAACTTCAGAAAAAGCCACCAATTTTTATTCGGAACCCTCGATGGGAAAATTTGACTCGCGCTTGTCCTGTATTTTTATATTCAAGTGATCTCCGTTCCCCACTTTCCGCCGATTTTTGGAGGCATTGCGTGTTGAGTGAAGGAACCCAACGCCGCATATAAAAGTATATACATATTATACATAAAGAAAAGGCTTACTTAATGATGATACAAAATTACTTATAACTTTATGTATTACTACGCCATATGATGATCCGGTAAAAGTTGGTGTCGAAGTAGAAACTTTAATGACATGTTTGATGTTTATGAGCTTGTCGCGTGACAGTAACGACTTCGTTGTATCGTCTCCTCTTCACATGTCCTCCGTGGGAGGTATTTGTAACTCTAATTACAAGTGTTCGTGTAATACTAAAACATAGAAAAATATTAACCAAATAATTTTCTGGCTGCTTATTAACTTATTTAAAATGGTAATTCATTTAACATTACATAGATTTATATTAGAATAATTTGTTGATTCCTATAATTAACATTTTTTAACAGTTTCACACTATATCCTGCGTGTAGCAGTCTAGCAGTCTCTGCTACCCATTTTCCTCTGTATTCTAGAGACATTGTGAGTGGCGGAGCTCAACGAATTGACATGATCATCATGGAAGCATCATAATGGCCTTATAAAAGATTTATCAGATCGTCATCTTAAATTATTTTACACAGACCCTACAACCACTTGATTTTCAATACACCAGTTTAACCCAAAGAGATCCATAATATACTTTTATTAGATAATTTTTAACTATGATTAAGCTGTCTCTTTGTCCTCAGTCCGGCAAGAGAACGAGCGGCTGATGCACGACGTACTACAGGCGGGAATCGCCAATCGCACCCAGTCGTTGGGGGCATTGCGCTGACGCCGCGCTACTCGCCACGCCCGCGGCTGGACAACATCCGACCCGCCGCCGCGCCCCCAGAGGAGCCCCCGGACTTCGCACCAGGCACGGACGTGGACGTATACCCTCACCCTGACGTACAATCTGTGCCAGCAGATAATCCAAACGCACAGGTGAGCCAAGCCACTGCGGGTTCCGCGTGATTCCTTTACATACCGAACTCTACTTAAATACCGAGACGGTGTACAAACTGTGGCGCTCGAGGCTTCACTCGCGAATTGAGTGGTCAGTGTAGTTAGTTAGTATATTGTGAAATTGTGAATGAATTAATACGAAATGTTAATTGTTATAATACATATATAATGAGATTGTATTTGTATGGAGATAGATCCTGATGTTTTAGTTAAGAATAATATACTTAGATTATATAATTAATTAGTATGTGGTTAAAATATGAATATAACCTTTTAAATGTGCGACGAAAGAAACGAAATTAAATAAGGTTATCTATGTAATAGTATGCACTATTACTATGCTGCAAATATATTTGATTTTATCACAGGTTTTAATATACATACATATATGTACATATGTACTAGGGATCAACTAACTTAACAATATAACCAATATATTGTAGTCAATTTTATTGTTGCTTTTATCTGTCAATTTAATGTTGCTTTTAATAAGCTATATAATGTAATTGAGCATTGAACAACAATTACTGATTAAATAATTTTGTAGTAAATATGTATAACGATTTTGACGTTTAAATTATAATTTTTCAAACATAATTGCAAAGATAAAGAAAGAAATATGCATTTTAATTGTATCAAAAAGAGCGTAAATTGAAAAAATTCTCACCTGTGAATTCAATCAATCATCGATATGAGTTCAAAAAGCTTATAGCTCATTCGATATTTATTAACTGATACTCTCTCTATAAACACGAAATATAATTTGTATGCATTGAAATATTGAACTTTCCAAAGACTAAAGTTATTTTGTCAATTTTTATACGTTTATTTTGCAAAGTATTTGTTAAATGTCAACTATTATTTATTATCTATATTAAAAAATAGCATACTGATCTCTAAAGCGCTGTTCTTACACACATGTTTCTTTTTTTAAAATAAACATATTGTTACTTGCAACTTTATGTATTTCTTAGAAAAGTAATATTATGCATATTTATTTATTACACTGTTATTTAAGCTGTTTAAGATTTTTTGTTCCCGAAGTATATATCAAAATATAAGGAGAGCGCTTCTAGTCAATTTCACATATTTCTAATTACTAAAACTGGTTGATTGTATGGAGAAACTGTAGTATATATATAACAATGAGTCTGTCTGTCAAGTCTAGTCAATGAGCTTCTAACCTGTGCTTTTATCTGATAAGAATAAGAGCTTTTGTATCGTAGTTATTGTAGAAACTATCAATATTGTTATACGGAACAATGAAAATTGAATACCACCTATTCTTGTTATTGTAAAGCGTAAAATCAATGCATGCTTCAGTAGCTTTGTCGTATTCAACCAGTAACTTGAATGCACCGGCTCCATAAAGTATCATGAACATAGTTTTGATTCACACACCCGTATTTGATATTACATACCAATATAATACAATTGAATCATTTCTAATATCTATTTGCAATAAATTTTGTGAAATATCTTTGACAATTATATTAAAAATTATTTAAGATGTCTCCAGTTTTATGTGTTTTACCTGTCAGTACGAATATATACATACACATAAACAAACAGGACGAATATATACTCGTACATACACATAAATATAAAAATATATATTATAATTTACTGACAGGCCTAATGTATTCCATTTTTATTTCACTTTTTCATAATATAATAAGTTTTTTTTTAATATTTTACTATGAGTCAAAGATATTTGAATAATTATGCATAAGAAAATGTTAAATATTCCATAACATTAGATTTCTAAGATTTCTAAGATATGTTATATATTTAGTATGTTATAGTTAATCAATTTTGTAGATTTTTTTACTAAACTGAAAATTATTTGAACATCAGGCACGTCTTAGGTTTCAATTTTTTTTCCATGTATATTATTTATATGAAAATGTATAATATCGTTGCTATTGTTGTTTGAACATAATGAAGAGAATTTTATTAATGTATAAGTTTTAGACATACGAGAGGCCCTGTAATAAAAACTGTTCCTAGGGAGGAAAATAAGTGTATTTTCGAAATAACCTAAATGTCTACATATTTATTTATATCTACACACTGTCTATATTAAATTTACGTATAGATAGGTCTAATAATAAATGTTTGTATGGAAATGTTTGTTTAACCTGATAGGAATTACATCCGTCTATATACACTGTCTGTAGAAAAACATAATATTGATGTGCATACTATACTTAATAAATGTTTGATGTGAAAGTGCTCTTTTGGTTTCGTGTTCAGAAAACAGAAAATTGACATAAAAAATGAGAATAATAAAAATATTTCTTTACATTTATAGCAAACTACTAAAGTATTTCTTTGAGTACAAAGGTACTTAAGAACTTACAAGTACTTATTTGGTAATTAAATATTTTAAGATGATTTTAATGAGGTTATCGTGGCGCAGGGACTCAATGTGTGACTGTAACGCGACGGTTATGGGTTCGATACCCATTTCGAGTTCGAAATATTATTTTCATCTCTTCGCTCTCTGGTACCAAGGCAAAAAGTGCGACGGTGTTGAGTTACACCACTAAATACGGGATTAATCGAATTCAGCGGAAAATGGGGAATGGAGTGTTTTAACACTAGGTTCCCTATCTCTGCTATATGTGGAATACAGAGTGAAAAGATGGGTTCAAAATATATTTTCCCATTTTCCATGGATGTATTTAAAAACAACTTGTAATGTATGAATAATTAAAAATTATAATTAAAAACTGAACACGAAACTCAAAGCTAAATGCAAATAGTTATAAAAAATATGAATGTATGTATGTATCGAAATAAATGTATTAGAGTTAACCTCAGTGTACCCCTACCCGTCTTCAAGTGATACGTTACACTTCGTGTTCAAAATTTTATTGAATCTGGTGTATTTTAGACTCTCGCGTATGGCGATCTCTCTCTAATCAAATATACTATTACTATTCCCAAAGCAGGACCTATTTAAGTATACTAGCTATAGAAAACAAAGAATTTTATAGTTGTTTGTTGTAAATGTCAGTTTTAATTAATCTATTTTACAAAAAAAATGTTTAATAAAATACTTTATAAATATTATGTTGTATTATTTTGTATATTATTATATAAATACGTCAAGTTAGGGTTGTTACGTGGGCGATTTAACAAAGGGGTTAAGTTGTTAGAAAGGCTTTGAAAAGGTGGGCCGGAGCGGGCGCATTCCTCCCAGGGCGCCATCTCAACTATGCGGCCGGATGCTGTGATGCGCTCCCGTGCCTGCCCCACCTGTACTTCATACAACGATACAATACAAATTTTAACATACTTTTAGTCTTGTTAATTACCCTTTAAAACATGTGTTTATATGTGGTATTTATGAGGCTAATCGTGGTTGAGGGGATGAAAATTCAGGGTTCAGTTCCGCCAGTCTCCAGTTTTAATAATAAGTTTCCTCTACCTAACCTGATACGTACAGAACACAATGTAGAAAAAAGCAAAAAATATATATTATTATTTTTATTTACTAGATGCCTGCTAGACATATTAAGACACATTTATCAAAATTAGAATACTTTTCTCTCCATTAATAGGATATCTCAGTTTATAAAATGGTTCTTTATAAACTAAACACTCATCCAGATTTGAAGTAACATTATCCAAATTGATTGATTACTAGTAATTCCTTTAAACAAGCTTTAATTCGATTATTCCCTCTAACGTCTTTTGTAACTAAATTAATTGAGTTTTTCAGACACAAATTGCAAATAGAGAATTGCTTAACAAAGATTAAATATAAGGAGGAGGTAGGAGAGGTTTAGTTTATTAATTTAAGGTTCTTTTGGAAAATTCACAAAATAGTTATGTTTTTAAAAGAGTCGAGTTTCAAAATACTTTCTAGGCATTCATCAAGAATGCTCGGCACAGTTGGATATAAATGTACATACCTACATATTATTCACAAACCTTTAAGTCTCTTAGGTATTTATCCAGAATGTCAGTTCTACTGGTGGCAGCTTTAGGTGAACAACTGAAAGGTGCTCGTTATGGCCTATTTGAATAAGAAATATTTTTATTTTGATCTTTATTAGAAAAAAATAATATAATCTTTTAAGTTTTATATATTTTTTAAGGCCCCAGGGCGACAGGTACCAGTGTGTCGCCGCTGCTGTATCAAGAGGCGACGAATGCGTCATTGGGGACATCGGGGACCCAACACGCCATGTCCGGACCGGCGGAAGGTGGAGGACAGAGTTTAAATATCCTAATTTATTTTTTTCATTATGTTCCACATGCAAACAGCAAAAAAAATTTCAAAGGGCAAAATAATGGCTTGTTTGCTTTAAAATCTTATAATAAACTCTCTTTAAATATATTAATTTTATCAAATTCAAACATTTTTGTCTAAAATTTTCCAATAAAAAACACTTAATTCAAAGGCTACTTACATAAATATAATAAAAACAATTTTTGTAAGTGAATCGGCGCCAGTACGATAACAACAAGCCCAAACAAAAACATTCATTAGTTTTTTTTTTCAAAGCAGCCTTTGAATATACAGTTTCTAAAATTCGAAAGCTCGAATAAAAAGTACAAGCACGTCACTGTTATACAAAAGCTTACGAAAAGGAAAATTGCTGTAATTCTAGTGTTACATGTTTAATCTCAAAGACAAATTTGCAATATTCCATTTTAATCAGATTTTAAATACTTAAACATACAGTCTTGATAGAAGTACTTACCCAATAAAATAGATATAATATTCTATATGCTAACAGTCGAAAATACCGTTAGGTATTAATGAAATATACCTGAAATTAAATTTATACACTACGCACATTGGTGAGACAAAGCACGGAGTCGAGCGAGTTCCGTCTCTCAACACGCAATGCCTCCAAAATTCGGCAGAAAGTAGGGGGCGGAAGTGTCTTAATGCGGTTAACAATAGGTCCCCCCCCCATGTTGCCTTTTCTTAGTGTTCTTTTTTATAAAATATTATATATAGCGAAAATAAAATATATAGCGAGCAGTATTTAAAGACAATCAAGGTTGAAATCGTAAAGCGATATTAGCTTCGCTTTTACGAGCTATGAGGAGGTTGAATTGACCGCTGGAACAGAATACCTTAATATGCAAATTGCCTCCTGGCTGTAGATAAACACCTATTGTAAACATGGAACCATTAGAGGTATTGTGCGTAAGTATGCAGTGTTAATGAATTAGATATATATAAATTAAGTTAAGATTTTATTATTGAGGCTAGTAGCGGATGTTAAAGTAACATATTTGTTATTAAAATATGTATAATAATTGCAAATTTTATAATTGTAATTTTTATAATAAATTAAACTCATTGCTTCGCCTTTTGCTCAGCTATAAAATCCACTCGCTTAGCTCGCTATAAAGCTAAAAAAAATTCTTTAAAGGAAAACTATATGTTTTTTGTTGCTTTACGCTCTGTTTACGATACGTTTTTTTAACTCTACGCTTTAATTCAGGATACACCTGAATTTAACAAGGTGGCAAATCAAACCTAGTATTAAGACAATACGTTTCCCACCTTCCTCCTAATTTTCCAGGCATTCTCTCATTTCACATTTATGTTTTTTAAAGAATATATGACACGAGGGTCATTACTAAGTTATTAGGACAGCAACGATTGTTTTCTTTACTAATGAAGGTTCGAGGAGCGAGTTCTCACATTGTTCTAAAGATTTATGGTCATGGTTATGGAATTCTTTGAGACCATCGAATTCTCTAACGATGTTTGGCTCTCGCATAATTTACTAAGAAATTAAATAAAGAAATTCTTAATAAATTTTGTTTAATAAATTACTATTATCAGTAATATTTCTAAATATTATCTCTCTATTTCTCCATATTATTTCTCTCTAGTATTTTAATTTGTTACTAAAATAATTTCATTTGTGTTTCAAACTTTCAATATACATATACTAGCGGCCACGCGCAACTTCAACTGCTTATTTACACCCTTAGAATTCTAATAAACTATGAAACACGTTCAATGAAATATTTTTAAAAGTCTAAATTTCAAATTTTATACAAATCGATGACGATTTAAAGATTTTTCCATACAAACTTTCAACCCTTTATTTGCACCCTTAGGGGATGAATTAAAATAAACCACGAAAGACGTATTTAATGAAATATTTTTAAGTTTTAATTTCAAATTACTTAAAAATCGGTGCCGATTTAAAAAAAAATCCATACAGGCTTTCAACCCTCATTCTCTCATATTTCATATCTTTAGAGTTAAAATATTTCAAAAACATCTGCCCAAATTTCACGTTTCTACGCACAGCGGTTACGGCTGTGAGTGCGACTTAGCTCAGTCAGTAAGAACATGTCCTTTTATATAGGTATAGATGTTAAAAAGCAATAAGATAAAATTAATTTAAATATGGAGGCATTCATATTAGTAAGTATACTAACATATATCGTATACAAAATATTTTCTCATAATATGAGCTACAAAAATTACTTTTTGATATGAAAACTTTTAACAAAGATGTTATCGCTTAATAAAATTACACGGTATTAACGTCAGTTTTCATTAAATTCGAAACAGTAGCTAATTTTCGTAAAAGGAATTTCATATTTACGCCGCCTTTATGTACCTATAACGAATGTGTCTAAATTATAATTAAGCAATTAGAATAAGCTTTAATTCGCTTCCACAATTAACAATAGGTAGGAAAAATAATATAAAGATATAACTACATTTTAATAACATATATCAGTATTATAGTACAGTTTTTTAAGTTATAAAATAAACTTTATTTGAGCCCATAATCTTTAGAACCGTATCAGTTCGGTCGGCAATTTAATAAACAGTTTATTGAACAAATCGATATACATCCTCTTTCACGCTGTAGGATCGCTTTTATATCCGTTTCCTACATTTTTACTATAATAACACAGTTATAGTTTATAACTATTAGTATTAACTTACAATATGCATAATATTTTCAAAGTATAGATAATATTTTATTTCGCCACCAGACTGTAAAATCGACTGGCTGTGGGTTCTATCCCCACTCGAGAAAATGACATTTATTAAAAAAATATCTTTTCATTTTTTCCCTCGGATGGCGAGGCAAAGCGCGACGTTGAGTTGAGTTGGAGTGTTGACACTAGGTTCTCTCTGCCTACCCTACTGTGTGCGGGATACAGCGTGATAAAAAAATCATAATATTACGAAATAACTCTAAACGACTAATTAATATGAACTAATTAATATGAACTGTACAACTCTCTCTCCCTCCTACTTAAAAGATCGATTTTGTTTCCTAGGTGCCGATTCACTTCTTCACCTCCACCTTAGATCCCGTTGTGTTAATCTCCTTAAATTACCAACTTCCCATACCCTATTTTATTCTAAGTCTTTTACTATGAAATCTGCAATTCTTTGGAATGAACTTCCTACAGAAGTTCGACATTCCAAATCTCTATACAGCTTTAAAAATCGTCTGAAAGAGTACTTATTTAATTTAGTATAATAGTTTATCTTTATTTATTTATTTTTTAATATTATGTATATATTTTTGAACACGTTTTATGTATGTATGTTTATATGTGTAAGTATATATTGTTTTTTCAATATTTGTATGTATGTATGTGTAAAGTATATAAACATTAAACACATTTTATGTAAGTTTATTTTATGTTATTGACTTAGTTTATTTTATATTATATAATATTTATTTATATTTCATAAAGTTTGCACTGAGACGTTGTCCCCTTTCTCCTCATTACAATTTATCCGTTATGTTTCAAAGGTTGTCTGGTGGAGATTGCTTAAAGCAATAAGACCGCCTTTGCATACGTGTTTTTCTTTAAATTTTATTTATGTTGTTCTTTCTATATATTTCTTTTATGTGTGCAATAAAGTATATTCTATTCTATTCTATTCTAATATGAGTTAATTTTGACTTTAAAGATATTAAAGTTGTATATGATTGTACGATAGTCAGTAATATTTTTTTAAAGGTACTATTGCCAGTAAAAAAGTCACGTTTTGAACTCTTTATAAAACATGTATAAGAAAACAGTTTTTTAGAACCTTTCGTTTTTTGTACAAAAATTTTAATAGTGGTTCATATTTTGTATCAAAAGTACCTATGATGTTTCATTTTGTATACACAGATTACAAAGAAACTTTGACAATAGAGTACGACGCTGACGAGTTCAAGCCTTGTTAATTCCATCGTTAAATAAGCGTTGTCGAACTGAAAAACTGGATTACCAAATTCACAGAAAACAATACTTAGATTGAAATACAAGCTTTAGCCTCTTTACAAAATGGAGACCATTTTAATTGTAATTAAAGCTCTAAGTTGAGTTATTTACAGTTTACTATCTCATATTACCTTATTTTTCACAAATTTTCCAATATCAATTATAAAAAAATTATACTATAGATTTTTTAAATATTTTTTTACAATTTTACTATAAAGAATAAAATTGTATTGTGTGTAGTTTTCTCGTATTTTCTTGATGTTAACCTTCACCCATCATACAGTTACGTATCGATTCTGTTGATATTGAGGGTAGTTCACAGTCGACTGAGGGATAAGTTCCACTCCGTCGACCACCCGTCGTACTTAACTAATGAGCCTCACAGGACAATGTGCTTTATTAACACGTTACCGACTCTGGAATAATATATGATTACATTTATGTTTGTAAGCGTTAGAAATTAAAACAACGACCAATAAATACATTAGATTTAATATTTATATATATTTTAAATTAATTCTATTGTATTCGGAAATATATTTTTTCATGTCTTGTATAATCTCAATTATCAAGATAATTATGTATATACCTACTCTAAAAATGAAAATAACAGTAACATCAATAGAAATAGAATAAAGTCGGCTAAGAAAGTAAATAAAGTCAAATAATAGAAAAAAAGCATTTTTCTTTATATTTTACTAAAATGTATAATTAACAAGACTTTTCTGCCCACTTAAATAAGAAATGACATCTCTTTATAGCGGCATTTATAAAAGCTCTATGTTTTAATGTTAATCTACAAATCAAGAAAGTAAATATTCGTCTTTGTCAGTCTCGCGAAAAGTGCTTAGGATCAACGAATTCTTTGGTCGTTTAAAGGTTATTATAAAGATTTACACTTCAAATTCCACAATATTTTTCCATATCCCATAAAATTAACCTCATAATCAAAATTTATAGGGAAATTCCCGTTACCTACAATAATACTACGGTAAGAAGTACCCACTTCTTGCTTATACAGTACAAAATTTGTTTTTATTTAATAAAGAATCCAAAAAGAGAAATATTTTAGATATTTTATAAAAAACAAAACATTTCAAATTTATAATTGTAGTTTGTTTCATACAAAATGAAAACCATATTACCACAACTTCAAGCCTGTCAACTTTTTCAAATAGCTTTAGCATATACATATGGCATGGCATATCCTGAAACTGGTACGGAACTCTCGATATGCGGGTCTGACTCGCATTTAACTGGAAAAATCTTTTTTTATTTAAAATTTGATAATGGATTAATTCACAGAGAATTAATTCTTAAAGCAAAATAATAACATGAGGGATTTGCTCTTTTTACCTTTAGACTGCTGGCATCGAACTTTAATCTACTCAGAAGTTTCTAGGAGTTCCATAATCCATTGATGCACTAACGCTGTCAGTTGATAGCTTGACATTAAATGCTACTGAAAAGAGCATTACGCATCATTGGAGCCGTATTTAATAATGTGGAAATAAATTCAATATGTGTATATGAAATGGAAGATGCAATTCCTTAACTTTCAATATAAGAATCAATATATTAATATTGCTTTCCAAGATAATGTTTTTATACGATAAACATTTAATATTTTTTAGAGAGGTAAGCGCAGGGGCAAAAGGATGTGACATTAACGCGACGGCTGTGGATTCGATTCCCACTCGGGGGATAATTTTTAATATTTTCATTTCTGTAATATATTTTTATATAATATTTGTTTATTTTTATAATATTTTTATTTTCTTGAATAAGATGAATGAAGGAAAAGGCATCTATACAAAATAAACCATAAACTTAATGTAATCGGAAACCCCATAAGGTTTCCATTTCTATTTATAGATGTTGATCTTTGTTTATCTTACAAAGAGTACCTAATCGATTGTGAGTTATATCCACAAGCAAATAAAAGCAAGAAATTACAAGATATTTTGTTTTTAGCCGTCGTGTATTTGCAGTACTCGTTAACGCTTACGTCATCTCAACTAAACTTTAGAAACATCACGCATTTACAAGAATAATAAATCTCCGCCTTTACGACGGTAATTCTATCACTGTCCCAGTTTTAAAACTACTTTTCTCGGTCGCTACCCACTAACAAAACACACAAATGTCTTGGAAATCATAAATAAATCACTGGAAATGTACCTAATTAATATAAAAAATTGGAAAATGAATCAAATATTTTTGATAGTACGAGTGTATTTTTGACACATAATTATCATAATTTAAAAACTTTATTACCTAATGCCTAAGTAGAATAAATATTTTTTGTAAATGTTCCTAATTTTATATATATTAAAAAAATAAAACTATGTATTTGTATCCCATAGATAGAAGGGTAGGTAGAAAAAGCCTAGTACCGATCCACCTATTTTCCACTTTTCGCCCAATTTCGAAACTATGAGTCCTAAATGGCAGAACTAAGCATAGCGAATGGTCCACGATTACCTTTTTAATTAACTTAATAAGACTAAATTTCAAATTTTAAGTAATTATTATGAAAGTAAATATACATCAAAATTTGGTTTGATTATATGTTTTCCCTTAAATATGATATATTCTGAACAATACAATATATTTGACGTCCGGGGAAGCCAAAACGGTTCACAATAGCCATATTTGGACCGTCGATATGTGTAGAGGTATCCAATCTCACCGGAAATATGTATATGTTAGCGTACGTGATAGCCGGATGTATACCAGCCAATATCTACTTGATATTCTCAACCGGAACACTAATATGACACATATTACCTTTTTTGACGGTTTCCAAGAGGAGCAGGTTCAAATCCAGCTACGTTCAACTTTTTATATGTTTGCACATAGTATTTTTTTCTATCTGTGAATCTGTGACCCAAACACAAGTAATGGCCATTTACATAGATGTGTTTAAAAGGAAAATAGAGTAATGTATTGTTTTCCTTAACATTTTACATTAATTTTATTTCCCTCCAAAAAAAAAAATATTTAAAATTAACAACAAATCTTAAAATACAAATACCATTTGAAACACTTTATTTAAAATTAGTTGATTTCAAGAAATTACACAAAAGTCACTTCTATACTAATACCAATATATTAGTTGAATAAAAATTCTTTCGAATCATTTGACAAGTAGACCTAGGGACACCATTTCGATATTTCAAAGTGCTTTACGTAGAAAGCTTGTGACAGTAATATTTACGTCGTTACCTTTACACTCTAGGGATACTTGAAGCGTTAGTAAATATTTTATACTTGGAATGGACGACGGCGTTTCTATAATTTTTTTGTCAGCGAAATAGCTGACATTAGATACATTTGTTTTAATTGACGAAATATTAACTTACTTTAAACTGCCTTGTTAATTCGATTTTCACTCGAGGAAATTATATATTGAATACTTTCATTTCTCTGCTCTGGTGTTGAGACAAAGCGCGGTGTTGAGTTCCGCCTCTCAACACGCAAAATTCGGCAGAAAATGGGGAATGGAATCTTAACACTAGGTTCCCTCTAGACTACCCTGCTGTGTGCGGGATACAATATCACGCTAAAAATTTAACTTACGAGAATAAATGTAAATCTTATTGGGTATACGTGAAGGTAACGATTTTCGATTTTCTGCCATGACCTCTTTTTATTAATTTGTTATTATCATATATTGCACCAATTTCATAACTTGGCGGTAAAATAATTCATGGTTTTTTTTATTTATATTTAAAACTAGTGGACCCGGACGCGGCTGCGCCCGCTTAAACCATACGAATATTTACTAAATATATTTATGAAATTATTTTCAGTTTTCAATAGAGAGATGCGTTAAGCAAGCTCATTTTGGGTGACGTTTTCTAACAACAAACTTTGCAAATCGTTGCTTAGCAACGACGGTTGTTATTAACATGGCGGAATAAATTGCATGTCAAATTAAAAAGTATTTTAATATATTGGTATATATCGATAATATTACAAATATGAGAAAAAAAAGTATCCTATGTTCATCCCGAGACCCTCATGTATCTCTATATGAGTATTTTATCACAATTAAATTAGCGGTTTGGCTCTGATTGCGTAAAAGACAGACAGACAGACAGAGTTACTTTCGAATTTATAATATAGGTATGGATATTAATAAGAGTATTGGAGGTAAACACGCTTAAGCGTATGGTTTGTTCCTATCTTCTACACATCATCCTGAGAGTAATATTAGAATGTTGAAATAAATTTTGTGTAAAATATATAAGAACGACGACTAGATGCAATATACTTAAAATGATTGTACATGGTCTCGTATGCCCTATTTGAAAATATGAATTATGACTTACTCATCTATGATTTGATAAAGTAAGAAATTGGACTGTTAATAATAAAAATGAAGTGTATAATGAGGTCTTTAAAGCCCATCATAGCACAGCGGGAGGGGGAGGGGGGTGTACATTTGAATAAATTATTTTCATTTGACAAGACAAATCACGGCGCTAAGTTCCGTCTGGCCTAGAGTGAAGAACGAGATGCCTTGACATTAGTTTTTCTTAGACTACCCTGCTATGATACTCTGTTAATGTGAAGCTAAAAAAAGGGAACTTTTAAATTCTTATTTAATTTTTATGAATTGAAAAACTGATCCACTGCGACTAGTCCAAATATTTCTTTCCTTTATTTTTTTTATTATTATTGAATTTGCATCATGTGCACATTTAGAAAAAGAGAATACATAATAATATAGAGACCAGACAAGACTTACGTTCAGTTGTAAATTCATTTTTTTAAATTACTTTCTAATTTAGATATTTAATTTAAATTATAATTTATTTACAGCAAATCTATATAAACTTTAAAATTTATTATAAGTATGTTTTTTAATATTGTCAACACAACAGCAATATTGTGGACATAAATCATATTATATAATAGCATACAAAATAAGTATAAAATTAAGTATTTATCTCGTCCGTATATGGTAAGATAATGCCCCAAATATACAATGTAGGGGGGTTAATTCCTCAGTGCTAATTACGTAAACAGGGACACAAGCTTTACTCCGAGTGCGGTTTATTTAATTTTGCGTGGTTATGTTAACAAAGTACTTACCGCGTTGTTTAATATTTTTTTGGTGATAACCCCAGTTTTTTAGGTTATTATTGTTTTTAACCTGAAATATTCTATTTTATGCTATACAAAATATAGAATAGAATAGAATATACTTCATTGCACACAGAAAAAAAGAAGAAATACAAAAATACAGACAATAGAAAAAAACAATATAGCAATCTTTTACAGGTAAAAGAAAAGGTTAAAGGACTAAAATTTAACAAAGAAATGGGAATAACGTTAAAATATCTTAAACTTACAAAATTTTATATATTATTTTTGATATTAGCAAACTCAGATGTTACTTTCGATAAAGAATAGTACAACTGGAGCGTAATTTACAAGTAAAATAAATTTATTGTAATTTTTGACGTTGAATACCCATAATGAATGTTCAATTTGTTTTAGCAGATTAAGGACGCGGGGAATGCTCTTTCAACTTACTTAGAGCCTCAGATTTTTTCGTGCTCATTGAAAAGATAAACATTCACTCTCAGCGAGATAATTCAGAATTAAACGAGAGCACGTTATTGTTTAGGGTTCGTTCGGCAAAAAAATATATAAATAATTTAAAATTAGGTACTGATGAAAGACTTTTAATGTTATGGAATATATATTTTTTATTGTGTTTGTACTTTTTAATTTTAATAATGTTCACATTTTTTTGCAAATCCAAAAAAGAAGAATCTGACTTTTAGCTCTCAAAACATAAGATACAAAGAACCATAAATAAAGAAGCATTATTTGAAGTAACACAATCGGACTTTTTAATTTAAAAAATATATAGTATATAATTACAAAAAATCTGTACAAAAACAACATAAACATATAAACATAATAGAGAGCTTCTCCCCCATGTTTACTTTTCTCGCAAACCAGCACACAGTTCCCTTGCAGTGAATAATTAATAAAAAACTATAACAATTATTTATTTTTTAGCATTTTACTATAGTACATATTAACCGTTACATATCTATATACAAATATTAATTAAGACCTTTATTTATTTGTACCATTGCACGGGCCACTGAGTTTCACTCCATCTTCGAGCAAGAATGAAGGCATTGCTAGAATCCATTTCAAAGACGAAATACTCACCTGGGGAATGCCAACGTTTGTCAAGGAGAATTATGACGTTTTACCTCAAATTGTCACTTAACATTCTAAATATTTGAAATATTTTGACTCATGTGTGGAGTTAGAGGCTACTAAAAGACCATTCCAGTTGTCGCCATAAGAAAGATTTGTCTGAGGTCTTGTTTAATCAATATTTACATGTTCAGTACATATTAAGGATTCAAATTAGATATTAAGGGATTCAAATTCGACTCATTGATCCAACAACACAATTTTTTTAATGATTTATCAAAAAAAAGTATTTTTCTTTTGTTATATTAATATAAATGTTAATTCTAAATAAAAATGTAATAATAGAAATGGTGGTGGGAGGCAAACGAACAAAACACCAACCAAAGCTACCGTTGAGAACTCGTACGAGAAGAAGAAATATAACTAGTACATGTAATATATCATATATCTATCTAGCTGTTGGTAATACTTTTTAAACAACGCCATGGTGTAAAATTTGATTTAATATCTATAAAATATTTGTTAATTTTGGCTTCCATCAAATCAAAATAATATTAATTTGGATTTGAATAATTAATTTGAGGTGAGGATTCCGCTACTCAACACGCAATGCCCCCAGAATTCAGCGGAAAGTGGGGAACGGAGTGTCTTAACAATAGGTTCCCTTTTCCTACCTGCTGTGTGCGGGTTACAGCGTGAAAGCTAATTTATTTATTAATTTGGACGTAAAAAACCATTCAATAATGGAATTTGAATCCACAAGCATTAAATCCAGTCTAGGTTAAAGGTGCAATTTGTAGAACATTGTACAAAATCTCTATTCTTATTTGAGGCAATATTGACATAACAACGATTTTTTACTATAAAAAAAAATCATCTACTATTGATTTCCAAGGAAATTCCAAAGATCACATTTTACCTACTGGTATATTGAAAAACCTTTACTCTCACGTAAGTGTTTACGTAGAATTCGTTTTGACGTACATACATATCAGGTAGCAAGAGCCAATATAATACGAATATTTCCATTTCATCATTCCCACTATGAATGTATGGAAATATTAAGTAAATAATATTTTTTAATACGTACTTCATATAAGCATAATAAAATTAGGTAAAACGTAATACATTCGGTACAATCCAAATCATAATAAATTTTAGTTCAAGTGGGGAAGGAGGGCCAAATTTATTGCATATATATAAATCCATTTGCACTGAATTGCACTGGTAGCCATATTTTACACGTATACAAGAAAAAAAATATATTTTTCAATTACCAGACAGATGGAACCTGGTGTTAAGACACTCCGCTTCTTACTTCCTGCCGAATTCTAGAGACATTGCGTGTTGAGTGGCGAAACTAAACGCCGGGCTTTGCTTTTACATAACAGTGAAGAAATGATAATATTAAATAGTTCATTTCCTCGAATGCAATCGAAACTACAACCTGTCGCATTTACATCACACGTCTCCTTGGTGTGCCCCTACGCCGCGACTGGATTCGACTATCATATTAAATATTTATTTTAAATACTAACATCACATAATTGCTATTTTAGTAATCGTCAATCATATTAATTAAAATATTAGGAGAAACAAATAATATTCATAAATTTAAACCAAAAATGTACAAAACAAATTCCAGGGAAAAAAATAATAAAATTATCTTTTTTAACGAAATAAATATTTCTAGATACAAAGTTTGTTATTTTTCTTTTCTCATTTCAGAATTTTATAGTTCAGTACTAATATTTAAACTTTTCTTTATGCTCTCAGCAACAGTAGATCCATCTAAATATTTTAATGGAAACATAATCTAAGTAGTATTGCCATCTGTTAAAAGATATAAAAGTAACACAAGCGTGGTGGTAAGAGTTTACGTAGATACGGCATAAAGCGACATCTGTGGACTGTAGAGCCGAACACCGCTTCACGAGCTTTTCAATGCAGTGAAAGTTCTGAAAAGTTCTATTAAAAGGATCTAGAGGCTGTTGCTTGGTAATTAAAGAAAATATATATTTTATATTAGTATGTAAATATTTGTAATAATTTTACAAAAAGATTCATAATTGAGTAAAATATAGAATTAAGAAATTCTGTAATATTTATTTATCTTCAATTTAGTTTTCTATAAGAGAACTTATTTAGTTTTTTAATTTTGACCTTTTTGTTTGTGACATTTACGACTAGCTCATATACTCTCCTGCCTGCGCCTATCGTCCCGTTGAGGTTTGTCGATTGGTTGAATTTCAAAACAACTCTTTTTCACTCGTTTTCTAATTACATAAGGTAAATAGAAAAAAACATTTCATACATACATAAAGGATATAAATTGTTCATATCCATGTACTAACAATACTAATACTAAAGTAGAAAACAGAACTTTTATATTCACTAGTACATTGAATATAATGAAATTATTTCTTTGAATAAATATTATTTAGGTCCTAGGGTCGCACATCAGGTATTCTAAATCTATACTTAAGGCGTTATATTCCACTCTCAGGATTTACCCAGGCTGTTAGGGCACTTTTGTTTTTTTTTAACAGAAAATGTTCATATGTGACAAACTTTTGTGAAGCCGCTTTGTTAATATCTCTTATACTTTTAAAATAATTTATAGCCTGTGTAATACCGAGGACTAAAGTCTTGATAACGGAGTTCATCATAATCTATTCAGTAGTTTTTCCGTGAATTAAACGACAGGCAGACGAAAAAAATCAAATAAAATACTTTATTGGCTCCCGTTTCTTACATATAAGAGCCCTGGATATATTTATTTTATTTTATATTTTATGTACATTGTACACGCTTAATAATTCCACATTATGTTAATAGATATGTATTTTATAATAATGATTCCTTTTATATTTCTAAATATACATTTGTTGTTCTTTAGAACTGCTTGCAGTATGATGACAACTTTTATTTTGCTGTAGTTTCGATTCACACTCGAGGAAATTTTAAACTCGAGGAAATTAAATATTAAATTTTTTCATTTCTTCGCTCTGGTCATTAGCAGTTGACCCACTAGTCAAAGCATTGAGTTCCGCATATAGGACACAATGCCTCCTAAATTAATTGCCAAAATTAAATTCAAAATTCAAAAAAAAATTCAAAATATTCTTTATTTAAATAAACTTATTATAAGCACTTTTAAATCGTCGAATGAACATATGAACAAAAAGCTACCACCGGTTCGGAAGGCAGTTCTGCTGAGAAGAGCCGGCAAGGAACTCAACAGTTGCTCTTTTCAAAATCAATGGTACAATCTGTTACATTTGCTGGCAGCTATCCTGCATTTCATTCAATAGACATTAATTCCATACATGTTTAAATGCGCGCCCAATGCCTCCAAAATTAAATACGAAAGTAGTTAATAGAAGTATTTTAATGAGAAATCTAAACCATCTTATTCTTACTCTTAATAACGTAATAAGAAAGTAATATCGTTACACAATTTGACTTACAATATTGGTAACCGCAGTGTAATAAAGTGTAGTAGGCATAAATTACAGATCCTAATTTGATTACCTTCTTTCTATTAAGTTGATCAAACAAAATGGGAATATCAATTTATTTTATTATATTAAAAATCTAATTTTAACAAATGTTCTATTCAAATATAAGATATTTATTATGAAAGTATATACTCATTTATATACACGTTAGCAATAAAAAATATATTTTTATTTTACCCACTACCGGAACATTCATCAAAACCACTTATATAATTGATGACACACAAATAATAGCCAGCCAATATTCCCTAAGCAGATCTCATCATAAGCTTTTAGGGATCCATTGTGCGGTAAAAAGCTCTCATATAACTTGTTATCAAATAAAAGAAAGGTGTGAATTTTCACAGGCGGTGCTGTAGGCCCCACCTCCTTAAGATGGCGTAATCCCCTCCATCAGATTATCAGCCAGTAGCATAACAGAATCTCAATGCAGTGATACCTACAGCTTCCGCATCAGTTTGCTCGGCGCCACCTATTTTCGAAACCAATTACTACCATTTCACGACTTAGAATTGACTATAATAGTCCATTTTTAACTTTCGCGAACGTAACGTGTTTTTGAAATGGCATCTATTTTTCTATATATAAATGAGCACGATAATTATTTATATAAATAATGAATTCGATAAACGATATCTCAAGCACTTGTGAAAACGACTCTGGACTGTCATTACATGACAAACTTTTAAAGTGTGCTAATCTGGTTTATGATTCAGACAGCGAATCTAATTTTGATAGTGAAAATGAATCGATCGATGTGATTTGTGAAAATAGTGATAAAAGAGAACTTAACACTACACTAAATTCAAATGTGTATAATAGCGTGGACTCTATTTATTCTATAAGTAAGAACTTTTGTACCAGCAGAATGACTGTTAAAACTAAATCTTGTTCTAATAATACCCCATTTATTGTAAATAATGTAACAAATAGCTCTTTAAATGGTAGAGGCAAAAATTTTCTTATTGATAATATTCTGGGCACCAATGGAGGCAATGCTAGCGAAAAACCACAAATGGAAGATACTGAAGATATAGAAGAAACGGGAGATGAACATAATGGTAATTTATATGTAAAAAATATGTACTTCAAAAGTAGAAATCAAAAGTTATATTATAAACATATTTTTTGAATAAATTATAATAATACTTAATGATTTCAGTTTCATCAACATCAACTTGTTCGGATTTAAACGCATTGAACGGTGCAGAGCTACTGGCGGGACACGCGTACGCACACTGGCTGGCTACACAACAACCCTCCTCTACATACTACGGTATACTTTTAATAATAAATCTTTTAAATAAAATTAATTTAGGTTAGTTTTAATAAATCTCAATATTCTAAATCTTAACTATTCAAAAAAGTCCGGTTAAGTGAGAGTCTGACTAGCCCATCGGGGATTCCGTACTAATTTCAGTTGTAACTGTAAGTGAACTGGAAGTATACCTTGTAAAAGTAGATAAGTTTAAGTTTGCAGATATATGCACCTATTTTGTATGATATGAACCAGAAATACAAATTAGTAATGATTGTTTTCTCCGAAATATCTGTAAATTTTGTAATTTTACAGTTTTTTTCGTTCTAACTTAAATTAAATTTTCCACGTCGTTAATTTCGTGTAAAATTAGTGCATACGTCTGCAAACTTAAGTTTGTTAACTTTTATAAGTAGCACTTCCCATTTACCTACAATCCTGAAGTTGATACGTGGTCCGACTCGCACTTGATGGAGTTTTTATTTATTTTCACGCTGTAGTAGGTAGAGGAAATCTATTGTTAAGCCACTCCGTTTTCCACATACCACAGAATTGGAGAAGCATCGCGTGTTGAGTGGCAAAACTCGACATTACGCTTTGAAAATGATGAAAATATGTAATAATCCATTCCCGCTAAAACCAAACCCGCAACCATCGCATTCACATTCAAACATTTGATTTTTTTAAGTATATAATACATTTACAAGAAATGATTTAACTAAACAAGAAAAAAAATTATGATGTCAATAATATACAAACGAGTAGGTAGTAAGAATATGAAACGTTACGGAATTAAAATTAGAAATGTAAATTAAAAAATAAAAGAATGAACAACAGTAACGAACAAAATTGACTAAGTCAATTCTCTTCCCAAAATAAGGCAATATAGTCAATATTTGATACTGTTAAAATACAAATGCAACGATTAAGTTTAAACCTGTTCTAGTACAAATGCTAGCAAATTGCCGAAGACTTAAAGCGCTTGTGATAATAAACATGTGTAATTAAAGTTAATAAGTTAATTAATAAGTGTCTTGAAAATTCAGCGGAAACACAGTACAGGGTACGTACAATGTTATGCGGGATCCTAAATCCTAGTAAAATTAAATTAATTCTTATGTAACATAAGTTCCATATATTTGAACGTAACAAATATCAATTATACACGTCAGGGGGATGATTGCGTGTGGTGGTACTATACAGATCAGGATAAAATGCGTGTGAACATTCGCACCCGAGCGCGGTCACGCGATGCGGCACATGCTATCTTATTACGTATTTTTGTATTACTTTTTATTACTAAATTTTCATATTTAGATTTTATTTATAATTCGTTATTTATTGTATTATTGTATTTTTAATATATCTTAACTTTTCCATAATGAAATGACAACTTAACTCCAAGCTACAAGTTGGTTATTCAATTTCCCTCTGTTATAAGCAGTATAATATGCTAGTTTAAATGACTCAGACTTAAGCCCGACTTCCACCCCGGGTAATATTTAGGCGCAACGAGCTTCTTTTAAATAAAATAAACTTTTATTTGCACCAACAAAGTATTTTGTAATCACTTTGCAGCACTCCTTAGAACTCTGAGCGAGTTCATTTCAACTCTTTGAGCCCCGTCGGTATTTCTATGGAGTATATTTATGCAACAATCTTGCTGAATTTTGTATGAATTTCACAGCGTAATTTTTAGTTACGCGGAGCACGAAGTGAGAACTTACAGGTTACAATACAAATAACAGAAAAAATAGTTACATATGCCCGGAAACCTAAGTTTGTCAACTTTTATAAGTTATACTTCCGTTAGACCTGTAATCCTGAAATTTTTAATCGTAATATGTTATCCTGAGTCCAATTCGCACTTAACCGATTATTTTTCTGTTTATGTTTTATCTTTTTTTTATTGCTTTTATTTATCGATCCATTTCAAAAACTAATTAGCTTTCAAATTAACTGAAATTTAGTAGAGTTAACAATTTTACATTTCATACCTTTGTTAATTTCATAGTAAACATCGTATTTTGAAATGAAAATTTTATTTTTTGCCACTTGGATGAAAAATGAATAGGAATTTGAAGTAAAAAATTACGAATTCGAGATTTAAAACGGCTAATAAGTAAAATAATGAATTTCAAGTGTAATATTTGATGCATAAAAAGTAAATTTAATGAATTTAAAATAAAAACCTAAATTTAATCTAAAGAATAAGTAGGTACCTATACGATTTTATCTTTAAAATCATGTTAACTAGTATTTTAACGTTATCTTAAAACATTTTTTTGTTTGTTAACTACATATTTTGTCACATTAGTCGCGATGAGCACTCGGAATTTCGGTGGCTATAAAATTAGTGTGTCATGTGTTATATCCGAGTAAAGACACGGAGCCCGGCTGCGATTCAAACTTTCTGTTTAAACTTACAACTGTTAAACTCATAGTCATGATTTCTCGTTTTTACACTTACCAATGTATGTATAAAATCGAATATTCAAAAATATTTTTTAATAAATTACTAAATTACCAAGGCCATTAAGGGCTAGTCGTGGGTTCGATTTCCACTCGAAAATATGAAATATTTAATATTTTCATTTCTTAAGTTTGAAGTCGAGGTAAAGCGAAGCGTTGTGTTCCGCTTGCTTGCTCGGGATACAGCGTGAAGCTAAAAAAAATTACCAAGGTGTAAAAAAATTAAGGAGCACCTGCACCTGTTAATTCTAATACCGAAAACCAAATCACCACCATAAATATATATTTTTCATCATATAGCTATGATTTTTATTTGCAAATACGGTTAACAAATATAAAAAAGAGACATCTAAATACTGTAAACCTTGCTAATATTATTATCGTACGCATGAAAAACATCACGTCAAGTTTTACGTCATAAATTTATCTACATTTAATACGTTAATAATAATCAATAAACGTATTCAATTATAGTAAAAAAAATGTGTTAAATACGAAAAATATTTGTCAATCTTGCTAACGAGGTAAGCTAACACTGTATACATGGCGTTCCGTTTAGTGGGATACGTCCGAAGATACATTCGTCGAATTGTCGCCAACCGACCGACGGGCGGTGGTCGCGACTTCGCACAGAAGTGTCGGTAAACAGCTGCTGCCACGATAATTACTGACAAAGCTCGTCTATTTACATTAGTTCTTAGCGCGTTGTGCTGTTAGAAGTGTAACGAGAAAAGATGATACACGAATTTATTATAAATTGTGCTAATATCACGTTCACAGTATTTCTTAAATAAAATTCGTATATATAAAGTTTTTGTATGTAGGTAATATCTTAAATTTATTCAGCAAATAAATATTATTGATGTTCAATATGCGTCATTGTTATATTAACATTAGATTTGATAGTGTGAAACGGTTTTATAAACACTTTTATAAAAATTTGCAGGCAACTTAGAAAATATGTTTTTACTAAATTATTATACAATATTTTTGAAGATTTTCAGATGGATGAATCTTATTTTTTGTCTTTGATATCTTTGATATTTTTCACAGTACCCCATATAGCTAGTGTCAAGATATTCTGTTCTTCGCAATCGATTTCCGTTAAATAGCGAAACTCAACCCTGCTTTTGTCTCACCAGAATACAATCAACTATCCCGAATTAAAATTAATATTTAAATTTCCACCGCATACTTAAATATAGTAACAAAGCTATTTTTTGAATTAACTTATTTAATATTAGTTACAACAAATATAACCATAAGTTTAACAGCACAGACAAGCGTCCCCACATTGGTTACGCAAATCGTTAACATTCAGTTAGCGAGACCATCACACACCATACACCCGCCACAATGTTATATTGACATATGAGATTTCAAACTGCGCAGGCGCAGTCCAAACACCCTGATTGTGTTTATAGCCACTTAACGAGACTCTGTGACAATTCTGATTAATACTCGAGAAAAAAATCAGTTTGTTTGTTTTAAGCGAGAGTAGCTACTTTGTATGTGGGGTGTGTTCTGTTGCCTTTACGTTTTCTTCATAAGAGCTTTATTCTAGTAGCTGTTATATAAATAATTGTTATATTTTATATTTATAAAAATAAGAAAATCAGCTTCACGCTGTATCCGGCACACAGCAGAGTAGGCAGAGGGAACCTATATTTATAATAAAGAGTTGAAAATCTCCTCCGTTGTCTAATTGTGACAGTTTTAGTCCCAAATTCTAATAATCTTGTATAATATTAAATTTAGGGATAAATATGGAAAGGTTATTTCTACTACCGTAGAGTCCAGAATAGGAAGAAAATTATAAAAAGTTTTGTATATTTAATAGTGTTTTACTTAATTTTTTTATTTGACCAACAGATGATAAAAACAACAGACGACCAAGACGAGCGGGACCTGAACGAAAACCTCGCCAAGCATACAGCGCCAAGCAGCTGGAGAGGCTGGAAACTGAATTCAAACTTGACAAATATCTCAGTGTTTCAAAAAGAATGGAACTTTCGAAAGCGTTGGGGCTCACTGAGGTTCAAATCAAAACCTGGTTTCAAAATCGGAGGACAAAATGGAAAAAGCAATTAACATCTCGTTTAAAAATCGCTCAACGTCAAGGGCTATTTTCAGGACATATCTTCGGACCTGCCCCTCAAACATATTCACTATTAAATCCTTACGCCTATACACCTCTTAGCTGCGTATTTTCTCCAGTAACGTTGCCTTCTTCGCAACCCTAGACAAAAATGATATATAGATATATTAGTTCCATTTATAGTATGTGCTTTTGTAATTGTTGTACATTATTATACAAAACGTTTTAGGTAGAGTGAACTAGTTTGACGCTGACCCCTTTTCTAATATAACCCCCCTTTTTTAATATAATATTGAATTCGTATGTGGCTTTGAATGAAAAATACTGAAACCAAGATTCAATTATATAGCATCTGCTCTGGCGCACCTTGCATAACTCAAAAAAATCCTACATATCCTTCTTCTTAATTTATATTTTTCTTATTCTTAATTATTTCTTCTTAATTATTTCTTCTTTCTTAATTTATAAAATTGTTTCATCACTGCAATAGTAAAATAGAAATAAAATATTATTATATTATGTAATTGACACGCCCTATCAAAAGAGTCCACACTGCGTAACGACAGTATAATTCATTCACTTATTATAATAAAGCATACGCCAGCCTATAGACGTATGAATAAAATATGAATCGTGTTCGCCTTATTTGTAATATTTGTATAGTATTTACTGTTTTAATTACAGTGCTAAATGTACACAAGTATACTGTAACTCGCTACATTTCTCACTTCGACTTTGGACTTACTCGACACGTTGCAGGTGTCAAGTTAAAAAAATAAATTAAAAATCTCCGCCATATCACCGGTAGTGATTAATCACTGATTCCTTTTTTTTCACTTTGTAAGGTTCTCTTGCTTCAATATATTGCTCTATTACTCACTGAGTACCATGTCAAGTGGCCATGCTAACGCTATGCCCTATATATTTGTGCAAGAAGCTTTAAAAAGTCGTAGTCGAGAATTGATATAAAAAAAATATATAAATTTAGCTTAATTGTATGTTATTTAAATATTTTACTACGTACATATGTAAATAGAATAATGTAGAGGGAAATATACGCTAATATTTATATTTTTAAATTTTAATTATCCATTAAGTAATTGAAAATAATTGTAATGATATTATTTTATGACGTATTATTAATAGAAATGATACTTTATAATTGAATTTTCCTACGCTTTACGTCTTATGCGTTAAGGTTGCTTGGAAGACCTCGCTGTTTTAGCGATAAGGTCGCCTTTTGTAAATTTCTTTCTATTCTTTATTCCTTAAATATAACAAGGTACAATTACCTACAACATAATATTCAGCTAAATGTATATAATTTAAAACTGTACATATATAATAATAGCAAGAAATAAATCACATAAAATAGTATGTTTTTATTTTTTATTTTTACTCCCCAATATTATTCCAATACGGTAATTGATACAAGCATGTGTAACAACTCTTTTAGTTGAGCAAAATTTATCCAATTTATGACATAGATATTAGCTTCTGTATAATTCAAATTCAAAATATTCATTATTCAAAAAAAATTGCAGAAACTTCTGATTTAAATGAATGGATTTTGAAATAAATGAACATTTCGCTACCTGGTGGTAGGCAGACCCGGCAAAACATTCAACAGTTACTTTTACAGTTTTTAATACACAAAAATTATAAAATACGGTACATCAATGGATATTCTGTATAAATGTACCTACATACTTGTCATGTCTAATATATATAGTATGCACGTAGAAATGTATATATAACTATAAACTTTACTTAAACTGGAAATGAGAATAATTTATAATTTATAGTTTACTGAAAAATTACTAGTGAAATGAATACAGTTACTTAAGTTAAGTTCGACTTAAGCAACTAAGCACAATTTTGCTTAGGATAGAAATCTTCACAATCAGCACCTCCAAGGCCTAGCGCTGCTGCACGCAATGCTCCCAGAGATCCGCCGCGTGTCCACGCTACTCCTGCACTGATAAATAAATAAATACATTAAGTAGTAGTTTTTTATTTTTTGGGAAACCAAACCAAAGGGAACACCTAGTATTAAGAAACTCTGTTCCCATTAAGACACTTCCATTCCCCACTTTCCACCGAACCCTGGAGAGCCGGGTCTGGCGGCACGACAGCCTCACAAATAATACTACTTAAATACCTTTGATTCAATTAATACCATAAATAAGATTTTGCCATAAGAAGAATTAACTTACTGCCACAGCGGTAGCCAATATTTGTTACTATTCCTAATTTTTCTTGCTTGCTTATTACCTAAACATAGAGCCCTATAAACACATAAAGTAGATTGAGGCTTAATCGCCATTAACGCGTGTCGAGCTAGGTTGTTGAGAATAGATATCGACTGCTTAGAAGTATCCGCTTCCCTTTTCGTTCGAAATACGTCATCCACGTTGACGGTGTCTCCGTTGTCAACAACTTGCATTAGTTGTGGTTGAGGGTGATTCTAAAAACAAGAAATAAAAGTTATATCTTATTTAATATTTTAAACACATCTTAATTGATTGTATGGAAAAGGAAGACAGAATAAATAATAAGTCAGTAAGTATGTTCTCTACTTTTCACCCATAGCGCTGAATTTAGATTCGTCGTCAAGGTTCGCCTTAAAAATCGATAAATAAATGGATTTTACTAAATATTTACACTTATCGATAAAACTTAATATCGATTCGATCGATTTTTCTACACATCTCTTGTGAGAATGGTAGACAGTCATAATGTTAATGTTAGGTGGCAAAATGGCAAAAATGGATGTCCATTTCGTCAATAATATTTTAAATATATATTATTTCTTATTAAAAATTGTATTCAATTGTCAGTTACTATTATAAGTATCTACTTTACACGATGCCGCGATAGCTTCATCTTATATTACTAAAGGTTAATGAAAACTAATCCATAATTTAAAAAAAATATAGTAAATCTATTTACCATTGTAATACACATAAGTACTTGCAGCACAAACATTCCAAACGACAGAAAAGCGATGCCAGTAAGAGATATTTCAAAGAGATCGGCCAGTCCAAGTCCATGAGAATGTTCAACGCCATATTCCTCGTGGACATCATGAACTTGTGGTGATGAATGATGGTACAGTGGCGGAGGAGGTGGAGGCATTGAGTACTCGTAACCACCACCTATGTTTATAAATATTTGAATATATTTTTAAACCAAAACATTATTATTTTAGTTAAGACATTTTTTCATTAAAAAACATTTTATATTGCTATCTATGATAATTGGAAACCTTATTAAAAGCTTCATTAAATAGATTGAGGCCTTCATAGACACATCACACAAGCGTTCTCAATTCCCACTCGGAGGAATAAAATATTTTACAATTAGAATTCCTCGATTTGCTAACGGAGCAAAAGCATGGCGTTAAGTTCCGAAACTCAACATGCAAAGACTCAAGAATTCAGCTTCATTATAGATACTGTTAAGATATTTATAGGATAGATACAAAGTGCATAAGAGACGTAATTGACGACTATTGTCTTTACTTTTACCCATATATTATTAAATTGAAATAAATGCAATTCTAATATAGTTTTATCCCAATAAATAATTCTAAAAATAAATCAGCATCACGCTGTATCCCGCACACAGCAGGGTAGGCAGAGGGAACCTAGTGTTAAAACAGTCCGTTCCCCACTTTCTGCCAAATTCCGAATAAATACTTTTAATTTCAACTTGATTAGTATAAACTACGAAAACCTGTATTTATAGTAATTATTCATATTTTACTAATAATATTATAAAAATATAATACCATGCTTTGAAACGTCGTACACTAATCCCGTATTGTCTCCGATGGGTAGATCAGCACCTTCAACTTCATAACCTTCTCTTGCTTCAGGGCGGAGTAGGGAAGACTCCACTTGATGTGACACGTTAAAAACTGGAGATACATTGTAATGTCTATAAACATCATTTAGGGCCATGACCCTGAAATATCAAAATGGATATTTATAGATACACTAGTGGGCCCGGACGCGGCTACGCCCGCGAAAATATAAGCCTAAATCATTAAAATAAGTTAAAAAATAATAATAAGTGGAGATTTATTATTAGAAAAAATTTCTGAGTAACCGAAATGAACAAACAAAAGAAGTAAAAGTAACTAAAGGAAATTCATAATAATAGAAAAAGTACCTAAAATTTGCCGTGCGCGCTTTCTAAACATTTTTCTATATTAAATAATTATAAATTTTTGTGAACAATATTAAATAAAATCTCAAATGATTAAAATTACGATATTTTAAGTGTATAACATCGGTATAGATAACCGAACTGAAATAAATTAATTATAAGCACCAAATAATTACATAAAAATTAACAGAAATTCGAAAATATATAAAAATTTACAAAACCATCAAAGTCATCTGCCCGTTCGCGTCGGTCATACTATACCACTCGTAGGCTAGGTCATTCGGAATCAGTGACATCTCCTTAATTATATATTAGAATGTTATACAGTAAACTATAATTAATTTCCATCAAGATGAAATGCTAAAAGTGACTATTATATTTATTTTCATAAGGATGAATATTAAATTATAGAAATCATCAAATTTTTGTTCCATCCATCCATCCATCAGCCTTTTAAGGTCCACTGCTGGACATAGGCCTCCCCCAATGCTCGCCACTCCGTCCGGTCCTGCGCCCTTTGAATCCAGCGGTTTCCCGCTGTCTTCTTAAGGTCGTCGGTCCACCTGGTTGGAGGGCGGCCTGTACTCCTTTTGCCGAGACGTGGTCGCCATTCGAGGACCTTTCTTCCCCATCGGTTGTCGGTCCTCCTAACAATATGGCCTGCCCATTGCCACTTTAGCTTGCAGATTTTGAGAGCTATGTCGGTAACCTGCGTTCGTCTACGGATTTCATCATTTCGAATTCTGTCGCGTAGAGAAATACCAAGCATAGCTCTCTCCATCGCTCGCTGAGCGACTTTGAGCCTGTGGATAAGGCTTACGGTGAAAGACCACGTCTCAGCGCCATACGTTAACACTGGCAACACACACTGATTAAACATTTTTGACTTCAGGCACTGAGGTATACTGGACGAGAAGATATTTTGCAGTTTCCCAAACGCTGCCCAGCCGAGTTGGATTCTACGAGTGACCTCTCTCTGAAAGTTGGACTTACCCATTCGGATCACTTGTCCCAGGTAGATGTACTCGTCAACAACTTCCAAAGGTACGCCTTCAACAACGACCGGTATGGGTGTAACATGGACGTTAGACATGATCTTTGTCTTGTCCATGTTCATCTTAAGACCCACCCGTTGTGAGGCGTTATGGAGGTCCCCTAGCATGGTACTGAGTTCCTCCAGAGACTCTGCCAAGATTACTATATCATCGGCAAATCGAAGGTGTGTTAAGTGTTCGCCATTGACGTTAATACCATGGCTGTTCCACTCTATCAGCTTAAACACGTCTTCCAGTGCAGCGTTAAACAGTTTCGGGGATATTACATCCCCCTGTCGTACTCCGCGCTGCAGTGGAATAGGTGCTGTTCTTCCGTCGTGGACACGGACTGACATGGTCGCGGCTTTGTATACACACTTCAATACTTCGATGTATCGATAGTCAATCTGGCATCGTTGGAGAGATTCTAGTACCGCCCAGGTCTCGATAGAATCGAAGGCTTTCTCATAGTCCACATACGCAACACATAGCGGCAGGTTATACTCCTCGGTCTTCTGTATGACCTGTCGCAGCGTATGTATGTGGTCCATGGTACTGTAGCCTTTTCGGAAACCGGCTTGTTCGGGAGGCTGGAAGTCGTCAAGTCTGCGCGCGATACGATTTGTGAGAACCCTTGAAAAAAGCTTATAAATGTGGCTCAAAAGTGCGATAGGTCTGTAGTTCTTCAAAAGAGCTCTATCGCCCTTTTTGAAGAACAACACTACCACGCTCCTACTCCAATCTTCCGGAACAGTTCCGCTACTGATGACGGTATCAAATAGTTTTTGTAGCACCACTAGGAGGGGTTTACCTCCAGCTTTTAGTAGCTCTGCTGTAATACCGTCATCACCCGGTGCTTTGTTGTTCTTAAGCTGATTAAGGGCTCCTCTAATTTCGTACAGGCTGACGTCCGGAAAATCTTCGGTATAGCGTCGGGTCAATTTTGCTCTCTTGTCATTCACCAATTTGGGAACAAGAGGTTTCGAGGATTTATATAGGTGTCCGTAGTACCTCTCAATTTCTCTCTGAACTTCAGGCATAGACGAAACTATAGCACCAGACTCCGTCTTCAATCTCGTTAACTGGCTTTGCCCGATACTCAGATTTCTTGTGAACACTTTGGAGCCTTGGTTCCGCTCGATTATGTTTATGACGCGCCTTGCGTTATGAGCACGCAGATCACGTCGTCTGCTACAAGAGATCTGCTTATTGAGCTGCCTGTATTTAGACATTGAAGACGGGGACCGGATACACAGTTCACGCCTTTCCTTCATAAGACCAAGTGTATGGTCAGAGAGCTCCTGAGGTTTACCACTGGAGGGAGTCTTAAAGAACTTGGACCCTACCTCATGGACTATTTGTACCACCCTCGTGTTGACATCGTCCACAGACTTGCATAAATCTAGGGCCGTGAAACGATTTTGCAGCTCTAGCTGAAAGTTCTCGGAGCCATGGATTTGGACAGGTGTAGGTCGGAGTGTGGATTTCATCAAACGTGACCTTTCCAGCTTGATATTGATATTTAACGTGCCTCTTACCATCCGGTGATCGCTACCTGTTTTAACCCTATTGATCACTGAGACATCGTTAAATATGTGCCGTTTGTCTGTCAGGATGAAGTCTATCTCGCTTTTTGTGGAGCCACTAGGGCTTATCCAAGTCCACTTGCGCTGTGGCTTCTTTTTGAAGAAGGAGTTCATCATAAAGAGATTCTCCTTCTCTAAGAAGTCAGCGAGCAAGCTGCCTCGGTGGTTTCGTTGCCCAAACCCAAAGGGCCCTAGTTTCTGCTCGTCGCCGTCTCGCTTTCCCAATCTTGCGTTAAAATCCCCCATCACTACCGTGAAATGACTCTTTGAGACATGTATGGCTCTACTGACGTCCTCATACATAGCCTCAACCTCATCGTCTGGGTGTGTCGAGGTCGGAGCATATACCTGTATGACCTTCAGCGAATACCGTTCCGATATTCTGAGTATAAGGTACGCTACCCTTGCAGACACACTTTCGACTTGTGTCACGTTGTTGACGAGAGACCTGTGGACGAGAAACCCGACACCACCTTGGGACAGATTTTCGCCCTCCCGGTGATAGAACAAGTTACCAGACTTGAGAATTACCGTGCCCTCTCCCTGTCTTCGGACTTCGGATAGTCCTATGATGTTCCACTTTAACTTGCCTATCTCTTCTTCCAGCTCTTTTATTTTCTCGTCGGTTCTCAGGGTCCTGGTGTTGTATGTTGCCAGGTGCAGAGGTCGTTTTGATTTTTGACAGCCGGATCTCTGCCGGAGATTCTTAGCACCCCCTGCCCCGCCGTGACCAAGGCCGCTGTCGTAGCCAGGAATAGCGGGGCCGCCGGGGACTGGGGGCCGGAGTGTATTTGTGTCTTTCATAGGGGGGTTATTGCCATAGTCACCACGCTTGGCACTGCGTGTTGGTGACCGCAGTAGTAACTATGTTGCGCAGGAGACGCTGCTGCCCATCTCCTGGTATTTTATCCCTCGATCGCCTCCTACGATCTCCACGGGAAGAGTGGGAGTGGTGCTATTCTAACGCCGGCACCACACGGCACTTTTTTTGTTAATGTATACAAATCTATATCGGCGCGCGCCATGTATGCATTAAGCAAACTCATTTTGGGTGACGTTTTCTAACAACAAACTTTGCAAGTCGTTGCTTAGCAACGGCGGTTGTTATAAACATGGCGGAATAAATTGCATGTCAATTTAATAAGTATTTTAATATATTGATATATATCGAAAATATTACAAATATGAGAAAAAAAAGTATCCTATGTTCATCCCGAGACCCTCAAGTATCTCTATATGAGTATTTTATCACAATTCAATTAGCGGTTTGGCCCTGATTGCGTAAAAGACAGACAGACAGACAGACAGACAGACAGACAGAGTTACTTTCGAATTTATAATATAGGTATGGATTTAAATAAAAGTAGGGGTCCGTCCTGGCATAACGCACAGCCTGACTGTAAACGTTACGGTTGTAGGTTCGATTCCCACTCGAGAGGTTGAAACAAAAGAGAAACAATGACTATAGAATAACGGTAAGATTGTACTTAGTACCTACTTATATTTATTAAATAACTAAAATATATTTAATGGACATACTTGGCTAACCATTCCTGGTAATTAACAGACCCAGCATCATATAACACGTTGTTCCTCACATCTTGTGAACTTCTAGAGAACACACTACCTCCGAACTCTACATTCTCAAATGGTTTCCCAATTCGACTTTGCAACACGTTCTTGCCCATTTCTTCTAATATTTGTTCTGCAACGTAGTTTCTACACTGGTATTCGTTCATCATTTTCCTATAAATATAGAAAATGTTATATATATTATGTGTATTATTTATCTGAATTAAAAATAATTGAAGTCAGTCAGTCAGTTGTGGCGCAGGGGCAGAAGTTGTTGGTTCGATTCCCACTTGAGGAAGTGAAATATTTAATAATTTCACTTCTTGGCTTTGGAGTCCAGGCAAACGCGGCGTTGGGTTCCGCCTTTCAACACGCAATGCCTCCAGAATTCAGACAAAAAGGGAATTAAATTATTTTTTTATATAAATCACGAAACACAGAAAATTATCCATATCCTATCCATACCTGTGAAAATCCAATGTTAGCAATGCCGCGTCTATTGAACCGTTTACTGAAGGTACATGCTCAGTTTTCACAACTTCCTTTGCATTATTACTTTTTGAGTCCTCTATAAAATAAGTTGGCATTAAATCTGTTCGCAATATGTCGTTCACGTTTAAATCATCTTCAATAACTCTTACTGTAACAGCTATTCTAAAACATAAAATTACAAGTAAAATTGTAACCAATGACATTTTATATGAAAACATTATGATTTTATGAGTGACATGTGACTGTACAAGTTTTCTATGCACTGAGGTTTGAACTGACTCCTGGGAGATTACACGGGTTATAGAGCAGAAAATTCTTCAACATTAAGATTGTATCATAACTTCTAACTGTTAACGTGTGTTCTTAACATGAATAACAGAATTTACTTGAAACTTTATATAATACTAGCGACCCTCATGCGGCTTCGCCCGCTTTAACTACTGGATTATTCATGTAATGTATGTTTGCAAAGCACTTAAGATAATGTGAAAATTAATTAAACCCTAATGCAACCCGCATTTTCATAGTTTCAATAAGGATTTTTCAATTGTTTTACACAGCAAGGATTTTTTAGTAGGTACCGTAATTTTAAATCTGTGCTACTAATCTTTTCAAGTACTTATTAAAATATATTTAAATGACTATTTTTAGATAGTTAAATGACTATTTTTAAACGGAAGAAATTATAAACAAAAACCTACCTACCTAATAACTACTACAAAAAATGTGAAACCAAATATATCGCGCTTAAATAATACATTCAACTCCAATTGTCCAATACGTGCAAACGCATCTAACTAAATCTTCGTTGCTATAGAGGCAGCCGTGTTTTTTTTTCGAGCTTGTGGTTAATGCTGAAGGGGGTATTCTGTCCCTGATGAAAAGCAAGCACGACGTAACTGCCTGTGAGGAAAATTAAATAGAATGCATGGGTTGGAAATCGAACCCGGGCCGCCCGCGTGGCAGTCGAGCATTCTACCACTGAACCACCGATGCGTGTTAGGCAAGCGGGCACGGCGGACGCATGGCGAGTGGCGAGCCGTTTCGCAGCAAGGATTTTTTTGATATTGTAACAACTTCTAAAGTACTTATTAAAATGAAAAACAGTAAAAGACAGTTTTGGTCTACATTAAATGGCCAACGTAACTAATGTACTTATTTATATGCTGAGAGTAAGGGATAAGTGAAACTTGAGTAACATACAGCTGATGTGTCAACGGCGGGATGTGTCAACAATTAAATGCGTTTTTCTGTAAAACTATTCGCAATTTCGAAATATTGTAAAAAGCAAATTTTATCTTCGTTTAACGTAGAAAACTAATAAAGTATTTTAAAGGATAAGGATTAATACCAATATGGAAAAATATCCCTCACAATAAAAAATATATTGAAATTATTATTTTTAGACAGAAAAACGATCACTACACGTTATTCTTAAAAGATACGAATATGCTCTCGCGGACTTTTTTGTAGATATTATTGAGAGGAACAATACTCCAGTACATTTTTTTCATGTAGTACTTACCATTAGAGCAGCGCATGCGCGAAAGTGTCTCAACGGGTAGGACTTTATACACATTTATCGTATTTATGTTAATTTACATAAGAATGTACAAATAATAAACTATATATAAACCTTCTACGAAAAACACTCGACTTAATGGTGAAGACCACATCAAAATCCGTTGGGTGGTTTAGAAGAAGAAGAGTTAGAAACAACAGACAGACACGAAAAGCGACTTTGTTTTATAAGATATAGGATATTGTATTTTACTCAAAAATATTTATATATCAATATTTATATTTTTACGTTTCTCATTTAGTGCAATCTCCAATCGAGTGAGCGAATGAATTATAATTTCTTAATATTTTCATTTTCTTCGCTCTGGCACCAAGCTAAAATCCCGGCGTCGAGTTCAATCACTCAAGACGCAATGCCTCGAAAAATTCGGCGGAAAATGGGGAACGGAGTGTCTTCACACGAGGTTAGTACTACTACAGTACTTATCCTATTGTATGCGGGCTACAGCGTGAAGCCGATGTTTTAATGTTTCTCATTTTGGTTATATGTAGAGACACCCACCTTTCATTTTAAAACATTGCGTTAAGGTAAGTGACGGTAACTTCGTGCTAGTACGTCGTTTCGTGAGTTTTGCTTCTGGCAAAAATAATAAGCAATTTAAGTATTATTTACGTAAACTATATATTAGTATATAATCTTTATACATTCAACTGTCTAAAAATTAAGTAACAATATTTTAATGATAAAATTGAGTGTATAGCGACATTTTAAACTCAGAGTTGGCTACGAACTGCAGTGTAACGTGTCTGCGATGCTTACCACCGTAAGACTAGCGTAAGAATTTCTTAAGGTTGTAGATAGACAAAGGTAAGTTATTCGAATAAAACATTGAATTTTTTATATTCTACAAAAAAAACATTTTATTGAAAAAAAAAAAATAGATGGAAGCATAAAATTCTTTTAAAATTGCAATAAATCGATTTACGAAATAGCAGTCATTTTATTTATGAAGTGTCCGCTATTTCGTGTTACTACCGAATTAGGGAGATCTTAGATATTTTTTAATAAATTTATATTTATGTTATAATTGAGATAATTTAAATTTAAAGTTTAAAGTCAGTTACTGTATTTAAAGTTTAAAGTTTTTTATTTAAAGTTTCTCGTGATCGAAATTCGGTATATGTTTTGTTCACTTAAATTTCTATATTACTATTTTAAAGATATCCTGAATTGATAATTTTAAGCTAAATTCGTATAGGTACTGCCAATGCAACTTTGTTTTTTAATCAACCTTTATAATTTATTTTTGTCTATGTTTTCGAATATACATGGTAGTTAATGATTACTTTACATAATGTAAAAAATACTGAATAAACAGAATTGCGGAAGTTACCAAAATCAGTAACACGAAATAAGATCCCCCCTACATTTCATTATTTTCTCAAACTTCGTGACAAATAAATCTACGTAAAATCAACACATTGACTTCTCTGTCTTTGTTAATATTGTTTATGTTAATCTTGTTATAAGTCTAAATAAAAATCTTTATATTTTTTCAAGAATATACTAAACTGGTTGCGAAAATAAAAGCCAGCCAAATATAGGTATAGGTCTATAAACTGGCATAGCTAGCTTCAAAAAATTAAACTTGAATTTTGAGCTTTTTTATATTTTTTTTATAAAAAAAGTATATAAAACTTCAAAAATATAGTTTTTTGTTCAAAACTGTTCTTTTATAATTTGTAAATTATAAAAGTTGAAGCCAGTTGTGGCGCAGTGTGACTGTATAACCGACTGGTTGTGGGTTAAATCCCCACTCGAGGAGATGAAAAAAGAAATAGTATAGAAAATAGAAAATGTTTATTTAATTTAAAAACACTAGGTTCCCTTTGCCTACCCTGCTGTCAGGGATACAGCTTGAAGATGATTTAATTTGATTTTTTTTTCTAAAAGTTTTAATGTTGTTAAGCTGATCTAACCTATTTGGTTTTATTTACAAATTCTTTACAATCAAAACCAATAAAGGTGTTAATTTTTTTACTATAAAACCTTACTCGCGGGATTAAAACTTGTGACCCGAAATAGGGGACATAAACTCACGAAGTTAGAAACAGAGCTAAATTTTATCACGAAGTAGGGTTCAAACAAGAGATCAACAAATAAATTAATACAAAAATTAAGCTTAAGTTAAACCGCATAATTCACACATTAAATTACTGCCAAAAGACCCACTTTGATCATACAAAAATTTGCAGATTCATATAACCTTTAATAATGTATTTACAATAGTTTAAATTATTAATAATGTATTTAAAAATATATCTTTTATAATAACCTTTACCAATGTAATAATGTTTCGAATGGAAATGGTAAAATGCTCGATTTAGTCTTCTCCACTGATCCCGCTTACATTACTATAAATCATGCTTCAGTAACTTTAATACCATCAGAAATTCATCATCCTCCTTTAGAAATCTCTTATCATTCGTCGTCAGGTCGCAGTCTTAAATACAATAAAATACTGTCATATAATTTTACAAAATGTGATTATGAGTCTCTGAACTCTGTTTTGGAATCAATTAATTGGACTTCTATTTGGGAAGGAGATTTGCATGTTGACGATATGGTTGAGAAGTTCTATTCAACTTTAATGCCCATTATCGATAAATTTACCCCTCTTAGAAAGCCACAAAATGAGAATTTCCCTAGTTGGTTTTCTTTGTCACTTATAAAAGCACTCAAAGAAAAAGCCAAATATCATAGAAAGTATAAAATGTATGAAAACTGTATGGATAATTTAAGTTATATTATCTTAAAAGATCGTTGTGAACTATTATTAAAGGAATGTTATGGTAATTTTAAAATTAATGCTCCTACTCATCTGCGACGAGATCCATTGTATTTTTGGAAAATTTTCAAAGAAAAAAAGAATAATTGTACTTCGATTCCTAATGAGATGAACCTAAATAACGAAAAAGCGGTTGGAGGACAAAAAATTTGTAATCTTTTTTCAAAATATTTTCAGAGTGTTTATAACCTAAACCAAAGCACTTCCACATCCGTAGTAGGTACATCTTATACTACAATGGATAATAAGCTATCATTTGGCAAAATGATTGTAGATGAAGTAGATGTTTTGAAACAACTTCAATCAATTAAGGTATATAAGTCTCCTGGCCCTGATGGTTTGTCTCCTTTATTTTTAAAAAAATGTGCACTCTATCTACATAAGCCCTTGGCTAAAATATACAATAAGTCATTAGAATCTGGTATATTTCCATCTAAATGGAAAGAGGCTTATATAACACCTATTCATAAGGGCCAAGATGCCTGCGATGTGACTAATTATCGTCCTATTTCACTGTTATCAAACTGTGGTAAAATATTAGAAGCAATTGTCAACAAAAATATTTTATTTCATGTACGTAGATACATAAACTGTAACCAGCATGGTTTCCTACCTGGTAGATCTACAACATCTAACTTAGTTTCATATGTGTCTGATATCGCGGAAGGTTTAGATAATCAAAAAGAGGTTCATGCTATATACACTGATTTTAGAAAAGCGTTCGATATGGTAAAACATGAATTATTACTAAAAAAAATTGAACATATGGGTATACATGGCAGTTTGTTAAGATGGATTGAGTCATACTTAAATAACCGTTCGCAATTGGTATATATCCGTGGATTTAAATCAGAACAATGTAAAGTAACTTCTGGGGTTCCCCAAGGGTCACACCTTGGTCCATTGTTATTTTTGATATTTATAAACGACCTATCTAAAGATATTAAATCTAGTTTTAAATTTTTCGCAGATGATTTAAAAATTTATCGAATTATTAATCACGAATCTGATAAGCACATTTTACAAGCAGACATAAACATAATTAGTAATTGGTGTAATTTGAATGAAATGCATCTCAATACCAGTAAATGTTTCTTTTTAAATTTTTCTCGTAAAGTTGATGTTGAAAACGTTACATATTTTATTGATAATTTACCTTTACAAGAAGTGACAAGCATTCGGGATCTGGGTGTTACATTTGATGGCTCGTTAAGTTTCAGAGCACATTTCGAAAATATAATAAGGAAAGCTTCCAAATTATCAGGTTTTATCAATAGACAATTAAAATTATTTAAGCAACCACACATAACTATTCTTTTGTTTAATACGTTTGTGCGAAATATCCTAGAGTATTGTAGTGTGGTGTGGAGTCCTAGCTATCAAATTCATATTAATAGATTGGAAAATGTTCAAAAAAGGTTCTTATATCACATATCTTACTCAGATAATAAATGCCATGAGTTGAATTCCTATGTAAAACGGTTAGAGTATTATAAAATTTCACCCCTCTCTACACGTAGGAAGGTACTTGATATCATTCTACTCTACAAGTTAATTAATGGAATCATTGATTCATCCGACCTCTTGTATCGCTTAAATTTCTGTGTACCACGGCCTAGCAGTCGTTTACGAAATAGAAAAACATTTTGCCTTCCTCTCACTAGAACCAATGTTTTAAGCCACTCACCCCTGCATCGCATAACTGCTTCATATAATGCTATATGCTTTAAGTTAGACATTTTTAATTATATGTCTATATCCTCTCTACGTCGTATGTTAAAAGAAATTGTTTAGATTTTAAAATTAATATAATTAATATAATTTTAGTTGTAATTATTATTAAAATTGTCAAATTAGTCTTTGTATTTACGTTTTAAAATTGTTAAGATTTAAAATTTTTTTTTTCTCTTTCACTGTTACCATAAGTTAGGCTATTTTTTTGTTTACTAAAATGCATGCTGTGTCTACATCTAGAAAAATGCAATCACGTGTAATTACTATGTTTATGATTTTTTTTTTCTTTATGTCAATGTATTTTGTTTTGTGTTTTGTTTTGTGGACCAATAAACAGAAAAAAAAAAAAAAAAAAAAAAGTTATAAGAGCCTTAAACTGCCGAATCCCCGTACATTTACCTTATAGATGATAACACAACGCCTAGTTTATTTACCAGAAGAAATGCTTTCAACGTGTGCATTCATTGGATTTGAACTTATTATTATAGTATTATTTATAATTATCTTAGTTATAATAATTAATATACGTTTCGTTAGGTTTCCCTACCTCAAATGTTTCGTTTTTCACGAAACCCTTATAGGAGGACTTTATTGTTCGTCTGTTTATTCGTCAAGATCATTTAACTCGAGATCGAGTGGAGGTAAAAAGCTGAAATTAATATGAAATATTCAAATATACCGTATATTTGAATCCTAAGAGCACAGACAAAATTCTTGCAAGATTCTAAATAAACACAGTAGTTAGATATTTATTGTTCACTTATAAGAATATTTACTGTGAAATAGAGTAAGATAGAAAACCACCACAGACTGTGATTTAATTGAATAAAAAAAACACAGTAGCGCTATAAGTATTTGGAAATTATATTTGTAAGCATTACTATTCATCTCCCCCAACTCTTAAGTACCCCGACGGGGAGAATAGCGGATCCATTATATGCCTAATATTACAAATGCTTAGATGTCAAAGAAGCGACGTTTGACGTGAGAACACACCCAGGTTGTGGCGCCATTAAAATCGTTTTTGTATTAAATTATCCAGGTTCTGGGTATTGTGTTTCTTTATTGAATGTGTACACAAAATATTAAATTACACGTAATCTGTACACATAATTAAATTGTAACTATCAGCTGCACGTTGTACCCATCCCGCATGTAGCAGGTTAGCCAGAAGAACCTAGTGTTAAGACTTTACGTTCCCCACCTTCCGATTTTTTTCGAGACATTACATGTTGAATGACGAAACTCAAAGCCGCTTGTACCTTGGTAAATAATAATTGATACGTCCGAGGGGGAATCGAACCTACAATCGTCGCGTTACACGCTTATGTCCCTGCGCCACAACGTCTAGAAAATCTATTATTACATTTTCATGAACATTCATCAATGCTATAGATGTTAGAATCTAAAACAATGGTTTTATTTTTTTCATTTGCGCGTTTATGCACGCTCATCTCAGAAATGAGAGATTGGGGTGTCTGTGCCGGGGAATTTCCTTGTGAGCTCTCAAGAAATTTGAATAATAAATTAAAAAGACTTTACACAATCTCTTCAAACCTAAAGTCCAATTCCCCGACAATATCTTTAGATACGCCTATGACTATTGCATTTTGGCAAACTTTCCTTAATATTCCGTGATTGTATTATTTCACACAACCAAATTTATTCGACTAAACTGCTACAAAGGTTTTATTTAATCACACCGACTCGAGGAAATTAATTATTTATTAAAATTTACATTTTCATTTTTCGGCTCTAGTGGCGAACCAAAGCGCGGCGTCGAACTCCGCCACTCAACGCCTCCAGAATTCGGTGGAAAGTGAGAAACGAAGTGTCTTAACACTAGGTTTCCTCTGCCGGGTGCGGGTAACAGCGTGAAGCTGATCTGATATTCTCTCTTTATCTCTATTTATACTAAGTTTATAAATTATCTAGATCTCGCTAAGCTTTTGCTGCAAAATTTAGCTAAAATAAATAAACACTGAAAAATATTTTAATTTAATTAGCTTGTTTAAATAAAACAACTACTGATACCATATACAATATTTTTATTTATACATATCATGTACGAAATGATACAAAAAAGTAATACGTTTTTTCATATTAAAAGTAGAGAATCAGCAACATTTAATGAATACCTATATTATAATTTGTGTATTAATTTACCAATAAGTATACTAAAACTGTTTAAAAATTATAAATTGCAGTTATTTTGTTTCAGGTTTTTAAATGCTGTATACTCCTATCTTCCACTTTTGGTAGTTTACATGCATAATAAAACATTACAAGATTGAATATATTTTTTAGAAGTAAGCAATTTCATTGCAATGTAGTCAATTGATAAGAGTTTAAAACTATTAACAAATTATATCATGTACACGATATAAAAATGTCTATATTTAGATTTCATAAGATCACAAAATTTTGTCGAAATTTAGCAATCAATAATTCTAAAATCATGATGACATTTTTGTTTATATTTCATTTACGATGAGCTACACTAAAATTAAAGAACATTAAGTTTGTTACGAAATCTTAAAAAATTACAGTTAAGATTAAATTTTTCACTTCTTAATAAAACATAAACATGTCTGAATAAAATTTCATATTTTTTCAACTAAATTCACTACACATCCATGATTTTATTTTTACAGAAACAGCTATAAGATATATTTACAATTGTCAATAGTATTTCTATTAAATACCTAAGACAAAAATACATACATATAATATTTATAAAAACGTTTACAATTTGATTATATAGTTTAAGTAAAGAAACCAATAAATATGTTGCCTACATTTCAACAAGAATTTTAAATCTCATGCAGATAAAAGTACATCCCAATTTATTTCATTATTATACACTTCCTGCTCCAGCCACATTTCGTAATTAATCAGGAACTCTTCTTCAAGTTCTACATTTATATCCAAAACGCTGTTAATATCTGTATCAACTGGCATTAATTCACTTTCCGGATCATCACCAGACCCATATCGTCTTCTATTAAATCTCTCTACACAGACTCTTAGAGCGCACTCCTCATCTTGGAAATCCCAGGGCCGTGCATCAACCTCATTTCCAAAGGCCCAGTCGTCATTTAGTCTGTGTCTTACTTTTGAATATATAGCACTTATTATCTTCATGTTTATTTTTCTCCACTGCCTCCCTAAGTACTTAGTTTGCATTTTCAATAGTTTTAACACATAAAACTGCATCAATGCATGTCGCACTTTCAATATGCGTTTAAGAATCGGTGCACTTTTGAAGACAACAAGCATCATGATTCTTGCATTTTTCCATTTTGTTAATTTGTTTAATATTCTTAGCAAGTTGATACTGGAAAATACATTCCTCCATGAATAGGGGACTGTTGAATCACCTATGTCTAAGCATTCCTTAGTGAGTTCAGGTTGTTCTCCTATAACACATGCAGGAAAATCAAATATTGGGATTGAATTTTTAGCTCCTATATGAGCTAGAATGTTTTGATTGAAAAATTTCAACACCAGTGGCATACAATTAGCTATCACTAAATGATTTGACATATATTCAAATTGGTAAACATGATTTAATTTGAAATGTTTCAATAGCAATAACAAGATAGCTGTGACAGCCTTTACTATGATTTCTTTGTGTCTATTGACATCAATTCCAAGTTTCAATGACTGCAGTACAGTCATTGGCATTTCTTCTGGTAAAACATCAGCCATTATATTCATAGAATATGTTTTTGCTGTGGAAGTAGGTGTTGCTGCAAGGAGTATTTTAAGGAGAGCAATTGTGTATTGTGAAAGATCTTGTTGCATAGCTTTGTATAAAATTTCAGCTTCCGTTTCCTCTACATCTTTTTCACCTTTTGTTAATGGGCTTCTCGCTATTTCAAGTTCTCTTTCTATTTGTATTTCTGCAATACTTGTGTACATATGCTTTTTTAGTATTTCAATACCCTCATGTATGGGCTGTGGTAAGCCTGCTATAGTTTGTCTATCACCAGGAAGAGAATATCCAACAAATTTAATTCTTACATTATCTAGAAACATATCAATATCTTTTTGTCTTACTTTTGATTTCCAAGGCAAGCTTCTTGGTAAGGGAGGAGGTGGTGGAGGACTGTCAAATCGTTTTATGTACATGTAATATGGACAATTTTGATTTGCATTGGCATTTTGAATGCTATCTGCAGACATTGATTGAAATTCCATAGAGTAATCTTCAGATCCATTTCCAGTTTCTTCTTTATCTACAAACATTTGCTCATCTGATTCATCCAAGGAAGTTTGTTTCATAAATGTTTGTCTACGGAGAGCTCGTTCATTCTCCTTTAACTTCCTTTGTCCAGGGTTTTGATTTTCTAACATATCTGTCGCATTAGGCGGGGGAGAACTGGATCTCATACCTTTTATTATTTCAAGAGTGTCTTCCATTACTGGTGGCAAACCATATTTTTCTCGAAGTCTAGCTTTCCTATCTTTTAACTCTTTAGAACCACCCAGGTAAACAAGTAATATTTTCCACAAAAGTAAAAGTACTTTTTTAGTTGGGAAATGAGGAGTTGTTCCTGCACACAATTGTGTTACCATACCAAGAAGTTTAACTGGCAACAATTCTTCTCCAAAAGGTGTTCCTATTTCTTCTTTAAACATTTTCACTAAATGCTTGTATTCTGAATCTGGGTTTTCCTTTTCAGTTCTCATATGCTCTGTTATGAGATATAATACCGATAATATGACTCTCAAATTAGTTGAATCTGCTAATGATTCAGCAAGCTTCCTAGATGCTACAGCAGCATTGCTTCTTACAATTTCTAAATTTAATAACTCAACGAAGGCCGCGAAAGTACCCATATCATACAAAATCATAATATTAAGACGAGCCCAATGAGCTTGTTCCGCATCAGATTGCATCTCGGCCCAACACCCTTGAGCAAGGTATAAAATGCAGCGCGTGGCCCTCATTCTTATTTCTGTTACAGCGACATCCAAATGTTCCAGCAGCTTCATTACAACAGTACGTTGTTGTTTATTTGAAAGCCTCTGCCAACTAGGAGGAAAATTGAATTCTTCCATTATATCTTCGAAAGCCTTTACATTGAGTTGAAATTCAGGATGCTCTGTATAGCTGTAAAGTTCGGCTATTTCATTTGCTTGGGTGTCACAGTCATCATAAACGAAGTCTAATTCAGGGCTTTCATCGTTTAGACTCACACATTCCCCTTCTTCCATAGGACGGCGTACATCAGGCAATTTTGCGCCGCCCCGGCGACCATTACCGTTTGTACCCATTTTAACTATCACTTATTAAACTTGGCTTTTTACATCTTTTATAAAAATTATTAACATTTAACAATACAATTGCAATAAAATAGAAATATAACGAAGATTGGCAGAATATCTTCGATTGACCGAATCAACAGAATAATAAATAAAAATATGGATGAAATGTTCACAGATAACGTAAGAATAACACTGGAGTTTGGATTAATAATTTAAATAAAATACAAAAAATATTATATTGTTAATATTTATATACTTATTTATAATACAATTGAAAATTACTATTGTATAAAAAAACTACGGACTTTTTAAAAGTATAATATATGATTCTGTGATGGTGAATCGATTCAGAATCACAGAACTACTCAGAGTTCAGATTCAGAATATTTTTGACAGTTGTCGTGGGTGGAGTGTTATTTTATTAAACTAAATACTAATGTATTTCTTTTGAATTTTGTGCTAAAAAGTTATACACGGTTACGTTAATTAGTAAAAAAAGGTAATTTTAAATTGCTATTAATTAAAATATGAAAAGCTATACAAGCAATATTCATTACAAATTATTCAACTATCTATCCAATCACCAAAAGGATTTATGCTGAATTACCACTTGTAACTAATAATCAATATCTGGTCCTATTTTAAATAAATAATATTTTGAAAATAATGCTTTTTATAACTGTTTAGGCTTCAGAATGGCAGAACTGGCAGCATTGCTACAAACCGACATACCTGAAGGACGAAACCATCTCACCGATAGTCATACCAATCTTGAAAGAGTGGCAGAGTATTGTGAAGCTAATTACTTTCAATCTGAAAATAAAAGATTAGCTCTTGAGAGTACTAAAAATTACACGACACAGTCGTTGGCCAGCGTCGCCTATCAAATAAATACTCTTGCATATAACTTCCTTCAACTTTTAGAATTACAAACTATGCAACTTGCAGAAATGGAAGGTCAAATGAATCACATTGCACAAACAGTTGCTATTCATAAGGAAAAGGTAGCAAGAAGGGAGATTGGAGTCTTAACTGCAAACAAAGTTACTAATCGACAATACAAAATTATTGCTCCTGCTAATCCTGAGAAACCCATAAAATATGTCAGAAAGGGAATTGATTATTCTGGTAACTTGTTTTATCTTTTAACTACTTAAAAAAGGGGTTCAGAAATTGATCTTTTATAATACTGTCTAAATAACTAATGTACCCTGAGACATACACTGTCTTCCATTTTCAATAAAAAAAATTGCGATGTAGATTGAACCTACATTCATCATGCTTACAGTCAGATATGGTCCTATTGCATTCCAATGGCCTTAATATATCTATATAGTATTTTTTATGCATATTAAACTTATGAAATGATCATTACAATTCAACTTTTATATTTAATAGATTATATTAAATATGGTATTTATTTTAAATAAATGTAATAGTTTTTATTTAAAACTAGCGACCTGCTCGCGGCTTCGCCCACCTTAACTACTGAATTATTCATATAATGTATGTTTGCAAAGCACTTAAGATAATGTGAAAATTAATTAAACCCTATGCAACCCGCATTTTCGTAATTCCAATAAGGATTTTCCAATTGTTTTAAAATAAACACAAATAAATAACACAATCTAAATCTTCTTCGCTGAGGCGCGGGTTTTTTTTTTGAGCTTGTGGTTAATGCTGTTAAAACAGCGACACCGGTTGGGTAGGCTACGTGGCTGCCTATGAGGAAAATTAAATAGAATGCATCGGCCGGGAATCGAAACCGGGCCGCCCGCGTGGCAGGCGAGCATTTTACCACTGAACCACCGATGACTGCTCATGACGCGCTTGTATAAGCAAAACGTCGCGGGGCGCGTTTCGCAGCAAGGATATTTTGATATTGTAACAACTTCTAAAGTACTTATTAAAATGAAAAACAGTAAAAGACAGTTTTGATCTACATTAAATGGTCAACGTAACTAATATACTTATTTATATACTGAGAGTAAGGGATAAGTAAAACTTGACTTGATACAGCTGATGTGTAAACGGCGTGATGTGTTAACAATTAAATGCGTTTTTCTCTAAAACTATTCGCAATTTCGAAATTGTGTAAAAAGCAAATTTTATCTTCGCTTAACGTAGAAATTTAATAAAGTATTTTAAAGGATAAGGATTAATACCATTATGGAAAAATATCCCTCACAATAAAAAATATATTGAAATTACAATTTTTAGACATAAATATGATCACTACACGTTATCCTTAAAAAATACGAATATGCTCTCGCGGACTTTTTTGTAGATCTTATTAAGAGGAACAATACTCCAGTATATTATTTTCATGTAGTACTTACCATTAAAGCAGCGCATGCGCGAAAGTGTCTCAACGGGTAGGACTTTATACACATTTATCGTATTTATGGTAGTTTACATAAGAATGTACAAATAATAAATTATATATAAACCTTCCCTGAGAAATACTCGACCTAATGGTGAAACCCGCATCAAAATCCGTTGGGTGGTTTAGAAGAAGAAGAGTTAGAAAGTTCAGACAGACACGTAAAGCGACTTTGTTTTATAAGATATAGGATAGGATAAATACCATATTTAATGACTATCCACATTTCTAGCCCTTGATGACATTGGCCACGGAGCACGTTGGAATGGCAGCACTGGCACACCGCGAGGTCGTCGCTCAGGTTCAGCAGGTGCAGCTCCTCTTCCAGCTCCAACTACTAAACCTCCTACACCGCCTGCAGTAGTGAGATCTGCATCTGCTGCTAATACAGGGACACTGGGTAGAGGGACTCTTGGTATGTTGTTTAATTTGTTTAGTTAATTCGAATGAAAACAAATTTTCTTTTCGTCTTCATGCTGTATCTTGTATATAACAGAATAGACAAAGGGAACCTAGTGTTAAGACACCCTATTTCCCAAGTACTGCTTGACATTGCTTGGTCAATGGTGGAAGTCAATGCAAAACCCTTGCTAATCCCTAGTGGAATCAAATCCAAAGTTGTTGTATTACAGGATCAAATCCAAAGTTGTTGTGTTTACAGTGATGTAAAAATGATGTTTATATAACAACAAAACTTATTTTTAGGAAAATCTTCGCGTGAATACCGAACCCCGCCCGCGGTAGCGCCCCCACAGGTGCCGTCACACTACGCGCCCAACTACCCGCGCCGCCCACCCGGGTACTCCACGCTGCCTGTCACACAGCCACAGGTATTTTATTTTATATATTTATTATATTTTATTGTCAGCTTTACGCTTTATTTCCATGTATAATCAATGAAATATTTTGTATATTCATTTCCTTGCTCTGGTAAAGCACGGCGTTGAGTTCTGCCACTCAACAGGCAATAGCTCCAAAATTCGACAGAAAGTGGGAAACAGAGTGTTCTAACACTAGGTTCCCTCTGCCTAGTGCGGCGTTGAGCTACCACGTACAATGCCTCAAAAATTCGGCGGCGAACAAGTGTCGTAATGGGAATGGAGTGTATTTGCGGGATAGTGATGTTATTATAATTCTATACATTTATCATCATATTTATTTTATGCACTTATAAAAATATATATAATATATATTTTCTTAGGCATACACATACCTATTTTTGTTACGTTACAGGTTGGCATGGTGCACCCCAATCAGCATCAATCACCATCCAATTACTCCCAACAGGATCTACACTCGAGTATGCCGCGTATGTTTTATTAAATCTCTTATTTTATCATTGAGACCTTTGTTGATCATTAGAATAGTCTCTGATCAATAGCACGAAGATTGTGCGTTAAAAAAAATATCATATCTAATTAATAAAAAAATCGCACATATTTATTTTATAGTACAGTCAGAAATAAGCTGTAGATGGTTGCACACCTGCTGTGATTCGTCGACCTTACTGTACATTAAAATGATATTAACTTATACCTATGTCTTTCTAACATTTTATAACATCAAAATTATGTTTTTTTTAAATATGTTTACTAAAATTATGTTTCTTTGTTTGTGTTGTAGCTCCGCCTTCACCTCTTATCGGATCGGATGGTGAGCATAGTCAGCACTCTATGAGTTTGCCTGGACATGTGAGTATTGAGATTTTTTTAAATGTATATTAATATAATTAATTATAAGTGCTTAGATTTATGAATTTATGCACTTATAATTTTGAATTAAATTATTTGAGTTTGTGTGTTGTATCGCAGCGCGCTTCGTCGTCGTCGGCGTCGGGAGCGGGCTCGGCGCGCGGCGGGTCAGTGTCGCCGCCGCTGCCGCCGCCTCCGCTCGACGACGAGCTAGTCGGGGACGCCTTCGGGAGGCCGCATCTCATGCAGGTACGCTTTTGTATTCAATATACACTCACACTTTATCTAATTATATGTCTGAAAGTAACATTATATAGTTTCAACAGTGGTACAAAATATCAAAATTGTACTTGCAGATTGAGATTTTACTATGGATAATTAGAATATTGAAAGACTGAAGGACATTATTTATTCACCAGATATTTAAAAAAATAGTTAGAATAGTATTTGATGATATTTTAATAACATTTTAGAATAAGATGGGCACTCAATACACCAACGCAGTACCAGCCATTGTGCCAGATGAAGAAGATTTGCCAGGATGGGTGCCTAAGAATTACATTGAGAAAGGTAAATTGGTACATATTATCAAAACTTCGACCCCCGTAGCGCAAAGTTGCTCCTGGCGGTAATCGCTATTATTGTCAGTTGAACCCCTACTCGGGGAATGGTTATATTTCAATGGTTTTTGTATATCCGCTCAGCTAGTCAAAGCAGAACGTTGAATTCCGCCATTCCACATACATTAACCCGAAAAAAGAGCGGTGCGTGAGGAACGGAGAGAATTAACACTAGGGTCCCCTACTATGTGCTACTGTTTTACGCGACATATATTGTACATATACTGTTGAGGCATCCCTACGACAATGTGTCCTCATGAGGTGAAAAGAACATAGTTCAATTTAACCTCCTGAAGACACAAGTTTACCCACTACCGCCACTAAAACCTTATAGCGTATCGCCGGTCTTTCACTTACCATCAGGTGACCCGAACGCTTGTTGGCCTTATTCTTTTCTTTAAAAAAAAGAACAGAGAGAAGGCGATCAATATTTTTGCTTAAAGTCACAAAATAATAGGTAACCTATATTATCTCTAATATACGAATACGTATATTCAAACACATTTTACTTACGTTGTCGTTTATATCCGCGATCATATTATCTTATATAAAAGCTATACATAATTCCCAGTGGTAGCCATATACGACTACTACGCAGACAAGGAGGATGAGCTCTCGTTCCAAGAGAGCGCCGTCATTTATGTGCTGAAGAAGAACGACGACGGCTGGTGGGAGGGCGTCATGGATGGCGTCACGGGACTATTCCCCGGGAACTATGTGGAACCTTGTGTTTAGATCTTGGTTTTGTTTTATATGTTTTGTCTTGGAGAAGCATTAAGGAAATTGTTTTCTTTATTTTTTGATTACAGTATTCTATGCCTAAGTGATTTGTTTAAACATTATTGGAGACAGGAAACGTACGGTATTTATGTAAACCTGCCATCGCCCATGTAACACTCCCATAAGGTTTTAAAAATAATTTATATAATTATTTGCTTTTGTTCGTATTGAACCCACAACTACTCGTATTATAATTTGTTTCGTCTAGTTTTATAATATTGATCCTTTATATTAAATCTTCATAGATGGTCATTATACTAATTACTTTAATTTCATGCTATTATTTAATGTAATATTTACAAAATGAATTTTCTTTTGATAGTTTTTTTTTTAAGTTAAGGTAAATGTTTAGGTAGTTTTGTCATATAGCTTAAAAAGTAGATTTATATACATATATTTATAATATATTTCGAAAATAATAGAATGCTGCATGCTCATAGATATGATCTTTTTTAAACATACCCATAGTAAGAATAGAAAAATATATTATGTTTTCTAAAATAGTAATAAAAAATACATATTAAAGAAAAAGTTTCTTTCCTGATGTACTAAGACTGTATTATAATAAGATCATAGTCAATAAAAATAATATTACATATATTAATTGCAAATATTTCTTATTTCATTGTTTTCAAAATATTGAATGATCTAAAACGGTTATAGCATTTAATCACTTTATTCTATGTATTGTATAAATTATTTCAACTTCAACGACATTTCTTGGTAGTATGGTTATTTTATTTAAATCATAAGCTTGATTATTTAAAAACTGATTTAGTATTTTGTCATAAAAACATAAGAAGTCAAATTGTAGTAAAATAGATAATTGTAATAATAACTCACTGTATACTCCATACAATTAAGTTTTCATTTATAAGGCTATGTTTTTTAAATCTAAATATTTTATACACATTCCTATTTAGTGTAAGATTCGCCTTTAACTTTTTTTCTGACTTTTCTGACTCAGACTTTACCAAGTCTTATACTTTGCGACATCTTCTATGACAATAAAGCTAAGTTTTTATGCATATTATAATAAAATATTTAAAAAAGCCAAGAGTTTATTTTGAACCTTCGGGATATTATTATAGCCTGACAAATACTTTATGAAGTGTGTGTGTGTGCCGGACTATTGACTCTGCCACCAATGCTTTTAATGTACGTACTGTAAAATGAGTTCCTTTTGAATAATGTCACTAAATGTAAACATTTAACTTTATTTAAGGAGAAAATAAAGAAAACAAAATGTTATTGTGACGACTTTATTGCCACCATTTTACATACTTATTGAATAAATTCACTCACACATCACCATATATATAATATATACCAAACTACATTTACTGAAACGCTATATGCCAATATAAATATTAAGATAACATAACTTTGCATACATTTCCAAATATTGCTATAATCTTATATTATTTTATCCGCTTCTAGTTGTACCCCGCATATAATCAGGGGACTGGTCTCTACCCATACTTTTCGAGAAATTCAGTGAGAACGTAGCGGAATTTAACGCTGCGTTTTATGTTTCCGACAAGGGAAATGGAAGTAAAGTTAAATATAATCAATCAAGTGACTTAAATATAATCATTTCCCTGAGTGAGGATTGAACCTACATCCATCGCATTTACAATCAACACGACACGACAGCCTCGACTGTTCAACAGAAAATGGTACAAAATTATTAAATTGTTTTAGTCAAACTAGTTATTCATTTTTGACATTCACGTTTTACAAGTGGGAAGACAATGATATATTATAGCTATTTTTTATTATAATTATTATAATTTTACAGCAATTTTTTAGATGTGTACTATGTGAATGATAGTTAATATATATTTTTTTGTGACAATAGCATTGAAAATTAAGTGTTTGTACAATTCTTGGATAAAAAATTATCATACTTTTTAAATTAAAAAAATATATATGTTCATATTTTTTCACTTAGCAGGTTAGATAGTCAACCGAACACTCCATTTCCCACTTTTCGAGACATTTGAGTATTGAGTGAACTTAATTCAACGCCGTGCTTTTCTATCAGAACCAATGCAAAATAAATTCAAGTCTCCCGTTTACAGTTAGATGTCCCGCTGCGACCGCCTCTATCAAGTAGAACATATGAGAAATTGATATAAATATAAAATTAAAATACAACTTTTGAAATAACAACATTTAGATGACATAAGAAAAATACTTTTAATTATGTTAGCATATTTAGTAATTTTAAAATTCTTATATCTTATTTGAATCACTTATTATTATGTCAAAGAAAATAGATTGGTAATTTAAATCCAAATTTCACAACATTAATAAACAATATGAGGCACATTACAAAAGATTTTGATCTAAAAATGGATGCAAATCATTGATTTAAGAAGTACTTTGTACAGTAAATGCGAAAGATACGAAGTGAATGAATAAATGTTTTGTTTAAATTTACACAGTAACGGTTTCCACTATCACTTATATATACTATTTATTCTTTATCATCAAGGTCCATATTTTCTGTGGCATTATTATCAGTCTCTTTGATTTCTTTAGTATTTTCTTCTTTTGTGATGACAGTAGTTTCGTCTTCTGTTTCTTTCTTTTCGGTGTCAAGTTTTTCATCTTTAGGTTCCTTATCTTTAACATCTTTTTCAGTCCTGTAAATAAAGTTTAATGACAATTATTAAGTTGGTTAACCTACTAAATTGATAAATGACTAATTAGTGCTAGTACTAAGACACTTCATTCCTCAATTTTCGAGATATTCCGTGATGCGAAATAGCCAAATTTAACACTATCTTGAAACCAGAGCGACGAAAAGAGAATAATTTGTTCGCCCGAGATTAAATCAAACCCACAACAGTCGCGTTTACAATCAGACGACGTCCCACGACACCTTCGATATTTATATAATACTAGCGGCCCGCTCGCGGTTTCACCCGCGTGAACTATGTTATTATTAATTTCTGTCTCCATGGCTACGTCCTAGTGACGTCTATGCAAAACTTGAGACTCCTAGCATTTGTAGTAACGAAGTTTCATACAAAATTTCGACCCCAAAAACAACCCCTTAGAAGTCGAACATTGCAAATTCCCGTCTTAGCGAGCACCTACGTCCTATAAGTAACACCTATGAAAAATTCGAGATTCCTAGCACTTGTAGCTTCTGAGATTTCGTGATGAGTGAGTGACCTTTTGATTTTATATATATATATATATAGATTACTTTTGTTTAAATTGTAACTTACTTGGAGGGTCCATTTACAACTTCAACAACATCATCATCTTCATATTTTATATTGACGACAGCTTCAACTTTTGCTTGAATACTTTTTAAAGCAGAATGGAATATTTTGGAGCTAGCCTGTTTCAACAAGAATGACACATTAAAACAATTTTTGAATAGAATATTATAGAGTACTCTTTATTGTACATAATAGATTTAAATACTACGAAAATAATAAGACAATTTATATAAAATGTATACAGTTTTGGTAAATGTGGGGCAAATTGTAAATAAAATAGTAGAATAATTATTGATTAATTTTGACTATTGATTCTAATATTGCAAAATGTTACCGTTATAATAAACTTAAGAAATGTGTTCTGCATCTTTTATTCATTTCTACCAAAGCAATCAAAAAATAATAAGCATTTTATATTGAGCACTTATTTTTGTCGTCATTGTATTTTATTTTGAACTGTGGTAATAAATAAAGTAAAATAACAAAAAACTCACAGTAAGCGAGCCAATCCTAGCCTTAGCGGCGTTTAGAGCTGTGCATACGTCATTCAGTTGTACTTGGGCGCCGCGCTCTGCACGCTGCGTATTAGCTGCGGCGGCACGCGCGGCGCGCAACGCTGCCGCCTGTTCTGCTAACGCCGTTTCGAGCTTCGCATGTTGACCGGCCCAGCGCGCGGACACCGCCAGCAGCGCGCCTATGTCTACCACGCGGGACTTGTATGTTACTATACCTGTTGACAACTTATAATTAGTACGTAAATATTTTCTTTAGTTTCTGCTGTAGTAGCTGTAGTATCCTGCATATAGAAGGGTAGAGAGTACCCATTAATAAGACACATTGTGCCCCATGTTCTGAATGCAGCCTTTTATAGACAGTGCGTGTTGAATGGCCTCACTCTGCGAGTGAGTGATTCATTCTACGAGGAAATGATAATAGTTCACTCCCCCCTGAGTAGAAATTGAACCCACCAACGTTTCGTTTATATTCTGCGCCTCAATGATGTCGAAAAATAATGAGTAACTGCGTTTTCTATATCAAAACTACCCCATTTCACATAAAAATATACTCGATTATTATATAAACTAACCACTGTCGCTGACATCTTTAGTACCCGTAGCATCAGAGCTGCCACTATCTGTATTTCTGTTGAACACAGGCAGGAGTTCTCGATTGCCTGATGCTATTGTGGCTTCCAGTTCCGCGATCTGTAAAAATAAATTACCAATACAGTGTATTTAAAATTAATTTTGAATATTTTCGTCTTGACAAAACATAACTAAGATATATTCCAACTAAAAATAAGTCTTCTCAAAGAAACATCTTATTTAAAATAAAATAATACTAATAAATGACAGTTAAATCCTTACATGAAAAAGTATAGTTTTACGTTGAATATACATGTAAAGAAATAATAAAAAAAAATATTGTACAAACCTGAGGTGGTACTTCATTATTAGTGACAGTGCTGTCTAATGGCAGGTCCTGAATAGCTTCAGGTGCGCCCGCTGCCACATCCTTGATAGCTTGTACTAACAACCTGAATGAATAAAATACGTTGTTTAAAACACAAATAAAATAATTGGTCGACAATATTATTTTAAAAGCATCAAACTGTATTCAGCGTGTAGCAGGGTAGACCAGGGAACCTAGTGTTATGACTCTACGCTCTCCACTTTCCGCCGAATTCTAGAGGCATTGTCAGAATGACAATAATATTCAAATCATATATATTCACAGCTTCACACTACATCCCACAATGTAAGTGCAATTCTACAACTACGCTATGCTACGATATTTAATCCTAGTTGCTTAAAATCACAAAAATAACATAAAATATACTAACTTATAACTAAATGTATCCCGCACACACACTTTATCCATAATATTTTTTATTTGCGACCTCGACAACTGTAACCCCAGGCTCAGGAACAAATTTTGGAGGTCTTTACGAGTGACGGTACCACCGCGTGAAGTGTCAAAGTACACTAGAGACAACAGTAGGTAAGGATCCGGGGGGAGTTCAACGCCGCGGCTTCGTCGTTTAGGTGAACTGCTCCGCTCGTCATCGCTACGTGAATCCTGAAAATTTTCGTTTAAATGTTATTTAAAATGTAGTCTTGATTTGTGTTTAGAAAAAAATAATATTATTTTGTAACTATAAACTGATAATATAAGCAACAGAATTGGATGCCGAACTAGTAATTTAATTTTTGAAAGGTAGGGATGGAAAGGATTGCTAAGGATGTTTGTCGTGTCTGTTGTACCATAGCTCCTGAATAAATTAACAAATTTGAGTGCAGTTTAGTTCTAATCGAAATCTTTGTTAATCACAATGGATCATTTGTTTTATGGAAATTGGATTAGTACTTAACAAGCTACAAGCACGTTGCGACAATGAGGTAGTGATATTTTTGATTGAGTGTCGTTAAAAATCTTAATAGCCGAAAGAAGTTGTTGACCTTGTTACTTGATTTAAAATGAAGTACTGTAAAACATAACCATATAAATAATATTAAATAATTACCTTTCTTTCCCGTTTGCGTGAATCCCGCCTATCATCTTTTTTATCTTTATCATCTTTTTTCTCTTCTTTTTTCTCACTTTCAGGTTTCTTCTCATCCTTTTTTTCATCTTTCTTATCGCTTTTTTCTACACTCTTATCCTTTTCTTTGACCTCTTCTGCTTTTTCGGGTAAAGTGTATAAAGTTTTATAAACATAAAAACCGAAATCTCGCATCAACATTTCATTGAACAATTCAGCAAACACAAATATCTAAAACAAAAATATATATATGAAAAAACATTTAAACACACACAATAGCTATTATAACCATAATACGGTTGCATTGGGATATGAAAAATTATAAACCAAGAAACTAACTTTTTTTTACTTTTTTCTACTTTCTTTCGACATAGTAATATAGTAAGGCTGATGCAGCAGCATAGCGACAGATTGAAAACAATGGTTTTAGATTTGATTATAACTTGACGGAAATAATTTATTCCCTTCCTTATTTGTTTGTTCTGTTAACAAAACAAACAATGAGAGGGGACCAGAGTGCCATAACATTATCCTCCCTCTGCCTACCCACCACTCACCCTGCTTTATGCAAAAAAATGCGTTAAGCTAAGAAAATAACCAAACCATTTCTTACCTCAAAACTATGTTCCTTATTATCAGTAACCCGATAGTCTAGCAACAATGATAAAGTGGCAACACTACAAGTGAACTTGCCGCCCTTGGCCGCACTGTTAGGATGCACAATTATATGGGGAGAGCTTGGCAGTTCATATATGGATTTTAACATTTGCTTCTCTTTTTCTATCTATAAAACAATCAATTTATTAGTTAAGTTACTTTTTTAAAGTAATAAATAAATGAGAACTGACTCCGCCGCACTTTGCCTGGTTGTCGAAGCGAAGAAATGAATATAGCTCATTGCCATTATTGGGAATTGAATCTATTGCGTATGAAGATAGACGTTAAAATATCATAAAATAAAACAGTTTTCAAAAATAAAGTGTGTTTAAATATAAGCTACTAAATTTAACTATTTATAAAAAATACCCTTTTCTTTTCTGCTTCACTATTAATTTTTGGTTTAGTGTTTCTCTCTTGACTCTTTTCTTTTTCCTCTTTTTTATCTTCCTTGTCTTTTTTCTTATCTGCATCATCCATATTGCTGTCTTTTTTGTCATTTTTATCTTTTTTATCATCAGATATTACAACTATTGTCTCTTCAGCTGTATTTAAAAAAACATAATATATTTCTTTTTTAGTTTAAAATAATAATACATTCCCAGCTATTAAGCTCTTACTTATTATATAATTAAGAAATTAATTGGCAAAAAATTATAACTGGAAAGGTGTGGAAACTGAGTGAAAAAAATATTTTATTGCACTTTATATTATATTGTATTGAATAAATAAACTTTAATTTTAGTTATTATAATTTGCACGATTGTTTTTTTTAAATATTCAACACAATCTCTCTCTAGGGGGAATGAATTATTTAATATTTTAATTTTGTCACTCTGGCAACAAGGGAAGTCGCTGCGTTGATTCCGCCACTCAACAAATGCCTTGAGAAAGTGGGAAATACTATGTTCCCTCTGCCTACCCTGCTATATGCAGAATATGGTGTGAAGCTAAAAAAATAGTGTTGGGTGCATTACATACATTTTTCGTGTTTTTCTTTATTTTCTGTATCTTTATCTTCTGCCATATCACCCGATTCTAGCGTACTATCTTTTTTTTCTTCCTGCTCGTCGTCGTCGACTTCCATAACCTCGTCATTTTTTGTTTCTTTTGCTTCTTCACTTTTTACAAGCTTCGATAAACGAGACACTAACTGTGCACGCAAACCTGTACACAAAAGAAAATAAGATTTTTATTAAGTACAAATATAAGTAATAAATGAGTCATTATGTGTTGAGTGGCGGAACTTAACGCCGCGCTTTGTCTTGTTATCGAATGAGCGAGTAAATGAAACTATTAATAAATAATTATTCATTCAGTAGAAATCGAATCCATATCCCTCGTGTTTAAACTTTAAAGTCACATTCTTGTGCCACTGCGCTAAGACAATTTAAACACTACTGTACAGTAAGTATACACTCGTCGGTCGTACGTAGCTTAAAGAGGACGTGTTGTCCATTTTTATTTTAAATATTTAATTAGTGACTTTCAATTCCAAAACGTGTGTTTACGAATATAAAGTTTTAATTTCCAAAACAAAATTCTGTCAATCTGTTTGAAAAACTACAACGTGAGTGGCGTGTGCGCAAAGGCAAAACAAAATAGCCCCCTTCACCCCCTCGGGGGACACGAACAGCCTGCTATTTTTCATCCCGCTTCCACAACGCCCCGGCTTCTATGGAAACTGGTCTCAGTGGCTAAGAAAACTTAAAATACTTTAAGATACATCGCTGCTTTAAAATTATCTGAGTGGAAATCCTTGCAGAACTACACGTGCAGTGTATATATCTCTTATTTCGTGTATCGATCCAAAGATGAATGTACTACGTTCACCAAGTAATACTGGCGGTGGATCGCAACCTGATTTGTCTAAGATAACTACTATGGAGACGGACTCAACTATAACTTTTCGAAAACGCAAAAATCCTTTTGAGCATGATTGTAAATGTGCTAATGAGTTAAAAGAATTACGCTCTGAATTAAGCCGTATGGCTTTATTGCTAGAAAAATATACAGTTTCTAATAGTAATATAATGACAAAGATGCAAGAAAGTGTTGTTGAGGTTAAAACTCAAATAATCGAGATGAAAGAAACAACTGAAATGTCAAATAATTTAATTTATGAAAATATCACGCAAATTAAAGATCAGATAAGGGAAATGAAGTCCTCAGCGGTAGATATCATAGCTGAGCAAAAGAATATTAAAGAACAGGTAGCTATACTGGAGACAAAATTGACAGTGAGTGATAGAAAAATTAAAACAATAGAAGACAATAATAGCAAGCAACTATTAACGGTTCCTCCACTCCAGGAAGAAGTAAAGCATCTAAATGAAGAGTTGATACGCGAATTTCAAGAGCGCAGTGAGAGAGAAAGGAATATCATTATTCTAGGCCTCCCTGAACAAACAGCACCTAATGCCAAAGATCGGCTGTCTAAAGATATAACAGATGTAATTAGGATAACTCATTCAATAGTTCCTGACGTTCCTAACCCGCTAAAAGTTATACGAATTGGTAAATATTGTGATACAAAAATTAGAAAAGTCAAAGTCTTCTATGAAAGCAAATTTACTGCAAAACAGCTTTTGCGAAATAGAGACAATCTTTCGAAAGGCATTAAAATTTACTCTGATCAAACTCCAAACCAACAAAAGTATCTACAAAATTTAAAAGAAGAAATGACCCGTCGTAATAATGACGGAGAAGAAGACCTAACTATAAAGTATATAAATGGAATACCTAAAATCGTTAAAAATAATTATTCAAAAAACTACCACAAATAAAGACTTCAAAAAATATAACCACGAACACATACCAAATAACCAACAACTATGAAGACATACTTTGTGCCAAATGTCGTCTTAAATTTTTCTATCTAAACGCTCGAAGCATCCGCAAAAAAGGCAAGTTTGACGAGCTCAAATGTATACTCAAAGCAATACCAACCAAAATTCATATAATTTTACTAACTGAAACATGGATTAACAATGAAACACAAGCAATGGAGTTACATCTGCCTAACTACACCCATTATTACAATTATAGAACAGACGCAAAAGGCGGAGGAGTCTCTGCTTATGTACACAATAGCCTTAAACACAACTTGTCTGAAACTGAATATCTAGATGGAAACAATTACTTATGGATAAGACTCGAAAACTACTCAATAGAAATTGGTATTATATATAACCCAGGTAACACAAACTATGAAAATTTTCTTACAACATTTAATAAACAAATTCAGAAGAGGAATAGGGCAATCGTTTTCGGAGATTTTAATATAGATCTATTAACAAATGACAAAAAAACTAAACAATATACATCACTATTAAAGGAAGCCGGATTTATAATCCTAAATAAGATCACAAAAAAATACTGTACAAGAGATTCTGCGACACGAAAATCGATTTTGGATCATGTGAGCACAAATTTGAAGAATGATCATTTCCATATGGCAATTATCGAATCAGCTATGTCAGATCATAAACAAATTTGTTTTGAAATAAAGAAATATATACAACCTAAGAAAACCCAAACTAAATATGAAGCAATAGACTATGATAAGTTATATATCATGACTAAAGAAATGATGATAAACTCCAAGGATTACGACTACACACAATTAGAAAACACAATAAAATATAACATAAATAAGAGTAAAATTATCAAAACTAAAATTTTAAACCAACCGCAGAAGGACTGGATATGTAAGAAAATCATAGATGGAATAAACCACAGAAACCATATTTTTAATGAACTAAAGAGTAGACCGGAGGACGAAAAACTAAAGAAAGAATTTGAAACAAAAAAAAGCCAACTAAGCATACTAATTCAGAATACAAAAGATACCTACTACTTTAAAAAATTTACTCAATTAACGAACAAACCTAAGAAGATGTGGAAGCTAATTAACAAATTAGCTTGTAACAAAATTAAAGACAACTGCGTAATTTCAAAACTGAACATAAACGGTAAAGAAATCATTGATCAAAAAGAAATTTGTGAAGAATTTAACAAATATTTTGCAACAATTGGACCTCTCTTAGCAGATAAAATACCTAAATCTTTCCATGATAATTCCAAATTAGCATTACCTAAAACAGCGACCAATTTAAAACTCAAAAATTTAAGACCATGCAATTCTGATGAAATTCTTAATATAATTAGTAAACTCGACTCAAATTCCAGTCCTGGCCTTGATGGAGTAAATACTAAATCCATAAAACGCATAAAAAAACTAATTATAGACAGGCTTACAAATTGTTTTAACTATCTATTAAGTCAAGATAAATTCCCGGATTCGTTAAAGATCGCTAGAGTGACCCCAATTTTTAAATCAGGCGTTAAAACAAACCCTGAAAATTATAGGCCGATATCTATTCTACCCACTATCTCAAAAATTTTGGAAAAAATTATATTTACTCGATTGGAACAATATTTAAATAGTATTAATTATATTTTTGTACGTCAATATGGATTTAGGCCCAAGAGCAATACCCTAACAGCAACTATTGACTTTACAACTAAAATAAAATCAAATATAGACGATGGACAAATAGCTCTCGGTATATTCATTGACTTAAAGAAGGCTTTTGATACTGTAAGCCACAATCTACTCTTACAAAAATTAAAATGTCTTGGTTTGGATGGTAATGCTTTCCAAATGTTTAAATCTTACCTCGAAAACAGATATCAAGTAGTCAAAATTGATGGCGTTCAAAGTACCAAGAGTCCAGTTACGTGCGGAATTCCACAAGGCTCAATATTGGGACCTTTGTTGTTTTTAATATACATCAATAATATTAATGAAATAGGCTTGCATGGATATTTATCCTTGTACGCGGACGATACATGTCTGTTTTACTTTGGTTCCAATATATATCAAATAATTTCAAAAGCTCAAGAAGATCTAAATAAATTACACTATTGGTTCCAACATAATCTACTAACAATTAATATATTAAAAACGTGTTACGTAATCTTTAAATAAAAAAATAAAATCATCCCTCCGCATAATACATTAAAAATAGATAACTTAAACTTACAACAAAAATCTTGTGAAAAATATTTAGACCTTCGAATTGATAGCAACCTAACTTGGAAAGTCCAAATCGAGCATATACGAAATAAATTATCTTCCCTTGCAGGCTCACTTCGACGTATCGCCCGGTGTATTCCGCGTCGCTTACGTTATATTATTTACAATTCTCTAGTAAAGTCCAACCTGCTTTATTTAATAGAAATATGGGGAAATGCCGCTAAAACCAAACTAGCTGATGTCCAAATTTTACAAAACAAAATTATTAAAATACTCTTTCATTATAATTTCTTAACTCCTAATTCAATTATATATAAAGAAACCAAGTTGATGACCCTTAAACAACTATATATAAACAGCACGTGTTTACTTATTAAAAAAATATTAAACGACTCGATCCATACTAACTTAGCTTTTGTAAAACTAAAATCTGCAACAAATCGTTCCTTGCGGTCGCGACGTGCGAGTTTATTGATTTTACCTAAAACTAGAAGACAGATTGGTAAAAAAATGTTTACCTACGAGGGGGCACGACTTTACAATAACCTACCGTCTTCTTTGAGGAGTGTAAGCTCATTCAATGCATTTAAAACGCAACTAAGCAAATACATTATTGAAAGCTACCCACCCTAAAAAAAAAAAAAAACAAATGCATTGAATGAGTAAGCAAAAAAAAAAAAATGTAATTGTTTTTTGATTAATGTACGACCGACTACAACTATTTATTAAGTTAAAAAATGTTTCCATGTAAGTGACCTGTGTGTTTTTAATGGAAATAAAATATCTTTAACCGTAAGTATATACTTAAAACTGTTTTCAAATGCTTATAATATGTATAGTGCCAAATGTGCACTCCTACAGAGTGCATGAGTTTTTGCGTTGTTACCTTTGCAGCTAACATTGCGAGCTCTCAACTCCTCTCTAAGCTGGTCAACTTTAATGGTCCTCAAATCTATTTTAGAATAATGCGTCGGTTCTGGCTTACAGTCATCATCATCATCATTCTCGTCTATTGTTATCGTACTATCATTTGCATCAGCAGCTTTCTCCTGAAATATCCCCGTAAGCTTTATTTACAATCACAACAACAACTTGATCAAGGCAATACAAAAACTTGACTTAATAATTAATATCTAATAATTCAAAGTGTAATATGCACTATATGTAAAAAAAAATACAAAAGTTGCCATTGATGCGTAGAATGAATGAAAAAAAAATCTGCCATCAGCGTATAACGTAGCAGCCGGGTTGTCAGTCAGGAGGTATAGTCGCGCGCAGCCGGATTCATAACCAAACAAAAACTGGGAACAAACAATTTTGGATTTGTCCTTGAGGTCTTCGTGGGCGGGGGCGGGGGGTTCCCCGGAGCCGTCGAGCGCCGCCAGCGCCGCGTCGCACGCCGCTCTATAGCCGCCGTGCACCGTGGACCATTCAACCCGCGACGGCTGAGCCGACCACACGTCCGGCAGGAACAACACCACACACTCGAGCCGAGACTTGCCGCCGCCCTCGCGCCAGTAGTAAAACTCCACCATTCGGTACCTGTTACGGGTAACTCCATTATTACATACTCACTGCAAGCAAGCGAGCCGCTCCCCCACGGTCTGTGTGCCGTACCATCATCATTTTATGCCAACTTGCGGACCAACAGTTTCCTCTTAAACACCTAATCTTATCGATAAAAAGCCATGTTTGTTTTATTGAAGATACTGTCAGTTCATTTGGGATGGAAGCACAAATAACATGGATTCTCTGGATACTGACTATAATCGGGGAAGGCAAATCAAATGTAACTTACCACTGAGTGCAATTGGACAGATCTATTCCAGTTAAAGCTTTACAAGTCCGTATGGCTGTTTTTACTAGTACTCCGGGGTCGCTTTCGGGATTTTCACCGTCAAGAGAAGGACTCCAAGGTCCACCTATAGCAAAATTTTCACCTCCTTTAACCTTTTGCCCGACGAGGAATTTTATTAAGCGTGTTGGATGTAATGGTGATTTATTGGAACGTTTGTCCTTTTCATCAACTTTTGTTAGGCCACACTTCTGATATAATGATTCTAATGATGGCATACTTATTAACATTACCTGAAATAAAATGAGAATCATTAGCAAAGTTTCAAAAATCTGTGGGTGTTAGTTTTTTCTTAGATATTACATTTATTATTTTATTTAAAACCATACATTTACAACTTAACACTTACCTTAGCTGAAAATCTGTAATCAGCATCTAGAGGTTCCAAGACTGCATCATGAGGGTTTGGGTTAGGCACATCTTTGTTCATAATGTGGTATGCACAAGGATTGTTCAAAGAGAAAGGGGCCTGAGGTGGAAATGTTTCTCCCCATTTTACATAAGCATTGAAGAAATCTGATGGTATGTATAAATTAGTATAGCGTTGCGATAGAGTTGGAACATCTATTTTAGGTCTGTAACAATATATAGCGATGTTATATAAAAAAATAATTAGCTGTCTCCCACATATAGAATGGAAGACAGAGGGAACCCAAGAAAGATAATACAGATAGAGTTTGTAAGATAATACAGTATTTTTTATTATTAAAACATTGGAATATTGTTTAAAGCAAAACTTAAAATTAGATTTACGTAATTCAATAGACATAGTTTCAGTTTTTCCAGTTGTTTTGTAAGTTGCCAACTTTGCTACACTGATATAATTTAAAACTATGTTAATAATTAAAGCTAACTTACATATCAAGAGGTATTCTTGGAACTCTGACTAAATATTTGACAGGTGAAGGTTGATGTATGACTGGACGCTTTCTAGGTGGAGAGTCTCGGCGACTACGATTGTCTCTACGGTCACGTGATCGCGATCTGCTTCTTGTTCGTGATCGTTTCTGAAATTGTGGCTTTACAATAAGCATAGAAAGACATGTCCAAAAACAAAATGGATTATTTTATTAATAAAGAATATTTTTTTTATCTTCATGTTCTATCCCATGTGTAGCAGGGTAGGAAAGGAGAACCTGTAGTTAAGACCCTCCATTCCCCACTTTCAGTCCATTGCATGTTGTGTGGCAGAACTCTAGCCTGTAGTGGCAGGGCAGAAAATCAAAATAACTTATTTCCGTGAGTGGAACTAGTACCCACAACTTTAGCCTAGCCTAGCATAGCCAATACTTTATAATTTGTCAATGGGTCATGGAATGAAATATGCTAACTATTAAGAATGAACTATGGGCAATTTCAAAAATAAGAAAAATATCTAATGACCAATTTCACACAAATAATCTGGAAATAGTAATAGATTGTGTAGGAACAGAAAAAAGTAGATGTAATAATATAATGGTAACCTAGGAATAGAAAGTGGCAAAAATACTAAATTTGGTATTATAATTATGCGATATCGGGAAAAGAACAAAATTCAACAACGAACATTCAATATTACAAAATAAAAATGGAAATAGACTGGGATATTATAAGAGATGAAATTGATAAAACAACAACAGAAAAGAAACCTTGAGATGGGTACAATGGGAAGATGATGTTATATAGCTCGCAAGGAAATAATGAATAAGAGTGGAAAGAGAAAGAAAAAACTGGAATGTTTTAGAGGAGGTCTATGTCCCTATACCACATATATGAATTTATACAAACATGTTCTGTAAAATGTAAAATAAGCATAAAGGGCTTAACTGAAAATTAATTTAGTATGTAAGAACATAAATATATTTTTAAATTTGTAATTTTATAATTTTTTGTTTTATTTAAATTTGTTGTTGAAAAAGTACATTATAATTTAAAACTTAAGCCTCACTACTATGGTCAATGAACTATTATTATAGTGCAGGTATTGTTTATTATTAAATTACTTACTCGGTCATCTCTTCTTGATGGTCTGTCGTCTCGTCGATCGTCGCGCCGAGACATCATAGATTTTTTATTTGAGGGGGGTGGTACTGCATTATAGGTATTTGACTTCTGAGGATTCATTGATTTTTGGTTGGGTCCACCTTTTGGTAATAGTTGAACACGTGTTGCATTCCATTTAAAGGGCATATTTGGATTGTATGTAGCTTCTACTAGTACTCTATCATTAACTTTGGGAATAGCTCCCTTAGGACAAACAGATGTCTGATAAAAAACATCATGATCAACAAAACCAAATTCATTGTGAGTCTTTGTTACGGTTCCAGTGAATACACGCTGCTCACTCGCCTGTGGGGTTTGATTTGGTGCATTATTTTGATACATATTTGGATTCATTGCGCGTGGGGTTGGATATGCAACAACATTTCCGGGATACATTTGGCCTTGCCCCATTTGGTTCATTGGCATTTGCCCTGCCATTGGCATTGCCATTCCGCCTTGAGCTTGCATCATGCTTGGATTAAATACAGCCTGAGTCTGCTGAAAAGGCATCATGCCTTGTTGGGATATCATTGCGGCATTCGGGTCCATGATCTGCGGATTCATGCCGGTCATGTTAGTATTCACATTCGAACGAGCCCATGGTGGGTTTTTTGCTCCACTTCCTGTTTGCATGTTTTAAATATTTCTATTTGCACTCTGTATACACATTTAACTTCTCACTGCTCAAAACTATAACAATAATACGCAGGCGTAACAATCTACAACAAACATATAAAATGGCCGCTTCCCGCGAGATGTCCTTGCCAGTCGAGCCGGTGGAGACAGATGACATAAATAAATAAAGTAGTGTTGTCGTACTGCAAAATCGATTGAAACGATAGATATAATCGATTATAACCAATCGATTTAATTATTATTTCGATATATAGAATAGATTTAGAATCGATTTATATATCTCTTTCTATATTACATAGATAGATAATATGAATATTACAGAAAAAAAACCGATTGAGTGCGAGTCGGACTCACCCAACGAGGGTTTTGTACTAATTTCAAGATTGTAGGTGAACGTTTAATTATAACTTATAAAAGTCAATATAATTATATTAGTTTACAGCCGTATGCACTCATTTGTATGAAATACTTATATTACAATTATACACACCTTTCGATTTTTAATTTAACATAAAATATAAAAACTCTTTATTTCACACCAGAAAAACTATATATTCAACAAATAAATCTGTACCAAAAAAAATGTGAAAGGGCAGCCTTATCACTAAAAGTGATCTCTTACAGGCAACCTAATCTTAGAAGAATCAATTTAAAAGAGCGGGCATGGCGCGATCAAAGGCATATATTTATACACCTGCATACATACATCATAAAAATAAATAATTAAATAAATAAATATAGAAAAAGTGCATAGATACATGACAATTACGTCGAAATATATAAAAAAGATTACATACTAAGATAGTAATTTTTAACTTTATATTTAAATATATTTAAGGATTTAGACTGCCTTATTGTGGTAAGGTATTCCATAGCTTCGCAGCTTGGACAGTGAATGATTTACTGTAGCAACGGGTACGACACAAATATATTTCCAGGACATTATCACTTTGGGATCGGAGACTAAGGGGAAGACGGGAGTTGAGCCGAGCCGAGATTTCATAACCGTAGATCCACGAGGAGTACCCTATGATCATTATGTTATAATGTATAGGGTATAGGTACTCCCTGTAGGTGTAGGGTTGGATTAAGTATGCGGTGAATTTCATTTAAAATGCACCAAAAGTGGTCGAGTGTTTTGATTTAGTTGATTTCTTTTTAGCGGTACTCAACACCGCACTTTGGCTTATTAGCAGGGCGGGGAAATGAAAACAATTAATTCTCACGAGTGGGAATCGAGTTTTATAATAATGATTTAAATCTACGAATAGTAATTTAGTAGTGGAACTACATTGCATAATAATACTTTCCGCAGGATTAGTATAAACAGATCGAAGGAACATTTTTTTTATCGAAGCTACACTATTTTTTTGTATGTCTTATGTTTCGCCCTAAAATCCCCTCTAATACTAAAAGGAACCCGCTACCCAGTACCTAGTAGTTGCACATTTATAACGTATTTTTTCTGCTTTGTTGTACATAATTGTTGTCTATTTAAGTACATAGAATCTGAATTATCTTAAAAAAGGGTCCCGAAACAGCGATAAAAACTTGTATGACAATTTGTTTACTATTGAGTTTCCTTTAGATAAATTAAATCAGCCCGAGGCCGCGGACGAGGGACAACTTTATCTGTTTACTAATAATACATCATGTTTATCTAGTTTTTTGTGTACTTTTATTTTGAATTACAATATATTTAGCTTAACTAATACGTGTTAGTCACATATTCAGTATTTTAATTGACTGTGAGTCAAAATGTCTATAACTCATATTTTAATTGTTTTTTTGGCTTGGTCAGTCATGGCGTCACGGGTTGTGGGTTCAATTCTCATTAAAGGAAATGAAAGATTTAATATTTCCATTTCCTCTTTCTGGTGAAGTTTCGTGTTGATTTCCGATTTCCAATCAACAAGCAATGTCTCGGAAATTGATCGGAAAAAAGGGAACAGAGTATCTTAGCACTATGTTCCCCTGCCTGATGCGCTGGGTTTTCTCGTCATCCCTGCTACTAGATAAAGCGTGAAGTTGAAGTTTTTTTTCTATTAAGATACAATTACATGCTTATATAACTAAGAAATTTAAACTTCTTTCGTTTAGTCGTAATAATGAAAAAAAAAACTTTAACTTTAACAATTTATCTATTATTATATATTGGATAACGTAGTTTTTTAGCACATGTTACGACAGCGCTTCCATTTATACGATATTATTGGCATCACACTTCTGTGTAAATTATAATCACTCAACCACTTACAAGTAACACAAAACTTTAATACGAAGAAAAAGATAAAATAACGATATAATAGTAAATTTTACTTTTAAGCTTTGCTACACACCATAATAACTTTTTCTATAAAGTGTTACAATAATAAAAAACATGGCATTGAATAGAAATGATGATGTTTACAATTAAATTTTGTATTTTATCTTATCTGTTGTAAATATTTTATATTTACTCATAAGATAGAAAGATATATTTATTCTTTAATATCTTATTTTCAAAAAATTATATACAATAGCTCTACATTTGAACAATCTGAAACTTAGAAATTGTGTTAATGAGACAATTTCGAAGCAGTGTTAAAATTTTAAATCAAAACCAAATCAAATTTAATTCAAATCAATCAAAATCAAATTAAATTAGCTTCACGCTTTGCTCCGCATACAGCAGGGTAGGCAGAATGAACCTAGTGTAAAGACACTCTCTGTTCCCCAATTCCCGCTAAATTCTGGACGTATTGCAGGTTGAGTGGCGGATCTCAACGCTGCGCTTTGCCTCGATACCAGAGCGAAGGAATGATAATATCAATTTAAATAAATATTTCATTTCCTCGTGTGAAGTCGAACCCGCGACCAATTGCGTTCACAGTCACACTTTGTGCCCCTGAGCACGATTGGCCCCTTTTATTTTAATGTATTATAATAATACAATTTTTTAATTAATTTTATTTTTAATTTGATATTATTAGGTATATTATGCGTAAAAGCTGTAGTGGCTATTGTATTTTAAAATTAGACGTATTATATAACAACAAATACAATTAGTTTGGTAATTTTTTAACATCTCTCATCAAATGAACATCTAAATTTTTAAATTTGAATTTACATTTTGCTTATAATAATATAAGTATTCCCGCCTTCAAAATTATTTTAGAAATTTCTATTTATTTTCTTTATGTTTTGATTCAGTTGCGTGTGGACCACGGAGAGCGGTTCATCTGTAATTTTCAGTAGAGTGAGGCTGCGCGCGAGACCGAGCAGACGTTATCTAGTGTATTGGCGAGTTTTTTCATATAGTGTATAACTACGGACGTCTCCTCGTAACTTCTAATATTTATTATTTGATCTCATGTTGTTCTCATCATGTTTACAAATAACATTCAAGGTGCTATATTTGTGGGACCTGGCACTCCGCCATTATAAATAAACTGATGCGCTTTTGATATCTTATCTATTAGTTCACAATTAAAGATATTATAGTTCACTTACTAAATTTCTTGTTAAAGAAAAAAATCTAATTAGTTTATTGTATTTATGATACATATAAGAACTGTGTGACAAAAATTCGTATTAATGTGATATAAATTGTGAAAATATATATTGTGTGTTAATTATTCGGAACGAAAGAAACCTTGGAACTTACTCAATTTGTGTTGTTCTTGTAAAGGCTCATTCAATTAGCAGAAATGAAGTGAAGTGTTGAAAATGAGTGTGGAAATAAACCAGGCTGCTCAGGAGAGTGGTCTCCGTCCGCCTCAGACGGTTCATAAACAAGGGACAGTAAACAGATGTACGCCCAAAAAGTCATTAGAGTCAAAATTATGGGACTTGTTACAGCCTATAGCCAGACTATGGGGCCTTGTAACTGCTATAGGTAGGTATTATATTAATTTAAATTTTGATTGTCAGTTTATTTCTTCGTATTTTACTATCGTGAATTTCGTGTATACAGTTGTGTAAAAAGAGAACTTTAGAACACGTCTCATAATTTAACTTTATTTTCTTGACGCGTGAATAAAATTTATGTATGTATGATGGTATTAGGTACCTTTTGTTGTTGGTCTTTCTTTTTCTTATTTTGTACGTCAGATTGAGCATGTTTATAGTAATTAATCAGGTGTAATAAATCAACGTTATCAATGAAGATCTTAGTATTCTTATTCTTACTGATGTTTTTATATATGTATCTTGTTTTTTAAAATAAGTAAAATTTCATGCTATCAATTTTAATATAACTTTTCAATCCATCACGCAAGTAAATGTAGTAAAAATTTATTCTAAAAAACACTCGCTCACTAATGGTTCCGTACCAATTTCAAGATTGTGGGTAACTTATAAACGTTGACAAACTTTTGACACTCATTTTGTTTAAAACAAATATAAGTTTTTAATCATTTGTTGCTATGAAGTATGTACCTGTGAATTTTTCCTTTAATTGTATTGTAAGTTCTCACTTCGTGAGACATAGAGGATAGAAAAACGATTCATAAATACGTGAAACGTGAAGCATAATTTCTCGTATCTTTGATTGCGTTAACTTAGAAGCTTGATAATCATTTCAGCTTGATATCTCCACGCGATCTTGAGATAACGATCTTTACAAACGGACTGGTGGGCAAGGAAGTGGTTCTATATAGATTCCGTTTTTTTTTTGTTTGAGAAACGGAACCCTAAAAAAGTACCTACTATTCTAAAGTACTAAAACAATTTATTTTCCATACTAAAAAAAAGAGTGAGAAAATTTAAAGTAATTTATTGAAGAATTACAGTAGGTACTGATTACATAAGTGATGATGAATTATTATTACATCTTTGATATAATTTAAAATCACACTCTACGTAAAATAGTATATACTTTTGCAGATTTATTTATGTAAACAATAAATATAATTGAAATTACACAGAAAGACTATTATATAAATAAAAAAAAAACAAAATAGACAAAAACAATAGATTTTTATTTTTCATATAAGTAATTAATTAATGAATTGTGATGTTTTTCTTTATTATTTAATTATCTATTCGACTTACACGTATACTATGTATATATCTATGTTGCCATTTGCTAGCAAAGTATAAAATAGTAGATGTATCCAGATTTGTGTCATGTCCCACTCATGCCACGACAACTTCTATTGTTCCCAGTAATGAGTGGCGCAGGCGCTGAGCTGACTGTCCTAGGGTATGAAGTGGCGCCTGGGCTAATGTGAGTAATTACTATAGCATAGGTACAGCATTACATTTATAATTAAATTCTGATTTAAATAATAATTAAAGTAAAATGCAGATAAATATTAATTATATGATAAAAAAATTCCTTTGACAACTAAAGATAAGCATTTCTCTATTTATAATGAGGGTAACACGTAAACGTTCCAAATTTAATTTAAGAATTGGTTAGTTCAATTGTTGTTTATCCAATCAAAATATAGCATATTCTTTTTTAGTAATATCGTAGATTTTATAAATAAGAAATGAAAAATATAAAAACTAAAGCGTCTTTGCCTAGAAACATAATAAGCATAAAGAACTTCAAAATAAGCCATAAACCTGAGAGGATGAAAACCGGGATAATAAATGCGTAACACTTACACCCGACGGAAACTCTAACAAAAGAGGCCGATACGAGTTTTACGTCTTTCTCATTTCTTTTTCTTAAAAAAGAAAGCCTTTTTTATTTTGGTTTTAGGTATAGGCTATATACCTATACTTAAAGCCAAAATAATCTACACTCCTTTGCAATATGTGTTTTTGATTTGAAATTTAAGGCTAAATAATTTGCAATTGCAATTGTAGTTATTTCTCTTAATTATTTTTGGCCAATTTGTTGGCAAATTGCGGAGTTGAGTTCCACTACTCAACACGCAATGCCTCCAGAATTCGGCGGAAAATGGGCAACGGAGTGTCTTAACTCTGTTTATGTCTGTGCTGTAACAATCCATAACAATCCATAACAATCTGTTAACAATCCATAACATGTAACAATTTAAAAACTTGTTACAGAGTGGGGGCGGCCCTCGTATTCATATTAGAGACAATGTGGGTGATAGCTTTGTTCGTGGACTTACTGTGCCGTCGAGGGGAATACTCCATGAAGCTCAGATGCTGGGACTTCATGCGGTGGTCGTGTGGACGAGCGAGAGCACCCTTCTACGCGTGTGCAGCGACGGCAATACTCTTTGCTAATCTAACAATTTTAGCTACTGTTTCGGGTACCGTTTTTAATTTCAGGTTTAATTATGCATTGACAAGATGTAGGCAGGGTACAAATAACCTACACCTCGTCAAATTACCTCATTCACCGCTTTCTGTTCAAATTTGGGAGTACTTATATCTATATATTCTGGTTCTCTTACTAGGGCGGAAAAATAAAAATTTAAATATCCTGTTTCCGAGAGGGGAACCAACCCGTTACCATCGCGTATACGGTCAGACGCGGTCAGTCCTACTGCGCCACTACGGTCTCGTATGCTTATTTTATATAGGTCTACATTATATTTCATAATTTTACTTCAGATTTTACTGAAAAGAAGTTTTAAATTTTATTCTAATATGCGACTTGTGATTCTTCTCACGTCTGTCATCTTGTCACGTATGGTATATGTGATGTTCTACAGATCTACGTATGCCCCATGTATGTGTATGTAGGAAGGTAAAGTTTGTATTTTCCGTTCGAGGAAGAGAGGTCCAAGAGGATTTTTGTTGGTATTAATAATGGAGAATATTTACTTTAATTTATTAGGGCTTGGAATCGACATTAAATTATATTTAAATTATATTGTTAGGATGGTTAATTTGGGTTTAGAGGATGAGAATCCTTCACGTAGAGGATAGCAGAGGGAGTCTAGTGTTAAGACACTCCGTTTCTCATTATCCGACGAATTCTAGAGGTATTGCGCGTTGAGTGGCTGAATTCAACGCCACTCTACACCAGAGCGAACAAATGAAAATAATAAATATTTAATTATCTCGAGTGCGAGTCGAACCCACAACCATTCGCGTTCAGTCATTATAAACTTTCATTTATACACGCTTGTATAAAAGAAAGGTTATAATTCTTCTATAAAATGTTTGAATTTATATTCGCTTATTTTATTTACGAAAACAATGTATCCAAAGCTTTTAAATAAAAGTAGAACTAGCGACAATTACACAGAAAGCTGCATAAGCTGTTTGCAACAGTAATTACTAAACAGTAGTTAGGTACTTTTATGTTATAATTAAGACTATAACGCCACCGCGAACGGCAACATGTTTCTAGGTTAAAATTGGTCTCTTAACCGGTTAAAAGGCTTTCCTAGTGTCCACATTGCGAGAAAACAGACACTTAAGTATACCTAGAAGTTGCTTCTCTCTTATTTATATGTTTAATATAATTAAAGTTATAGTATTATTCCGTGGAAATTGCACTACCGTGTGAGTATTTGACTGAACACGATAATTGGGAGTTCAAATTACATCTGTCCATATTTATATGATCCATCCATCCATACCTACATATATTATAAATTCGAAAGTAACGCTGTCTGTCTGTCTGTCTGTCTGTCTTTTACGCAATCAGGGCCAAACCGCTAATTTAATTGTGATAAAATACTCATATAGAGATACTTGAGGGTCTCGGGATGAACATAGGATATTTTTTTTTCTCATATTTGTAATATTATCGATATATACCAATATATTAAAATACTTATTAATTTGACATGCAATTTATTCCGCCATGTTAATAACAACCGCCGTTGCTAAGCAACGATTTGTAAAGTTTGTTGTTAGAAAACGTCACCCAAAATGTGCTTGCTTAACGCATCTCTCTACTGAAAACTGAAAATAATTTCATAAATATATTTAATAAATATTCGTATAGTTCAAGCGGGCATAGCCGCGTTCGGGTCCACTAGTATACCTATAAAAAACAAATTTACGTTAGTATGAAATAAATAAAACAATTCTTCGTTAAAAAAAATAATTATATATGTATATAGCTAAATTTAAATATATAGGTAAATATATAGGTACTTCAATAATGTTAAGTATGGGAGTTAGGATGTTTAAATAAGACAAGGGTAGGTTAATGAATAATGTCTAAACAACTTTATACATCATTCATTTGTGGCAGTAAGCATTTGTAAAAATAGTTTGTTTCGAAAACTAAATTGTTATATCAGCAGTAGAAATGGGTTTGACGGGTCGCGACGTGTTAAACGTGACTCTTGATCCCTAGGGGATGACTATGTCAATTTTGATTTACATTATAATGAATGAATGAAAGATTTATTAATATAAATTTTATTTATTTCCTGTAAATGGAGGATGTAATAAGAATGATATTTTTAACTTTTCGATATTTGATTATTTAATTCTTAAATTATCATATGCGCGAAGTTCTGAAAATTTAAGATATTTAGTGATGGGTGGCGAATTTCAAATTAATAGTCAAATAAAAGGTGTCGCCTAACCGTAAATATAAAAATAGAAGGAATAATTGTTAAATGAAAAAAAATGCAAGTTCAAGTTACATGTTCCTTTCAAAGTAGGCCAAAAAATCTTAAAAGATAAATGTTTCCAGAGGAACAATTACATAAACATTAATACATACACGAATATTAATAATCTACTACGTAATCGAATGGAATAAAATGTTAAATTATACCTATGAAGCAACGATAAGTTTTAATTTACTACAGTGGTTAATGTTATCCAACATAATAAAAAAAGGTAGTAAAAATTAATGAATAAATTTATGTTAAGGCCAGTCGTGGCACAGAGGCACAAAGTGTGTGTAAATGCGACAGGGTGTGGGTTCGATTTCCACTCTTTCATTTCTTGGCTCTGGTGTCGAGGGAAAGCGCGGGTACACCACTCTACACGCATTGCCTCCAGAATTCGGTGGAAAATAGAGAACGGAGTGTCTTAACACTTAGGTTACATTTAATTTTTCAGGTGGCATGTTACTGGTGCTAGCAGCACTACGAGCAGCAGTCCCCTTCTCCCCGTACGCGAGCCACGGGCCGCACTCGCCCCGCGCGGGCAGCACCCTGCTCAGTCAGCACGACTCCGCCTTGCCCGACGTGTACTACAACGCGGCGCAGTCTGCTGACGACAGGTTTGCACAATGGATGTACTTTCGATTGTAACTTGAGATGAGAGGATTGTGGATTTTATCATTTTTTTTTGTTCATTTTGTTTGTTTGGTTTGGTACTATTGATTTTTTTCTTTATTTATTTTTGTACATTGTACTCATACTCGTACATGGATAGAAAGTAAAGTAAAGTGTTAAAATATTTTTTTTTTCACTCTTTATAATCTTCTCCACTTTGATAAACAGATTTCGCTGTATACAGAAAATATATTATACATATAAAAATATTCTCCGCATGATCTTTGACTTGAAATACATGTTTTACTGGTAAAGTCACAATGGCGTCGCTTCTGTAATTATTTCTAAATAAAAAAAAAACTTAATAAAATAGCAAATTTATTTCTTACGATATTATACAATTTTTTATAACAACATGTGTTTTTTGAATTTGCATAATTACTTTTATAATTTATCACTATAGAAATAATTACGTAATTAAAAATGTACATAACTTTATATTAATATTAAATATTATTATGCTTAGGTGTGAAGAAATGACAGTGTTAAACGCGAAGACACCAGAGAGATCTCGCAGTGAGACGCCCAAGCCTCGTCTACTAGAACTATGACCTACTTTACAAAATTCATTTATGCTCGGATAAAGAGGTTTAAATTAAAATGTATATAGTCATTATTAAAGTTAATAGTTTTACTTCACATATGCATCCATGGAGATATCGGTCGAGAAAAGTTTCTGTGAGAAAACAAGTAGAGTCGACTCTACTTTTTCCACGTATTGTCACTTGAGTGCGGTACATACTATAATTTCATTAAAATTGATGCTCGTATGAAACATGAATGTTGTTATACCTACATAATTATGTAAAATTATTCACTGTGAAATTAAAAGATTTGACACTGAAATAAATTATTTTCAATTTATTACAATCTAAATGAACATCATTAAAGCAAAAAATTGTATAAAATATTTAAAAAAATATATTTAATTTCTAGGTCAAACGTATGAGTGAACTAGCGATAAGTTGACGACAACATTAAAAACATTCGAATATTTATTTTCTACTTTTATATGTGCTTACAAACTGTGATAGCTATTAGCATAGACTAGTTACTTATATTTATATTGTCATATGTGCTGAGAGTAGGTAAATATAATTATGTAATGTGTGTAATAAATAAACTTATAATAATGTGTCGTTTTAATGAAATACCTCAACAGTTAAACCTGTTTTTGACTTAACACTGCGTAGTACGAATATGCTGCTTTCAGTATCTGAAAGAAAAAAAATGGAAATTAGTATGTATTGAATTGAATTCTTGATATATGGCGTTTTGAGCGCAAATAAGTATGTATCTAAATAGACGACGCCGTGAAAAAAAAAATGTCAAAATGGCAGCTAAAGTGTCATTCTTCACGTAGTAATACAATATAGTATAGAATTATGTACGGGAAACATTAAAAACACGGAAATAAAAAAGTACTGCGTATTATATATATCTTTAAATACTCACTATCTTTAAGTTTAACTTCTATAAGGAAAAATATGACCTCAAAAGTATATTTTTGCTTACGTTTTTACAAAAAATCACCACTTTTGTTTAAGATTTCTTATAGAATATGTATAAGGAGTTTCTCATAATATAAATAGTTTACCTAGTAAATTAATTTTAACTTAGAAAAATGCAGCTATGGATGTATACAAATACAGTTACGTTAGTTATAACGTTAGTCGTGAAATGGCTGTAACTGTTGATTGGAAGACAATTGTACCAATTAACGTCATCAAGAAAGTGATGTATTGTATGCATATACACAGAAGATAAACGATAAAATATTAGAAAAAAAACAATATTTTTTGTTTATATTTCTAAATGAAAAAATATATATATATCACAGGCAACGTACATGTCAGTATTACGAGTACATTGTTCACTTACTGTATTTTCATATTTTTTAATATTATGGTTGAAATAAAGATTTCTCTTATTATTTCAACGCTCTAAATAAATTAAGGTTAGAAGTGAATTATATAAATAATAACTGAAATATTATCTCAATATTTCTACATTAGTAAATATTTTAATGACTAGATTCGTTTTATAATAGATTTATGAGCATAGAAACTATTTTGTTTACATTATTGGTTAACTGCTATATTTTTTGTATTTTGTAAAAACTCACTGATAGAAAGCAGCTGTTGTCCATATACGCGTAACCTGCTGCTCTAAGATGTAGTGGTTTCTGGGCTCTTATCATGGTTAGGAGTAGCATACGTCGAAGGCGTGGCGGCATGCGTTCCCATTTACACTGCATTACTGCATCTGATACTCGACTAGCCTGGCAAAAGTTTTTATGGTAAAGTTGTTAAGCTTTCTTCTCCTTTCTTCGATGCGGTTATAGTGAAAAAAGGTTTTCAATGATTAATACACTTTTGAAAAACTATTTAGTTTAGATTAGGCCAGTTGTAGCGCAAGGGCATAAGTGTGTGACTATAAACGCGACTGCTTGTGGGTTTGATCCCCAGTTGAGGACGTGAAACATTTGATGTATTCATTTCTTCGCTCTGGTGTCGACGCAATGTCTCCAGAATTCGACGGAAAGTTGGGAACGGAGTGTCTTAACACTAGGTTCCCTCTGGCTACCCTGCAGTGTGCGGGATACAGCGTGAAGCTGATTTATTTTATTTTACTGCTTACTTGATGCGTTAATTCACTTCCAGTAAAACATTGTATAGCGAGCTGTATGATCATGGCCACAAAGAAGGCCAATGATGTCGCTAAGCGGATTGATTTGAAACTGGACGCATCTTGCTGTAACCATGCAAGTATTTATAAATTATAATATTAAAACAAATAAATAAAAAATAAAAATAAATGTTTTGGGGCCAATCGTAGCGTAAAGGCGCACGCGTGTGACTGTCAAGGCAACAGGTTGTGGGTTCGATTACCACTCGAGGAAATGAAATTCTGAGTCTGAATTGAGTTACTCCATTTAACACGCAATGCAGTTAAAAATCGGCGGAAAAGGAAAAGTGGAGAGCGGAGTGTTTTAACACAAGAATATTTTTTAAGTTTAATATTTTAAGAAATGAAGGTAACATGCAAACGTATTTTTTCAGAAGCAGCACATTAACAACTCTGAGTATATATCTGATCCAGCTAGCAAGTAAATACTTCACAAATTCTGTTCAAAAATTTTAATAAATGAGTAAAACTCGTCGAAGTTACAATTTCAGAGCGTAAAATTATTTAAAATATAATAACCATTTCGAGCATTAAATCTACATTTTAATTTGAATAATTTTATAGAACAATTTGCCTCGAAAGTGATATTTCTGTGATATATATGTAAATAATAAATAAAAAAGAACTTCTCCTGTTTTATCTTACCGAAACTTGCACCATTACGACGCAAATCGCAGCCATACTCGAGACGAGTTGAGTCATAAAGCCATAGGAATAAGTCGACGCGAATTTCTTCACACAACTGGAAGTAAAAGGCTGACTGAATACTGGGGACTTATCGAGAAATATGAATGAACTCCTTCATTTTGAACGGAGGTGAATATGAAACGTAGATTATGTTGATTTAGGCGTGAAAAATGTAACAGAGTGACAATATTGAGGCGGTAATCCTTTGATATTGGGCAAGTCGTATCCCACTAAATATTACCTTTGCCAATATTAGTTAAATTATTGTGATATACCTTTATACGCCGATTTATTTTATTGTAATTTAATAAAAAAATATTAGTATTTTTATTTATTTGTTCTGGCACCAAACGCAAAAAGGCGTAAAATGGGGAACGGAGTGCCTTAACACTAGGTTCCCTCTGCTTACCCTGCTGTATGCGGGATAAAGCGTGAAGCTGATTTTACTTAACCTTGAAACGGTTACATTATTTAATTTTGATGTTGTCACAAGGGCAATATATCGCTAATACTCACACAAATAAAATGTTTATATCGTCTTAAAGTTTCACTATTAATATTTTTCTGTCCACTATATTTTAAGGAAGGAAAGTTTGTCGTTAGCTGGCACGAGTTAAGTTTCAAGCTAATTTATGTCGTACTTTATTGCAATTTAAGGGTCGTTGCCTTCATACTGCTTGGTGCCAGAAGTTTAATTCAACTTATGTTTCGTGTCTTTTTGTGGTAAGCAATAAAGAAACTTAGTTACATACATCGTCTTTGCTATCGTCTAGTTAAATCTTTTTAAATAATGATTTAATTAATTATCATAAAATTATCTTTTTTGTACCTACTTTTTAGTGAAAAGCCCTATACATATATAGGGCTTTTCACATCAAATTAATAATTTTAGTTAAACCTCAAATTAATGCCTGTGTTCTAAGGCATCATAGACTTGAATATTTAATATTAATTTCAGCTTGATACGGCCCCGTAATCTCGAGATGGCCTTGACAGACGGATAGACGGGCAACAAAGTGATCCTATAATGGTTCTGTTCTTATCTTTTGTTTGAGGTACACAACCCTAAAAATTACCCTATATATTTTTGACTAGACATTTTTAAGATGATGTAGTAGAAGTAATGATGATGAATAATGCATTTAGAGATCTGCTACATACATTCATTTTCCACACAGATAAAACCTATGTAGGCGTGTTATACCAGATCTAAAAAGAAATTACAAACATTAACAATGTCTACCTCAAAAAATCACTTCACACTTCACACTTCACTTCAATCAGTCACTTCTTTTTAAAATGCAAACTTACATTGAAAAAAACTAAATTTCTAGTAGAGAAAAGTGAAGTTAGGTGAATGCACAATGTATATATGTAAATTCATACTTAATTAGCATTTGATGTTGCTGAATACAACTTTTTAATGTATTTTCTAGCGCAGTTTCAATATCTTTATCTGTATAGTACGCTCTTGCAAGTCTCTCGTTGCGACGAGTTGGATCTGAATGGAAAATATGGTCAATCACTAGAGTATTGACGCGACTAGGATCTATATTTGCAGCTAAATGGCCAAGTGCTCGATCATAAGCAGTTATTAAGGCTTCCTGTAGTATAACGAACTGCGAACTCATATGCAATATAACAGAGCCAATAAATGTATCAATTGTCATAACGATGTGGCCTGTCCACAGCAGTCCTACCGTTTCTAGCAAAAAAGTAAAGATGTAAGATTCTTCGCTCTCATATTTCCATGGAATGAATATGGGTTGAGGAAGCGTCCTCGGTGGCTTCGACACAGATTCGTTAAGCTTAGCCACTTTAGCTTTCCAACGAAGGTCTTGAATGATTCCATAAATGTTTGTGTTTCCTATTGTTATCCATCCAAAAAAAACGAACGATGCGGTTAATATTTTCGTTATTCTTGTAGTTTTACGATTTTTTTCATAATTTTGATAAAAATCCTGTATTCTTATATTTAAAGTTCGCACTATGTCCTGAATATTGTCGTTTTTAAAGTAAAATATGTAGAGTTTGATTAGAGTTAGGTCATGAGTGATGACAAAAGACAAACTAAACATGAATCGGTCGAGATCTTTTTCGCCGATAAAGGGATCGATTGATTCTAACCCCACAAAGCCAGCAACCCAAACTAGCTGTGTTAGTATTGCGTAATATAAGTACCATCCAGGGAAATTTCTAGTATCATTTTCATCGGGATGGTGCCACCAACCCAATCCCAAAAAACGCAGCAAATAGTAGTGTGGGGCAAAATATCTCGTTGGCGCACCACGGCCCTGTGCGTTTGACATTTTAAATGTTTCTTATTCTATTTAATTGACTCTTTAAAGTAACTACTGGACACATTCATATTGAACTGCTTAGATTGAGATTATTGTGCAATCAATGTCGGGTATACATTTAAATAGAAAATATAAGCGTTAGCGATAAAATAATATTTTTCATTTATTTGTCACAATTTCAATACTTTTAAAGCAGTTTCAGCAAAGTTCTGTTTTCATTTGTGTAGTAATGTAAACTGTACCAATCGACAGTTTACATTAAAAAGTAAATATACCCTTCCACTAATAACTGCCGCCATGTACATAAAATTGTTAAACATTGGAAAAACTGTGTTTCTAATAATAATGAATGCTTAGTGGAATAATATTAAAGTGTATGCTAAAAGATATGTAAAGATAATATTAGAATAAATATTGACAGAGAGATCGTACATAGAGGTGATGGCGCTTGAATATAGAAGCTTACTATCAATAATTATAATGTAAGTTTTCAATGTATTTCTTTAAATTGTCTTAACTTATTTATTTAAATTTATATTATGATTCTTCGCTCTGGCTGGTCGAGGCAAAGCTCTTCGTTGAGTTCCGCCGCTCAACACGGAAAGCGTCCAGAATTCAACGGTAAGTAGGTAACGGCCTGTCTTAACACTAGGTTCCCTCTGCCTACTTTGCTGTCTGCGAGATACAGCGTGAAGCTGATATTTATTTAATAAGTAAATATGATTTTACTGTTTAAAATTACACCAGTCGCATAATATAATAATAGGCTTTTGCGATCAACGTGAAAGGTGCAATTCACATTGAATATTTAATTTAGGATAATTAAATTATTCTTGGAATTATTAAGGAACACAGTTTATTTTTATTATTCAAAATAACAAGGCTTACAAGAAAAAATATTTTAATTTATTAATGACGCTCATGAATAAGGTGACTATTAATTATTCAGTCAATTTACCGTGCTGCAGTCAAAATTTAACTGACATTACGCAAGTGCTACATTTTAATCGAGCCTTTCATGTGTAATTCGAGAATGCGTGACGAGTGGTCATCAGGGTTCATAACCCTATAAAATAATTAATTTCCGCAAGTAAATACCTAATCTATAATCATCGCGATTTCAGACAGATGATTGTCATTTTTTTTCCCGGTCTCGGGCAGCGCTCATATATTCGATGCCAGTCACCTTTAAATTATCTGCCCATCGTGCTGCAGGGTCCTACACTACGCTTGCCTAAACGCAATCTCCACTCTAACTCTGAGTGACCTTGAATTAATGGATCTGACCTACGGTGAGAGTTCACGTTTCGTCTCCTTAGGTCATGGTAGATAGGGCGCACTTTCTGTGGACTGAGACATTGGGAGTCGAAAATCAGGACATAAAGCCACCATACAATATCGAAACGATATATTTATTATTTTAGCTTTACGCTGTGTCCAGCATAAGATGGCAGGCTAGACAGAGGGAACCTAACGTTAAGACATTCCATCTCTTCTTTGCGCTGAATTTTCGAGATATTGCGTGTTGAATGGCGGAACTTAAGGCCGCGCATTGTCTAGTCACGAAAAAGAGGTAATGAAAATAATTTATTCCCCAAAACTAAAATCGAACTCACAATAGTTGTGTTTACACTTAGATGTTACATTCATTACATTATATGCATTACGTATTTCATAGTTTTTTTGTAAAAAAAATATCCTACATCAGCTTCACGCTGTATCCAGCACACAGCAGGATAGGCCGAGGGAACCTAGTGTTAAGACACTCCGTTTCCCACTTTCTGTCGAATTCTGGAGGCATTGCGTGTTGTGTGGCAGAACTCAACGCCGTACTTTGCCCTGACACCAGAGCAAAGAAATGGAAATATAAACGTAAATAAATATTTCACTTCCTCGAGTGGGGACCGAACCTACAACCGCCGCGGTGCAGTCACACCCTTGTGCCGCGACGGCCTTATAAGTAAATTAAATTACTTATATTTGTAAACAAACTACAGAGAATTACTTTAAAAATGATGAATTATATGGTATTATATTAAATAGAGTTTTTGCTAATTATATCATAGTATATATTTATACGGTTCCCTATAACACATTTGCTTAATACCGTTAAATTATATATTGTACATACAAATTGTCAAGTCCACAAATAAAAAACCTCAATACCTATAAATTACGAATAGAATCAGCATTATTTAAGTAACAGTAATGTAGAGACGTCACAAGTGCAGATTGTAGAATGTAGTTGTAGAGCAATGTTCTCGTTATGTGCGCTTTATTTGCGGAGTGTTGCCAGTAACAAAAATTTTATGTTGTAGCAATAGATTAAAGAAAAATAAAGTACTTGGTAAAAGACGTCAAATAATAATAGTATATCTCTGAAGAGTATAGTTCAAAACGTTACTTAATTATTATTTTTTTTTCAAATTAAATTAACAACATAAAGTGTGGAATGTTATAATCTATGTTATAATATTTCTATAAGAAATGTCAGAAAAAAAAAATATACAAAAGTATATTTTGTAATACAACATTTAGTTATTAATTATAAAAATTAAATTTTATAAGACTAGAAATGAGAATTGCTGCCGATCGCTGTATTGTAGAAAATCGATTGACATTAGGAACGCTTCCTATTCGTCGAAATATTCTCGTATGATCAAGAAATGTTGATATAACCTCAAATTGCGTGCCGCTACCTAAACCATAATTCTTACTAGCTAAAGTGTAAAGTACGATTCTGATTTCTGACTGCAAACTTCACTTCAGTGGAGGGAGTAGATGAGTTAAGACGTTACTTAATTTGTTTTAATATTATGAAATAATTTAAGAAACGTTTCCAATAAGTTTTATATTTTTGCACAAAAAATATATTTTTAAATGCAATGGTGTGGTAACTTTAATATTAATCATGTTTCGGTGATAAATATATACACATTTATAGTATTAAAGTATAACTAAGGCAAAAACTCTACATTCTTGCATAAGTCCTATAAGCCGCGAAAATCAGTAAGTTTAATTTTATTTGTTTTTTGTAATAATTGTTTAAATTTATGGATTAATGGATTGTTAATAATTACTCATTTGTAAGTTTATTTTATTCAAGGATATTTTTAGGTTCGAAATTGCGATACGATAAACGGTAAATGTTGAACTCTTTGACCCCAAAAACAGTATTTAGCTAACTGGCGTATCGCCAGATCTTAGACGAATAATTGAAAAAAAAGTACTAAAATTATTACACTGTGTACATAATATAGGAAAAATATTAAATTATTTTACATAACTTATTTTAAAGAAAGTAAAGACTCTTTCAGTTATAATTAAAATTAATTATTTAATAAATGCACATAGTAATTAATTTTTTTATGAATATTACATCCGTCGCTCCCGTGTTTACGAAGTATTTATTCAAAATCCAGGTTTTATTATATCTTAATTTTTTATAAAAAAAAACATTTCTTTGATCTCATAGACCACTTACTTAATTGATTGCTTATGCACATATATACAATGTGCACATATGTATAGTACTCACTACTTAGAATATATGTAAACACTACAATATATATGTACTATTAAAAAGGAAAACGGCGAACCAAAAAGAAACGTAGAGCTCTATTATGTTACAGTACAACAGTCTTTAATAAAACAATCAACAATCACAGTCTTTAAAAAAATAAAAGTCTTTATAAATTATATAAATTTTATTAAATATACATATAAACTGGATTCAAACTATTCCAAATTAAATTTTTATATTTTATGGTTCTTACCTTTACCTTATATGCATGTTATAGAGCATCTTATCTATAAAGTTTCGTATCAGGTGAACTTGATGTTTGGTTTCCATATATCTATCCAAATATCACGCTGATTGACGTTTACTATAACATAATTTACATTTATGCACCATATAGTTGATCTCCTAGTGACCCTCATAAAATTTTGCAGTAATTTTTTTTTTCGTGTTTTCATCTAGCCCCGATACAATATCAGGGCAAAGAAAGTGCTTTAAATACAATCATTCCTGGCAATCAGTACAGCCAGGATCAGTCGTTGCGTTATGGCTCTACAGTAGACACAGGTTTATTTTGGCATTGGTAAACATTTTCCCGAAAACAACTTGCGCGGCGGAAGCATACAACCTCCGTTTGTACTATCAGCTGTATATCAATTTAATTTTGATTTTAAATTCAATTTAATTTAAATTTAATGTTAGAATCCTCTAACATGTCATTGATATGCAACAGAAAACGCCGCCAGCGTTCAGGGATATGTATTCAGAAAAGGAAACTTAATTTTGATATTCTCAACTTAGATTCTGTGCCCGACCTTCAAAATTGACAAGACAACGGAAGCGATCCAAGCATGCAGCATAAAATTATGTTGTATTTTATCGCCAGGGTACATATATAGGTTGTGTTACTCGATCGTGCAAACTGAGTCTCAAAATGGTGGTGAACGCTTCAAAGGTGCATCTTGCCCCGAAGGGCCTACATATATGGTTAAATGACGAGTTATATTACATGTAGTCTAAATTACCATATCACTAATATAGTACGGCATGGTATTAAATTTATTAATCTAATTTTGTGAATCAGATTTTTTTAAACTATCACTTAAGACTTGGCTATTGTTGATTTTTTTAAGACAATAAATACTATATGAGTACGTACTGTATATAGTAATAAAAATAAGCCTCCTGGTGGTGAAGATTGCATTATCATTAGGTGATTTTTCTATAAAATTTTGTAATATATGTCGTCCTTATATAATTTTCTTGTTTTCATCCAGTCAGTGTTAGATAACTGACTTCCAACTATATTGGTCAGTTTTTAAAAGCAATTCACATAAACATTACTTTATTCGAAAAAGAAGTTTGATATTTTCAGAATATATTTTAGAGGTATTTCCAAAATATATTTTTTTAAATTAATCTCTTTATGTCATTTTAAACTTTAAAAATAAATAATAGTAATAAATAATTTGTACTTGCCGTTTATTTTATAGATATTTGTCCTTGTTAGCTGGCAAATACGCTTTCCTTATTTGTTTTAAGTTATAAAGATATAAGGGGTATATTATGTCTTACATCATATTTACAGAAACACGTATGTACGTAATAGGTATTCTTATCACCCGTATTATATAAATACCATTAAAATCTTATAAATATATTTCTTATATTTCATATCTCATTTAAAAAAATCAAATTCGCTCACTGAAGGTTCCGTACCAATTAGTATTGGTTAGGTTTTGAAATTTACAACAATACTACAGTTGATTTTTTCATTAAATATCACCAAATTTTCACTATTTGGATGTTTTTCTTTACCTGTATTGCAAGTTCTGACTTTTTGCTATATTTCATAATTGTAAGAACCTTATAGGTTATGATTACGAGGCGAATTTCACACAAAATGCAGCAAATACGATGGATACTCGTATTATTTGATTCCGTTGGCTTAGAACTTAGATTTTTTTGGGCTTTCGATTTAAATATTTTATATTAATATCAGCTTGGACGACGACTTGGAGACGAACAGACAGACAACAGAGTTATACTATAAGTTTCCGTTTTGTCCTTTTGAGATACGGTACCCTAAAAATGATTATAATATAGTAAAAGCATTTATTATACAATATATAATATCATTTCAATTCGATTTTGAAAGAAACATTGTCTTACATACCAGTAATGACAGTGATTGGTTCAATCAAGCCATTCATTAGTCGCGGTTCGCCACATTGCTCTAATAGTAACATTGTGCTGGACGATTGTACATAAGTATTCAACGGTCTTATTTATTAATCTTTATATGCGAACATATATTTTCGATTTATTCTTTTAGGAAAATAATGTTTTTGTTCACTGAAATTATGTTGTTTGATATTCTCATTTATGGTCAAACTTATAAAGCGATAAATATGAATATAAAAATATACTTAAGTAATTAAGTAATAATCTAAATGCAACAACAGCAAAAAAAGTACTTAATTAATAATTTTGCTTCTACAGAATAGTTTTTACTGACACTGTTCGAGTAATGTTAAGGCACGTTCATGGTACGCGTAAAATTTTTCCATGTTTTCTTACGTGGCTTGGCTGTGTTAATTATTTTTCAATTACAAAATGCTTGGTATTTCTTCTTTATAAATATATGTTGAATATATTTGTAAATGAGTATTTTTAAGAATATATATAATAATTATTTATCTATAGGAATACTTAAATAATAATTGCGCGCGGCGTTGAATTCCGCCACACGCAATGCCTACACAATTCAACAGAAAATAGGGAGCGGAGTGTCTAAAAACTAGGCTCTCTCTGTGCCTAAATAAATAGAAAAAATGTAATTTTAATAGATACATGGATTACTTTCAATAAAAATTTTCAAAATTATCTTGAAATGACGATAATTTACTGTTATACGCAATAAACAACAGACCTTTCTGAAAATATTTGTAACCGGAGAGACAGGCCTTAAGCGTAGTAAGTTTTGTTGTGGTACAAGTATCTGAGTTCTCCGTATTCATAACCAGTTACCTTCGCATACCTGAAAATGTTCGTCAAAAATTCCCATTGCTATAACAAATCTTTTGAACATGTTAAAAGACATTTCCAATTAAAAGTTATGTCTGTTTATTTTTCCGTTCGAGGAATTCTGTATTAGCAAAAGGTAATCAATTAAGGAACGTATGCTAATCTTCATCAGTAATTGCAAAATGGATACTAATGTATCAATTTTGTACTGTTAGATATATATATCTTCATACCTTTCGTGTAAATTTCGACAGAGTCGCTGATTGAGCATTGTCAAGCGTTATCAGGTTTCAATTTTCCTTTCAGTCTGATAGCATATTCCAGCATATATAATATAAGAATTTCCTTATATCTTGCTTATAAGATACGAATCAGGACACAAAATATACTTAAAACAAGATATTTATTTTAAGAAATGGCTCTGCATGTATGAATTAAATAAAATTTGGTCTATCTTTGCAGCTGAACAACATGGACCAACCAATTTTTGGGGCCTGGGACTACGCCATTATGGCGGCCACTATGATCGCTTCTATCGGAATCGGTTTATATTTTAGATTTAGCGGTGGAAAACAAAAAACAAATGAGGTGAGATGCAAATGACAGAATATGCTCAAAATTTTTTTTTACAGTAATTAAATACAATTTTAATTGAAGATATTTTTTTTAGGAATACTTGATGGCAGATCGGAATCTCTCTATATTTCCGGTGGCGGTATCACTAATGGCCTCCTTCATGTCAGCTATTACACTCTTGGGTGTTTCAGCTGAGAACTACTACTACGGCATGCATTTTGTTGTGATCAATATCTCCTATGGCATTGCCACGCCTATAGCCTCCCGGTATTATTTACCAGTATTCTTTGGCTTACAGAAAACCAGTACTTATGAGTACTTAGAGTTAAGATTTGGACCACACATAAGAATGTTGGCATCTTTAACATATACATTACAAATGATTTTATACAACGGAATAGTGCTATATGCTCCCGCAATTGTTCTGGAGTCAGTGACGGGCTTAGATAGACTCGTTTCAATCCTGGTAGTGGGACTCGCGTGTACATTTTATTCGTCTTTGGGAGGAATGAAAGCTGTCGTTTTCACAGATTTGTTACAATCTCTTCTTATGTTCGGCGCTGTTTTCAGTGTAGTTATATTCGCGTCTGTACAACTAGGTGGCTTTGATCAAATTTTCATAAAAGCAAATGAGGGTGGACGTTTATATTTTTCAAAGTAAGTATTTTATCATACCCATATCCATTATATTATAGAGATGTCAAATACTTATTTGTTTTTTTTTCAGTTTCAGTATTGACCCAACTGAGAGAAACACGTGGTGGTCCTTGATATTCGGTGGCTGCGTCACTTATCTCTCTTTGTATGCAGTAAATCACACGCAGGTTATTGATTATATTTCAACTGAATATGCAAGTTTAGAAAAAATATGAAAATATATTTGAAAACATTCTGTCACTAAGCAGGCGTAGTCATTTATCATAAATTACTTCCCAAGAACCATAATAATATTAAGCCATTTAAATACATATGTATATTTATGCGTATTGCACAATGTACCTTCCTACAAAAGTAACTTCTGTAAAAAATAAATTTAATTTTTTACTTGATAATAAATATCCTAAATATATATATGAATTATTATTTATTAATATTTTCATTTTTTCGCTCTGGTAACAACCACGTAGTTCATGCAATACTTAGATACTGAAATGAAAGAAAAAAATATAATAAAAGCAAAATCCAATTTTTGTACAGGTACAGCGTCTATTAACAGTGAGTACACTGGAAAGGTCACAAAAATGTCTTTGGTGGAGTTGGCCCGTGCTCAGCGTGTTGAGTGTCGTCACCTGCATCAGCGGTATCAGCATATACGCTGTATATAAGGACTGTGATCCTTATACTAGTAAAAAAATAGCCGCGGTAAGTTATTTTTAATTTCACCGTTGTGACTTAGTGGACTTGATTGAATTGTGATGAGTTTGAATCCATCTAAGGGAAAATTTATTTAATGGTTAAACATAAATATAATGTTTAATTGATTGATAGATTTATTATAAGCCTTCCTATATTCTGTAAAATGGGGAATTAAGATATTTTATGGAATGAATGGGGAATATTTTCTACTGAATATTGCATCTCAATAATTAAATCGTCTTATCACATCTCGTTATCATTGACAAGGACATTTGTGCGAGATTATAGTCATAAACATAAGTAGCGTATTAGTTTATACAATTTTTTTTTCTTTTTAGCTTCATGCTGTATCCTGCACATTGCAGGGTAGGCAGAGGGAACCTGGGAACCTACTTTTAAGGCATTTCCTTCTCATTAAGATACCCCCACTTTTCGCCGAATTGTGGAGGTAAAATATTAGACATTTCACTTCCTTGAGTGGGAATCGAACCCGCAACCTGTCCCACCTAATAGAAAAAACAATTACTATAGGTACTATATATTAAGAATTTAAAAACAAATTATTTCAACAGATAGATCAAATAATGCCATATTACGTGGTGGACAAAATGAAGTCGGTGCCAGGACTCGCGGGTTTGTTTATAGCGGGCATATTCAGTGCGTCGCTGTCGACTATATCTGCGGCGTGCAATGCTTTAGCTGCTGTCACGTTGACAGATTATGTTAGTAGGTATGTTGGTTTTTATAAAGATGATTTTTGTAATTTTATTTGAGCGTCACGCTGTATTCCGCGCGCACGCTTATTATTAAGATACTTCCGTTTCCTACTTTCCGCCGAATCCTGGAGTTATTGCGTGTTGAGTGCCGGAACTCAATTTTGCGTTTTGCCTAGTTACCAGAGAGAGCGAAGTAATAACAATATTAAATATTTAATTTCCTTGAGTGAGAATCGAACTCACAAGCTGTCGCATTTGCGCCACGACTGGCCTCGTACTTCATGATGCTAGCTACGATAATATGCATACAAATTCTAAATGTAATGACGCACGATAAAAGGAGACTTTATAATTTAGCTTGACATTAACGTGATAAGGATATTTCATTCGAAAATGTTGTTTTTTTCCTTATAAAAAAATAATCAATTTATCTACTAGTAAAGTGACACTTTTGCGGACAATTCGCAATTTAAAATGTCTATATGCTATTACTTATCGACTTCGATCGTCACATTGATATTACAAATGTAAATTTTAAATATCGTGGAAAAAGATATTGCCCTGAAACTGAACCTTTGTGTTCCGTCTAAAATATGTATATTCATAAAATATCGGCATTTTTTAAAAAATTAAAAATATTCTTTTATTAATATTCGTCAGCATTTTATTAAATTACCTTGTAAGATCCGTATGGTTTAGGTAATTGTTAAAACGACAGGCTTTAATTTTGATAAATATCATTTAATAATAGAGTTATTTTTATTTTAAAGATGGTGTAAAATAAACAACAACTATGTTCCGTGGTTGACAAAACTAGCCGCTTGTGGGTATGGGCTTCTGTTCCTGGCTCTGGCATTTTTGGCGGAGCATTTGGGCGGAGTATTGCAAGCTGCTTTGACTATATTTGGGGCCCTTGGAGGACCTTTGCTGGGACTTTTTACTTTAGGAATGTTTACTACGTTTGCGAATGAAAGGGTAAGATAATATTAACTTTCACTTTATTTGTTTAATTTATTTTTTCTATTCTATTAATTTTTACTATATGTTATTAACATATAGTAAAAATTTTAACAACTCGAATAATTAATGTTGCAATAAAAAATATGACCTTTTAAAATGTTATAAGATATTATTTAAACAAATTTCAGGGTGTGTCAATAGCTCTAGTAACTGGAATGGCAACCACCCTATGGATCAGTTTCGGTGGACCTCGTCCCGCCGCAGTAAAGCTACCTGTTAGTGTTGAAGGTTGTTTATCCAACGTGACGGTGAACCCACTACCACCTCCGTCAACTGATTACTTCTATCCATACAGAATATCCTATTTATGGACAAGTCCTGTAAGTTTTGTATTTAGATGGAAACAAAATTTTAAATATAATTAATTTTTCTTTAAGAGAAGTAATTTTTAATTTTTATACGTTTTCTAAAAAAAAATTTTTCTTTCGTAAGTACTTGTTATTCTTATTCTTATAAAAACTATTTTCAGATCGGTCTAGTATGGGTATTAGTAGTGGGGTCAGTAATATCATTAGTATGGAAACAGAAGCAACCTTGGGAAAAAGCCGGACAAAAGCACCCTGACCCCGCTCTTTTCACACCCCCTCTAGCGAAAATACTTAGAGCCAAATACGAAAAGAAATTACCAGTTCAAGTATGTATTACCAATGATATTCCTTGCATGCTTTTTTAATGGGATCATTCATAATAAAAAGTATTATTATTCATTTTAGTTATTTTATGGGATTCAATCATGGTTTGTGTGGATTATAATATAAATATTTGGATTTAGTTTGTTCAACTATTTTATTATAATTAATTTTATAAGAATATAATAAAGAGAGAGAGAGAGAGTCGATAAAATAATTGAGTTTTAGAAATTCTTGGTGAGCCGCATAAACCTGTTAAGGGCCGCGAGTTGATCATTTTTGTGCTAAAAAATGGTCAACCGCGCTTTCAAATAAATATTACTTACGTATACGATATTAATCTATTGACCGCGATTCTAAACAAAAACAATACGATTTCGTCATGTTAAATTAATTTAACAATTAGTAGATACGTATAAACAGGTATGAAATTAAGGAAAAATCTAATAAATTATTTGTAAATTATAACTGGGTATCATCACGCTTTTATAATTTCATCTCATTAATCGTCACAGTAGAGTTCACTAGTTAGTTTGTTCTAGATGGACACACGCTTAGCACAATGATTCTGGCTTCTATGGACTTTATTGCTTGCTACGCCAAGGTAATAAGCTAAAACTCTATGTTTTTTTGTATATAAGCTAATTTTAGGTAAAATTTTAGTTTAATTTACTAAGGTAAATTAGTGTTTTAATTGTGTTTAATTTTCCAAAATGCTTCACCCTTCCGTTATCTTTATATTTCTTTGGTCTAATAGTATTGAAAATGGCCTTTTTAATGTTCTTATTTGTTTTTATAAGATATTTAGATATTTTGTCAAATAATAAACTAACTTTTATATGTAATATGTTTCAGTGCGAACTTCTAGCCCAAGATAATGAAGATTGAAGTTCTTTTAATATAGATAAATTAATTTAAAACATACCTAATTGGTTAACTTTAAAGTTAACAATACTTTACACACAGTAGTAAAACAAAGTGTAACATATATTTTATTTTTACAACATTCCTTACTCCAAAGTTAACTCAAAAATATTTAATAATATCCTCAAAAATGTGATTAAACTTTATATTAACAGACTCTTTATTTATATTGGAACATATTATGATAAAGTAATTTAAGACAAACATGGTATTATATTGACAATAGAATATATGTAGAGCTGTTAAATAGTTTTAAAATATAAAAAAGTATACTTATTTATATATAAAAAAACAATTTATTTATATGACGAATGATCTACTTTGTACTTAAGTAAAAAAAAAACTAAGTATAAATAATTAAATAATAGGCTTTAGTTTTCCACCACTGCCAATTGTATTACAACAAATAAGCAACGCTATCTGAATGTTATTGTATAATAATAAAAATGTATTTTATTTTTTCACTTAAGGTCTACTTTTGTTATAACGTTTGTGGGTTATAATCTCTCTAAGTAATATTTATCAATGTAAGCCTGTCAATTTTGTTATATTAAACGCGGTGGTAAATTCACTAGGTTTTTGTGAACTAGAATGCAGAGAGATATTTTCATGTTGTGTAAATGAAAAATTAAAAGTATCTTATGTTGTGCCTACTTTAGTTTAATAATAGTTTCTTCTATTTAATGTTTTTGTCTCTTGTATTTAATGTTTTATTTTAGAAAAGGCAATAAGTTTATAAAACATACATTTAAAATTTTGTAGTTATCTATAAATTCTTTAAAACAAATTAGATTTTTTTTACATTTATACAAAATCTGTTAGTTTTTTGAAGAAACATTTATTTATTTATTATATATTATTATATTTATATCTTTAATGGTATGATAAGGAAAGAAACATTTAAGATAATTTAAAATATTGGCTTCGCAGTCATATTTAAATGAGTATAATAAAATTGATTTTTACATGTTATGTGTGTAATATATTATTAATTATGATACTACATATCGTTAGGCCGTCGTGGTGCAGTGGGATACTTATGACTGTGAAAGTAATATTTTGGTTGTTTTTCGTTCCCTGCTATGGTAAACAAGAAAGAAAAGAGAAAAACGGGAACATATAGTGCAAGGCTATCATGAGGAATTAACGTATCTAAGTAACAGATTTAACTATAAGATAAGACAATAATATAATATTGAAATGTTTAACACATTTTCATATATATGTAGGTATCTACTAAGATCGAATAAAAATAGATATATTTTATTATATTTAAGAAATCATCAGTTTGTGATATGTAGCTGAATTATATTTTGGGAAATAATTTTGTCTGTATTATTTTTTTCCAACTACTGATTTCTAATATATTCTACGACCATTGTCCTTTTCTATATACATATATACTTATAAAATTATTGCTTTTTGTACTATTAGGTTATTACCAATATTTTTTTGTGCGTACCCCTTTGTATGTTAAGTGGGACAAATAATTTCTTTAACTAAATCAGTAAATATAAGTAAATAACGAACAAACAAAAATAGCTTGCAAATGTAATTTATATCTAAAACATTCTTATGAACATATAATATTATAATAATATTTTATATTATTTAAATGTATTCTTCTTAAATGAGTGTCGTATGTTATTCGGTGAGCTCCTCCAAGCGTTCCCGTAAAAACATATTCTGGAAATAAAATTAATATTTTTTTAGCTTCACGCTGTATCGTGCATGTGGCAGGGTGGCACCCTGCCACATTTTTACCCTATTCTTAAGACACTCCGTCGAAAACGACGATTCATTGAGTCACTGTATATTGAGTGGCGAAGCACGACGCTGCGCTTTCTTGTTACGAGAAGGATGAAAATATAAATAATACTTTCCTCCGAACGGGAATCGAATCCGCAACCGTTGCGATTACACTCTGACGATTACAGACAGATGTATGTTAGCATAAAATGATAGAGGCCGTCGTGGCGCAGGGCCACAAGCGTACCACTGTTAACGCAACGTTTGTGGGTTCGTCTCCTACTCTAGGGAATGGAATATTTTTTTATATAATATTAATAACTTTATTTATCTTGATCTAGTTACGAGGCAAAACGCGGCTTTGAATTCCGCCACTTAACAGCCCCGAGAATTCGTAGCGTAAAGCTAGAATTTAAATTTATATTTTTATATAAATGTATATAGTATAAATTTTTATATTTATATAGTAAAAATTTATTACCTCCATAGACAGTCGATCGTTTTTCTCCATCGCCATGTTCAACATTTCTTTACATTTTTGTAGAAGCTCATCCTTTTCCATTATACTCTTCTTGAGATTGGTTATTTCAGTGCGATACGATTCTTCATTACTTCTCGTCTACGTTTTTTTAAAAAAACTTTATTAGAAAATTTGTAGTTAAAAAGTGGAATATAACGCCAAACTTTAATGAACCTAGTCCGTGTAACATACAAATATTTGAAATAGTTTTATGTTTAAAATTTTAACAATTATCTATTATGTAAGGATTATCCTATCCTATATCTTATAAAACAAAGTCGCTTTTCGTGTCTGTCTGTTGTTTCTAACTCTTCTTCTTCTAAACCACGCAACGGATTTAAATGCGGTTTTCACCATTAGGTCGAGTATTTTCCGTAGAAGGTTTATATATAGTTTATTATTTGTACATTCTTAGGTAAATGAACATAAATACGATAAATGTGTATAAAGTCCTACCCGTTGAGACACTTTCGCGCATGCGCTGCTTTAATGGTAAGTACTACATGAAAATAATATACTGGAGTATTGTTCCTCTTAATAAGATCTACAAAAAAGTCCGCGACGGCATATTCGTATCTTTTAATAATAACGTGTAGTGAACATATTTCTGTATAAAAATTGTAATTTCAATATATTTTTTATTGTGAGGGATATTTTTCCATCTTTATCCTTTAAAATACTTTAAACGAAGATAAAATTTTCTTTTTACAATATTTCTAAATTGCGAATAGTTTTACAGAAAAACGCATTTAATTGTTGACACATCCCGCCGTTGACACATCAGCTGTATGTTACTCAAGTTTCACTTATCCCTTACTCTCAGCATATAAATAAGTATATTAGTTACGTTGACCATTTAATGTAGACCAAAGCTGTCTTTTACTGTTTTTCATTTTAATAAGTACTTTAGAAGTTGTTACAATATCAAAAAATCCTTGCTGCGAAACGGCTCGCCACTCGCCATCCGCGCCCGCCTGCCTTACACGCATTGGTGGTTCAGTGGTAGAATGCTCGCCTGCCACGCGGGCGGCCCGGGTTCGATCCCGGCCGATGCATTCTATTTAATTTTCCACGTAGTGCTTGCTTTTCATCAGGGACAGAATACCCTCTTCAGCATTAACCACAAGCTCGAAAAAAAAAAACCCGCCTGCCTCTATAGCAACGAAGATTTAGATGCGTTTGCACGTATTTGATAATCGGAGTTGAATGTATTATTTCAGCGCGATATATTTGGTTTCATTTTTTTTGTAGTAGTTATTAGTAGGTAGGTTTTTGTTTATAATTTCTTCCGTTTAAAAATAGTCATTTAACTATCTAAAAATAGTCATTTAAATATATTTTAATAAGTACTTGAAAAGATTAGTAGCACAGATTTAAAATTACGGTACCTACTAAAAAATCCTTGCCGAGTAAAACAATTGGAAAATCCTTATTGAAACTACGAAAATGCGGGTTGCATTAGAGTTTAATTAATTTTCACATTATCTTAAGTGCTTTGCAAACATACAATATATGAATAATCCAGTAGTAAAAGCGGGCGAAGCCGCAAGGGGGTCGCTAGTTGTGTATATAACAATATATAATTTTAAAAAAACCTCAATTGAATTTATACCTTATCTGTTCCACTTTTAGCGCTGCCGGGCCTCGAGTCACCTCGTCTATTGGAAGTCAAAGATTTTTGTTCAGCTTGAAGTTTGCTTACGAGACCTACAATAAATAATAGTAATATTACTACAACGTTTTATCAGTTTCTTTTTATTTCTAGACTATTTCTATTTTAACAAATAGAAAAAGATAAGTAATGCATTCATAGAACAACAAAAATAATGTATCCGCGACTGTTTTGGGCTCGATTCCCACTTGTCGGAATGGATTATTTTCATTTCCTAGCTCTGATAAAAAGACAAAGCGGTCGAAGTGATAGGGGTCGTTTCGTCAGTACTGCTTATCTGCTAACTAAATAAAAAAGGCGTAAAACTATTTATAAGAAAGTAAATATCATACAATTACCTCGTAAAGTAAGAACAGTGCGCTGTAGTTGCGCGACACGTTGCGGGGGCTCGTCGGCTGATGTCTCTAACGCACTGATTCTTATTGTCAACTGAGTATTTTCTTCTTTTAGCATATTACAATAGCTGTGTGGACAATAAAAATAATTATTAGAAAATGCTTTTATTTTTCCGCATAGAAGGTTAACAGGGAACCTAATGTTAAGACACTACTTTCTCCACGCACTACCTAATTTTCGAGGCCCATTTTCGAGACACACATGTTAAGTCTAACTCAACGCCACGTTTTGACTTTTTACTAGAACGACGAATAGAAAACAAATAATCATCCAATGCGAATCGAACTCCCAACCGTCGCGTGTCCAGGCAGACGTTCTTCAAAAAGATAGCTAGTATTTTAACACTGGATTCCCTCTGCCTACTTGATGTATACGAGAAAGAAGTGGAGCTAAAAAACCACAACAACTCACTTTCTCCAGTACTCCAGTTCTGGTGCCATATCGTTTTTCATCGGTAATTTAATTTGAGCTTCGAGCAGAGTAGATTCCAGTTTTAGTATTTGTCCTTTAAGCGCAGTGATCTCCGCTAGGGATTTCTCATATTCGTTTACTAATGTTTCATTACCCTGAAAACACAATTATGACCATAGGTTACTAGCATATCAAGAGTACTTTAACACTACCAAGACTACTTTAACTATACATACCAAGAGTGCTTTAATACTAGGTTCTCTCTGTTGTCCCTGCTATATACAGGAAGTTATAAGTTTAAATAAATATTATAAAATAAATACTGTACCCGTTCAGCAAGTTCGAGAGCAGCTATCCTACGTTGTTGCGCCTCCACGCGCGCGCACAGAGCGCTGTCAGACACTGGTGCCGATTCCGCCTCGCGACTACTTCTACGGCTCTCTTTCTCTGATGTCTCCGCGTCTTGCTTCTCTAGTGCTAGACGTTTCTCTTCTGTATCTTTTAATATATTTTTTAACATATTTTAAAATGTTTTTTTTTATAAGACGTCCACTTAGGCTGTTTTCAATAAGGGTTCGAATCCCACTATGTTTCAATACGTTTACTAAAATATTTAAAATATGGTATGTTATTAGACTTACATTTGTCATCATTAAGTTTTGTAAGTAAAATGCGTTTTTCCTTTTCAAGTCTGGTTATAGCTGACTTGGCCAGGTTCAGGCTTGATTCTAATTTGTTAACCTCTTGGCATTTCTCTTCATAACGTGCTTGCCATCTTTCTGAGGCTTGTTGTGCTCTAAACAACATTACGAAATATATATATATATATATATATATATATATATATATATATATATATATATATATATATAATATAATAATATAATAATATAATTTATTCATAAACAAAATTACAAAAAAACAATTTATAACGATAATAACCGCATTAGTTACAAACTATATTATATATTAGTGGCTTCGTGGAAATCGTCTAAAAACGTCAAGCTATGTCGAAATTCCTATACGTTTGTGAAGACGTTTTTTTGTTTTTATTTTTATTCTAAAAATTAAAGAGAATTCCAATATATCCTGACAAGGGGAATAGATTATTATCATTTCGCCATTCAGATAATATAAATGGAAGCGTTCTGATCCGTCACTTAACTCATAGTTCTGACGCTAGGTTATCCTGCTTACGCCAATACTAAAGAATTACGACAGAAATTATCAGTATGGTCGATGCGCCGTGGTCACCATCAAGTTTGCTATGGCTGGCTATGTAGTCGAGATTTTAGGATTTTTCGTACTATTAATCATCAATAGTTGGAAAAATCATGAGTGAACAATGCACATATGAGCAGTACGCCTAACTTCAAGTCTGCCACGGCTCCTCGACCGTACTGTACCTTTTGCACTTGTCCCACAACGCAAGCGAGGAGGTAGCGTCGCGGCGTGCGGCCGCCAGCTGCGCTTGAAGCGATGCTATTTTGCTTTGCAATGCTGTTGTTTCCGCCGATGGGAGCTTGTTGCCGCTTGTGCTTCTGTACAGTTACAAATAGGAATTGTTCAGAATAATATTATGCAATTTTTTTCGGCAAGTAATATGTATATAAATAAGTCAAAGACTTAGCAGAAGACGTATAAATACGTACATTTTTTGCCCATTGAATTAAATTTAGTTTTTCACTTGTTCAATTCTTATATTTGTTGTGTAATGAGTTAAGTAGTTAGGGGGGAATATAAAAATAATTAAAAGGCTACGGTATCTACCCGAGACCTAACTCGGGATAGAACAAAAAACTTACATACGAAACACTTGATTCTTCAGATTCTGTGCATCTAAACGGGACCGTCTCTCGCGCGCCGCTGTCGCCTTGATCTGTCGACGCAGTATGGCGTTCTGCTTGCTCATTAGTTGCTTCTCTCTGCGAAGCCGTTCTATTACAGGTTCTTGCCTGAAATTATTGTATATTTTTCTATGATATATAAAATTAATTTATATTTTTAAAATTAAAACTCCCGTTTTCTGGTTATTTCATCAAGTGAAAACTATTTGTGAGTTAATAGTACCTGTAGTAATAGTAATTTATAACTATAAAAGTTATTACACTCATATCTACATAGTAAAATAAAAAATAACAATAAGTACATTTTGATTTAAGTGTTTTATTCAAATAATCGCCATCAATTGAATTCCTGTATACTCGTATGTTTATTTAATTTTATAAATTAATTTTTGGAGGCCATTGCGGCTCAGGTTGCAGAAGCGTGTAAGTAAACGCGATGGTTGTGAGTTCGATTCTCACTTTTCACATTTCTCTTTAGTATATAACAAATACCAAATAGCAGTAGAAGTGCATGGCATCCTCAAATCTTCCTGGCTATCATTGAAATCGACGGACGACTCGCACTTCAGTTCCAATCTATCCGATTGCTGGTCACTCAGTTCTTCTACTTCAACAATAGCGGACAGGTCGAAACTTGGGTCGTTTATTGTTAACATTGTTTGCATGTTTAGCATTTGCGACTGGAATAATGAGTTATTAATTAAATAATAAATAATGTTTTATCTTCACGCTGAATCCCGCATATAGCGGAGTAGGAGAAGGAATATAGTGTTAAGACACTCTGTCCCCCACTTTCTGTCGAATTTTCAAAAATTCTCTGCGTGTTGAGGAGAAAAGTTTAGTTGTCTTCGCGGAATGACGAAAAGAAAATATTAGAATAGTCACACCTTGGACGTGTGCTGTAATAGATTTATAGCCAGATATTCTGACTAGATTAAGCTAGTATATAATACAGTAGAAAATCGAATAAATGCCTAATAACAATTAGTTCTAATTGATATTAGGCATTCGGATAATCGAACATCCAGATAATCGATGAAGGAAAACGCGGGTTTTGTGCATATATATAACTTTATGTTTATTAAGAAATCATTAAGAGATAATATTTTAAAGTTTTAATTTATTAATAGATGAGGCTTAAATAATCGAATCTCTATCGTATTTTCATTTGTTACCTTAAGATTATTAATAATAGACCTCAGTTGTTCTATATGACCATCCTTCTCGGTTATTTGCTTCATATGTAAGGTCTTTTGTTCAGTGAGCCGTGCTCTCAGCTCCATGTGTTCACGTTGTGTTTCATTTAACTGTGACAACCAATGCTGGTTTTCCGCTTTATATGATTCCATCTGTTAGAGAGAAAATATGCATTTTTCTTTAATTAAAAATCAATATTGGTCGACGTAGCTCACGCACTACTCGGGGTCATTCACTTATTTATTCGTTTTGGTTCGCGACATAGCGCGGCGTTGAGTTTCGACTCTTAGCACGCAATGTCTCGAAAAATACAACAGAATGTCTTTACACTAGGTAGGAAATTAAATAAAAAATCAATATACCTAAATTCAAATTGCTAAATATTTCTTTGCAAGGCAATAGTTAAGATTCAATATTATTTATAATAAATGACACAGTTTCAACGAATGTATTTGTAAAGTCATTTCTGCAACTCAATAAAAAATGCTTTAATATGCCCGAGAGCGTAATAGAGTAAATAAAGACAAGTAATCTATTGAACTATAAAAATGTACATATGTATGCAAAATGTCTATTATATAACAACGCAAGCAACTATTTATGATTGCATTATTCCATCTATACTAATATTATTAAACTTAAGTTTGTTAGGTCGATCGCGCTAACTTCAAGTTCGAATGGAAAAGAAAAATTATTTTGGAGTCTACTTATCGAGGAATAATTTAGTCCATTTTACATTACGTAAATTTACATTATTTTGCCGACAGATACCTCGTTCACCTAAAGGCGTCATGTGTCATACACGACTCTTAGATATTTCCACTTCACCATAGGGGCCTAGCCGCAGGAAAAGCTAATAAAAAAATATTTTATTATTTGAAGTACCTCATGATTGTGCCTTTCCTTTATTTGAGCACTCAATTGTTCCATTTTGATCAATCTCTCAGTAGCCAAGTTCTTCCAACGTTCCATCTCGCTTTGTTGACTTTTACTAAAAATGTTTACTTTCTAATTAAAATATTTTCAGAAAACGTATGAAATATTATTGAACGTAGCGGTGTTCAAGCCCGCTCTTGTTTGTAACCGTCCATGATATGATTCGCAAACTCAAGTTGTTTTACACAATTTTTAAATATTATTTACTATTTTCAGCATCGTAACACTTTAAAAATAAAAAAAAAAAACAATTAAAACATATAATATTTTTTAAAACTTATACTATACACTAACAATTCCGCTTCACACGAATCCAAATCACTTTTCAGTTTAAAACATTTGTCTTCTAATTCACAAATTTTCAATGTGTACTTATTGCTTGTTTCTTTGACATCATCACTGGAGTTAATCACTTCGTGTCCTTCACTATAATAAAACAACATAAGGCTATAAACGTATATAACATGATTTTCATCTTAAACGCGTGGATGATTGATTACTTGAGATATAAAATTTACACCTAAAATTGATAGGTATTCTGTACTATAATATTTTAATTTATTTTTGTAGCTTCACGCTGTTTACCTGCCTGCTGCTCTTAAATTGGTTAAAGAGAGACAAAACCAACAATAAAAACATTGGTGTCGGTTCTATTATATTGATAAATGTCCCAATTTCTTCAAAAAACTAGTTTCTTTATAAAAATATATATTATAAAGAAATAGTTTTTTTAATAACAATTTATAAGTTTACAAAAATAACAACTCGATTTAAACTGATATATTTACCAAATTGTTGTTTTCAACGAGTATAGATTACTTACTTATCTAATTTGGCTTGCATTGCTTTTAGTTTCGTTTGCATGTCCTTTAGAGATTTAGAATAATCGTTACGTTCCTTTATTAATAACTGTTTATATTCGGCTATTATTACATTTTTTTCTTTTTCTATTCTTTTTAATTCTTCTACAAGAGATTGATTTTCTTCATTTAACGTATCATTTATTTTATTAATTTCAGTTTGCTGACTTAGTTTTAAGTTTTGTGCTTCTTTTTTTAGTAAGCTATTTAAATCTTCTAATTTTTTGAGACCTTCCTCTTTTTGGTTATTAGAATCTTTTAAGTTTTTAATAATTACACTTGTTTTTTCTTTATCTTTAGTCATATTTTCAGCAATTTGTTTGTATTGTTCGGATATTGATGATATATCTTTTATTATTTTATCTTTTTGTTTTATATCGCTTAATAATTTTTCTATGTGATTTTTTAGTTCTTTCATACTAAAGTCAGTGTCGGTTTGTGTATATTTTATGTCCATCTTTATAAAGTTTAACGTTTGTGTTTGACGATTTTCTATTTTCTCTTTATTTGTCGTTTGAGGTTTTTGATGAATGTCATCATTACAATCATCTTGATGAATTTTTTCCATATTTTTCTTTAATAATTTCACATCTGTTTTCGGATGAGATAATGTAAGTGTCCGATTTCCTTAAAATAAAAAAAATGTGGTAATATAATTTTAAAAATATAAATTTAGAACAACAGTAAAATGTCGATATTAATATTAGTAAATATATATGTATGTAAATAAAGTATTTGAGTTTACCTTTGCTACTAGAATCATCATCTGAAATAACATCTTCTATTTCTATATCATTATTTTGGTGATTTTGTTTTTGATAACTATGTGCTGGAGAATTGTTTAATTTAAAGCCTTGATTAAGTAATAATAAAGTTTTTTCTAGAAAACTGCAACGTTCCAATAGCTTTTTATGGGTTTGATCAAATGATAACAGATTCTTTTTATAATGTTCCATTTCAAGTTTTTGAGTTTCTTCCTAAAACGTTGTATTCTAATTATTAGATATATTTTTTTGCGTCGCGCTACTTCGCATGCGCCTGCCTGCCACATGGCAGGATTGGCAGAGAATCTGAGAACATATTGTTATAACGCTCCGTTCTTCATGAAGACGCTTTGTGCTCCACTTTTTATTGGGCCATTTCATGTTGACGCTGACGCTTTGTCTCGTTACCAGAGCAAGGAAATGAAAATATTAAATATGTAATTTCCCTGAATCGGAATCGAACGCATTGACATCACGTTTACACACAAGTGACGTCATACGCTTACGTCCCTGCGTCACGACGACTTCAAAATATTACATATATTTAATAATGAAGTAAAATTAACACAACAAAATATATTACAGTTATTATATTCTTCATTTTGTGAGGACAAACATCGTCATCTTCAAAACATTTTCCCGATGAGAGATCTAGTAGTTGATTGTAAATAGTATGTTTAGTCATTAGATCTGATCGTAAATTCTCAATTTCAATTAGCTTTTCTTCAACATCACAAGATTTTCTATGATAGTCTTCTATTTTTTCGAGAAGGGTTTCAATAGATATTATTGGCAAGCTTCCCTGATACTGTTGCCTTAGAACGTCTAAAATTTCTGTTAATTTCCTAAAGTAAAACAATACATTATATATGTATAAAGCTTTATGATATTAAGAAAATAGTTTTAATGCGTTAACATACTTTGAAAATAATTTTAATGTGATAACGTGTTAGAATATTGGGCGAACAATCTGTTCCCCCAATATTTGAGATATTGCGAGTGGTGCAACTTAACACAGCGTTTTGTCTTCTTACCAGGGTGAGAAAATAAAAAGTTTTGTTCTGTGTATGTCCGAGTGTTTCCGTGTATGGGAATCGAATCCACAATAACCAGACACTTGCTGCTGCGCCATGATAGTTTCAACATAAAAAAACATACGTACGGTGGTAACGTTAATCTTTAAAGATATAAACCTACGTATATCTTATATTAACTACATATATTTGTTAAAACATTATACCTGATTTTTGTTTCATATCTATTCGCGTAAATATCAAATACATTTTGTCGGTTCATCAGTATCTCTTCCGTCTCGGCCCTTAGATGTTTTTCTTTACTTAATGCAATTTTAAATTCATTTAGTCTTTCTTGACTTTCTGAAGCTTGCATTTGCGAAAGAAGAAGTTCACTACTCAACCTTAACATAGTTTTTATGCAAAAAATATAATTATTAACTACATTTATTCTAACTAGATATATTTGTAATAAAATAAACTATGTATACAAATATAAATCTTCGTTGGAAAAGGGAACCGTGGTGGTGATATCCACTACAAAATAATGTGGTGGGCCAAATTTTTTTATCCTCACTCTGAGTGTTAAGACACTTTGTTTCCCACTTTCCGACGAAATCTCGAGGCATTGCGTGTTGAGTGGCAGAACTCAACGCCGCGCTTTGCCTCGACTCCAGAGCGAAGAAATGGAAATATAAACGTAAATAAATATTTCACTTCCTCGAGCGGGGATCGAACCCACAACCGTCGCGTTACAGTCACATCCACTTGCCTACCATGCCGTGTGCGGGATACAGCGTGAAGTTGATTTAAATTAAAGTTATTACCTGGCAATAACTGCTTTATTATCACCCGCTGATTGCAGATCGAGTATTTGATGTCTTAACATACTGACTTCTAATTCATTATTTAATTCTTTGTGCTGGTATGACTGTAACTAAAAATTATAATAATTAGTCTTATAGGAATACTAGCGAACCAGTTAGGGCTTTGCCCGCTTTAACTTCAATTCCTCGCTCTTTTCAGAAGAAAAATTGCGACATAGTCACGTAAATAATCACTCTATTTGTATTTATGCGTGGGGAATGAAATGTCCTACTAGTTTACTGAGGGAGTCTAGTGTTAAGACACTCCGTTCTCCACTTACCGCCACAAATTTTCCAGGCACTGTGTGTTGAGTGGCGAAACTTAACGTCGGGCTTTTGCCTTGGCGCGAGAGCGAATAAATTAAAATATTGATAAATAATAATTAATTTTCTAGAGTAGGGATCGAACCCACAACCGTCGCGTTACAGTCGCACCCTTGTGGGCGCGCCTGCGCTACGGCGACCCTACTTATATATTTATTAACTCAAATACAATTTAAATACATTTCAAATAAACATAGGAATAAAAATGAATTTACCTGTAAACAAACTGTATCTAGTTGATTTTGTACATCTTGATATTGTTCCTTAAATATGTTATTGCTTTCAATTATTTTTTTTATTTGTTCTTTCATACTATGAATATCTTCATTTGAATCTGAATAAATCATTTTATTCCTAAAAATATTTGACATTATTATAATTTTTACGGTGTATGAGACCGCATGAGATCGTCGTAGCGCAGGGGCACAAGTGTACGACTGTAAATGTAATATTTTCATTTCCTCGCTCTAGTAACGAGGCAAAGCGTGACGTTGAGTTCCATCACTTACCATGCAAATACCTCGATAATTAGGCGGAGAGTAAGGGACGGGAGAGCCTTAATGAAATTTGCGGTTTGAGTGGCGGTTAACACCATGCCTTGTCTTTTTACCAAAAGAAGGAAATTAAAATAGTTCACTGCACCAAATACGAATCGAAATCACAAGCTTCGCATTTAAAACCGAATACTATTCAAATGCGGAAAGACCACTTCAATAATATAATCCACTGAATAATTATAAAAAAAAATACATAAAAAGGTTACGTTATTTCGACTTGCAAAATTTGGAGCTGCTCAATTTTTTTTTGTAATTTTTCTATCTCCATATTTTTATTTTCTAGTTCAACGCATATTTGTTTTAATTGTTTCTGAAGTACAGATTGCTCGATTTCAAATAAAATCTTATCCGCACCAACGTTATGAGATTTTGCTGTAACAAATATATATACTATTATTATTTATTTAATTTCAAGTTGTATCCTATATCTTATAAAACAAAGTCGCTTTTCGTGTCTGTCTGAACTTTCTAACTCTTCTTCTTCTAAACCACCCAACGGATTTTAAAGCGGTTTTCACCATTAGGTCGAGTATTTCTCAGGGAAGGTTTATATATAGTTTATTATTTGTACATTCTTATGTAAATTAACATAAATACGATAAATATGTATAAAGTCCTACCCGTTGAGACACTTTCGCGCATGCGCTGCTTTAATGGTAAGTACTACATGAAAAAATGTACTGGAGTATTGTTCCTCTTAATAAGATCTACAAAAAAGTCAGCGAGAGCATATTCGTATCTTCTAAGAATAACGTGTAGTGATCATATTTCTGTCTAAAAATTGTAATTTCAATATATTTTTTATTGTGAGGGATATTTTTCCATAATGGTATTAATCCTTATCCTTTAAAATACTTTATTAATTTTCTACGTTAAACGAAGATAAAATTAGCTTTTTACACTATTTCGAAATTGCGAATAGTTTTACAGAAAAACGCATTTAATTGTTGACACATCCCGCCGTTGACACATCAGCTGTATGTTACTCAAGTTTCACTTATCCCTTACTCTCAGCATATAAATAAGTATATTAGTTACGTTTTTCATTTTAATAAGTACTTTAGAAGTTGTTACAATATCAAACAATCCTTGCTGCGAAACGGCTCGCCACTCGCCATGCGTCCCGCGACGTTTTGCTTAAACAAGCGCGTCTGCCCGCCTGCCTTACACGCATCGGTGGTTCAGTGGTAGAATACTCGCCTGCCACGCGGGCGGCCCGGGTTCGATTCCCGGCCGATGCATTCTATTTAATTTTCCTCACAGGCAGCCACGTTTTAGGGACAGAATACCCTCTTCAGCATTAACCACAAGCTCGAAAAAAAAAACCCGTCTGCCTTTATAGCAACGAAGAATTAGATGCGTTTGCACGTATTGGATAATTGGAGTTGATTGTATTATTTCAGCACGATATATTTGGTTTCATATTTTTTATAGTAGTTATTAGTAGGTAGGTTTTTGTTCATAATTTCTTCCGTTTAAAAATAGTAATTTAACTATCTAAAAATAGTCATTTAAATATATTTTAATAAAAACTTGAAATGATTAGTAGCAAAGATTTAAAATTACAGTGCCTACTAAAAAATCCTTGGTGTGTAAAACTATTAGAAAATCCTTATTGAAACTACGAAAATGCGGGTTGTATTAAGGTTTAATTAATTTTCACATTATCTTAAGTGCTTTGCAAACATACATTATATGAATAAACCAGTAGTAAAAGCGGGCGAAGCCGCAAGGGGGTCGCTAGTCCCGCATATAGCAGGATATGCGGAGGGTACCTAGTGTTAAGACGTTACTCCCCACGCACCACCACTTTTTTGAGTGAATGCCGCGCGTCTCGTTACCTGAACGAGGAAATTAAAATGCTTAATTCATTGAGTGGGAATCGAACCCGCATGGGGTCGTGTTTACAGTCAGACGCTGTGCTACTTTGCAACGATGGCCTCATACTGATAAAATAAATAAATTTAAAAAAAATCTTACATATATTTTGTGCATCATCATGGAAACTTCGGATCAAATCCATTTTATCTTCTTCTAAACGTTTATTTAAATCTACTGAATTTATTAATGTATTCGTGTTTATTTCAGCTACATTTTTATATTTAACAATGAGTTCGTTTAAGGCATCATTTTGTTTCAGAAATAAGTCCATTGGTATAGAATTACGTAGTTTATCCGTTAAATTAATTATAGAAAGGATTAGTTTTTGAATTTTTCTTTCATATGCTGACATTTTAATCATTTTTTCCTTTTTACATTCTAATAATTCATTTTTTATATTTTCATTTCTTGTTCTTATTTGTTTATATGATTCTTCTAGATAATTATATTTTCGTTTTGAAAAGCTTAATTTGGGCACATTTAATAGCCCCGGTGATTGGTTACTAGTATCATCTTCATTTTCTTCTAATTGTGACCGAAGATTTTCTATTTCTGCTTTGTAATGTTCTTCTTTTATCGAATAATTATTAATTTCATCTGAACTTGTGATTACTAACGATGTAAACTTTTCGAAAAGTAATGAAAATTTATTTTCGAAATACTGTAGAGCTTGTTTGTATTGGCTTTCAAATAAAATGTTTCCTTTTGTGATAATATTTTGTATTTCACTGTTATCTTTGATATCGCTTTTTTCATCTACATTTAACATCCAAGATCCAAATTCACCGATACTTATATCAGTGGTGCTTGAAATTTTATCTTCTGTAGGTATTTTTATTGTTGTTTTTGTTTTTATTTCTTGTAATTTATTTTCTAATTCAAAAGATTTTTGCTCTTGTTTGGATAGTTTGTCCAAAATTTGATATGTTTCCTTCCTACAAACGTTTTAATTTCACTTACAAAAGTAATATATGTTTAAGAAAATTATTAATTAAAAAAAATATATATTTTTTAAAAAAAAAAGATACAATAAAAAATTATACCCTAATAAACAATCAGAAAATGTTAGCTTTAGTTTTAAAATTACATTAAATGATTTATACATTTTAATGCATTTGTTTACAAGAGCAACGTAATGTAATACATTTCCGTCAAAATCGTGCGAAATAAAATTAAAATGCATTTTCATGGCGATTGGATACTGTCGATTGAATATTTTATAATGGTTTATTAGGACCATAGAATTTTTATAAACGGGTGTAATATTTCATTAGCTTACCTAGATTCGTGTAAAGCGTTCATCAAAGCGTCTTTACCGCCTAATGCAGCTTTTAATTCCATAACAGTTTTCATATGCGGTGAAAACCAACCCGCTGCTTTACGCACTTCCATTGAGTTAAGTAGCGCTTCTAAAGTTGGACACTCCATTAAAAGAACGCCAGAACTTGATGTACCTATAAGAGAAAAAAAGTTTAATTTCTTATCTGGTAATGTTTTTAAATTAAAAATTGAAAAGCATAAAAATAATCAATAATTTTATTATTTTTATGCATTTCAATTTTTTACATATTATACTAGTATAAAATTGATGTATTTTTTTATAAGTACATGTATTTTTGTAATTTACAAAAACAATTGTAGTTATCATAATTATACTTATTAAATAATAAAATATATACTTACTGTCTTTCAAAAAATTTAAGATATCAGTAAGGCCATTTCTAAGACCCTCATTTTCCTCAATGATTGCTTGAATTTGTTCCGTATTGAAATTATTATTAATTTCAATATTGTTTTGTTCAAATCTGTAAAATATTACGTTACGTTTAAAAGTTAAAAATAAATAATTTTATAATTAAAAATAATGAAAGAGGACCACTAACTTGTCTTCAATTTCCACATTATTAAATTTATCTACATCAATGTTTGCCTCTCTAATTATAGTCTTTAATTTCAACATTTTCTCGTCCTTATCACGGTTTTCTAGTTCTACTGAAATTAATTTATTTTCATATTCTAATATTTTCTTAGCTATTTGATTATTTTCTTTTTTCAGAGTCATAATTTTCTTCAGAATTCCATAGGTCTCAATTTTTTCATCTGCAGGTATTTGAAGTCGATCCCTAAAATAATAAATAATATTTTTTAATAAAATTTCAATAGACAACAGCATAGGGGCCTGAATTATTAATCTTGGTCTGGTAACAAGACAAAGCGCAGCGTTAGGTTCCGTTACATAAACCATATCAACGGAAAGTATTTTTCTCCCAATTTTCGAAACAGGAACTGTGTCGTAACACTAAGTTCTCTACTTACTTGGATATATCTACAGAGTGATAATAAAAAAAATCCAAGTACTCATTTATTATATATATTAAATCTCTATGCCTTACCTCATTGTTTCATTTTCTAATTGCAAGTAATTTACTCGTTCGTTTAATTGATTCACTTCCTGTACTAGACTCTTAATTCCCTCGTCTTTTAATTTCAATTTTTTCTTTTTATTCTTTATACTTTCTATTAAGGAGTTTATACTATCGTCTGACTTTATTAGTTGTAATTGTGAATTTATTTCTGCAATCTATAATGTATGTATTTTTGAAAATTCGATAATTACTTATTGCTAATATTTATAATGGGCTTAATATCAGATATTAAAACGAAAAAGAAGATAGGATTACTTCTATTTGTGTTATTCATATTTTTTCAGATATTATTGTAGATATTTTATAATATTTATAAAGAGAATTTTGTTAAAAATCATATCAAAAAAATAAAAACAACTATAACCTCTTGTTCTCTAGCTGCTATCATTGCTTCTGATTTTTGAAGATCTTCATATAAGCTTTGAACTTTATTCTTAAGTTTAATTATCATTTGCTTTTCTTTCCCATCATCACTAATATTCTTTTGTTCTAACACTGAATCAGGTATTTCTTCAATAACTGCCTTCAGTTGTTTATTTTCACTTTTTAAAACTTGTATTAAATTTGCAGATTGTAACATTTGCTCAGATGCTTCAGTTAATTTTTCTTGTAACTCTTTTATTTTATATTCTTCTTGAGATGATTTCTTCTTTCATAAGAGAATATATTAGTGAGACATTATAAAATATATTAATTTAATTAATTACTATAATTCCTTTAATTTAAGGCTTCGTCCTCATAAACTACACAATATTGTTTATGTGACGCATGGGTACAGAGTGTGCTTGTAAACGCGACTGGTTGGGGGTTCGGTCCTCATTCCAGGAAAAGAAATATTTATTTAAATTTATATTTTCATTTCTTCGCTCTGCTGTCTGTTTATTAAAATTATTAACTATAATAATATTAGTGTTAATATTCTAGAAAGAGAGAAAGAGAAAATCGCATATTTTCTTACTTTTGGGGAAGTAATAAATTTCGGAAGATTCGTCAAATTTTCTTTTAACTCAGAGTTTTCTTGTGATAAACGTTCAATTTCAATTTTATGAGTTTTAAGTGAACTCTGTAATTTATATAAAAAAATAATGCAATTTGACATAGAATAAATCGCTTTTTGAAGTTGCACATTGCTAGATTCTTTTCGTCTCTGTATCGACCGGTGAGACGGTCGTGAAGTGGCACACACAGCGTGTGACCTGAATTCGTCAATGTTGTGGCCTCAATTCCCACTCAGGAAAATTAATTGTTAGATATTTTCATCTTCCTCGTTCTGGTAACGAAACAAGCGCGGCGTTGAGTTCCTCCACTCAACAAGAATTGTTTCAAAATTTAGGCGGAAAGTGAGGAACAGAGTGTTTTAATATTAAGTTCCCTCTGGCAACCCTGCTATGGTGTAGAGTAGTGAAGCTAACAAAGAAAATGTAAGAAAACCCTTAGTTGCTGCAGTTTAGTTCTTATATCTTCTTCGATTTTTTCATATTTCATATCTTTATTGTTAACTTCTCCTTTTAATTTTTCTACTTCAACTACCAAATTCGCTTTTTCTTGTTCGATAGCACCAAGAACTTCTGTGGAGTAGGCTTACAAATTGTCAATAAGTCAAATTTATAGAAAAAGTATATTAATAATTATTTATTATGAATATACTACATCATTTAAGTAAGTAATATACAAAATGTTGTAAAGAAAGCTTTACGCTGTATCCCGCATACAGCAGGGTAGGTAGAGGGAACCTCGTGTTAAGACACTCCATTCCCCACTGTACATAGAGTTCTGCAGTCATTACGTGTTGAGTGGCGGAACTCAACACCGCGCTTAGCCTCGACACCAGAGACAAATCCGTAGTCGAGGAATAAATAAACATATTAATTCCTCGAGTAGGGATCGAACCCACAATCAGTCGATTTTGCAGCACATTTTGTGCCCGTGCACCACGACTGGACTCGAAAAAATAATGTAATAAATATGGTTTTATTAATTTCACATAGTGTAAAAGCATTCTCTTCCCCACGCACCTCTTACTTTTGGATATTGCGTGGTGGGTGATACTGAAATCGGCACAGTGGAGAATTGGAAAAAAAATATGTTTAAATTATAGTCAATTTGTTATTATTATGATTATTTAGTAATGAAAAATGCTGAAATAGTTTGTAGAATGTAATATAAACAAAAGATACAGGGTGGAGTTGGGAAAAGGAGTATCTTAACTATAGGTACCCTCTGCCCGCTACGAGATATATTGGCGATACAAAAATAAGAAATTAATTTCACAATATAAAAAGCTTAAACATTATTTTAAATGTAATGAATATTATATTATTATTTTGTGTAACCTTTTAATTTAGAGTTGTCTTTGTTTAAAGCAAACAATTGTTCAGTCAAATTTTCGATCAAAACAGTGGATTCCTTCAGTTTTTCCTTAAAAATAGTCAATTTTTCCCTCAAAATTGTATTTTCCTCTTCCAGGACCTAATAAATATAAAATATATTTGTATAATTTTCATTAGTATTATTCAATGATCCATTGATACACTTACTACAAAAGAATACAATTTAAATATGTAGTTGTTCTTTTAATTTTATTTTTTAGTTCTGAGGCCATTGTGGCACTGTGTCGCAGTGTCTGATTGTAAATGCACTTGGGAGAATAAATTACCTAAAGCAAGGATAAATTTTATGAATTAATAAGAAAAATCAACTTTACTAATGAAGTTAGTAAACACTAGTTTTCCTATGCATATTCTGATGAAATGTGAAAATAAAAATGAAATATTACTTTGACATCATGTAAAAGCTTCCTTATATGCTTATTTTTCTTAGTTATCTCGCCTTCTAATTGCGCTATAGCATTTATTTCAGATAGTGTATTACGACTTGATTCACTACTTTGTTCTTCAAAGTTAATCTTTTCATATTTAATTTTACGTCCCTCCAGTTCAGCAATATCAGTGTATAGTTGTTCTAAGATATCTTTGTTAGCTTTTATAACTTCTTCTTGGTGTGTGATTGCTTCTAAAACACTTTCGGAGTTCTTGGTGGGAGAATCTTAAAGAAAATTAAATTATATTTAAACTTTCATGTTTGTCATAACAGATTATGATTTGATTCCTGTACGTGGGAATGATTATATTTAAATCAATTTCACGTTTCTTGCAGAGAAACCTTGCCATTGAGTTCCACCATTGACATCTAGTAAACGGGATGCTGAGTGTATTGGATAAAAAAACATAAATTGATTTAATAATTATTTTAAATAACACTATAAATTTATTTTAAATAACATTTACCAGATAACAATTGTGAACACATTTAATTTCTATTATACAAAGAATGATTTAAAATTATGGTATATTTTTTTATGTGTTATATGTTGTATATAAATAACTTTACTGTGTCAATAAGTTACCTGTTATAGTACTTCTGTCCTTTGTTTTGATTTTTCTTTTTGATTTTCCAATTAAGCCATTTACCTATTGTTAAAGAAAAAAAATGTTTTATTCATATATTATAACGAGAAATAAATATATAATTGCAAATTATACTTGTTCTGTTTTGTATTTTAAAACATCTTGAGCCAGCTTAAATAGAATTTTCAAGTCGGTAAAATTAAGTTCAATATCATCAGTGTCCATCCAAGATAAGTTTTCGCATAATTTTTCTTTTTCGGCTTGCTTTAAATCTTTTTGTGAAAATTTTAATATTTCTTTCCAATCAGTCTCCATTTTAGGTATTGTGTTATAAAATAAGTAAGACCAAAGTTTTTAACAATGCTTATAGTGAGCTGTAGTGACAAAGTTAGTTTGTAGTTTTGTGTTGCTAAGCAGCAAAGTTTTACCTTTAAACACGTAATATTACGAATTTTCTTGTATAACTCTTCTATAGAGTGTAATATTTCTAATTTTACCAAAGGAAAGCAATTTACAATACTAATATAGTAGATTAATGTTATAAATTACTATACTAGATTAAATCTACGTAATTTTAAAGGAAAATATAAATTAAAAATCCCGCCCATTGCATTGCTATGTCAAATGTCACTTGTACGTCATATAACTGCCAAAAATGAATGGTAAACCATAAACAAAATGTCAGTTCTGTTATATTTGCTATTTTATGACTTTTAGGCGTGCCAGATGAGACCAGCTTACTTCGCTAATGTCACATAGAGCGGCGAAGGTACGATTCAGGCAGGTGATTTAAATATAGAGGAAGGTATAATTAAAAAAATGGATATAAAAATGGTCGAATTAGATAAACAAAAAGTGTTATTGATACTATGTATGTCTTTTTTGTCAATATAATAAAAGTAAACCAATTTATTTTTCATTATTGTTTTTTTTTATTCATAGATTGAAATTAAAAAAAAAAACAATAAATCTCTTTCACAGTGTGAATAAAAATATTCCGCATATAGGAGGGTAATGAGAGAGAACCTACTGTTAAGACAATCTATTTCCCGAGAGCGAAAAAATAAAAATATTGATGATACATCTATTTTATAACCGTCGCGTTACATTCCTGTGCCCCAGCGAGCGCCACGATGGCCTCAAATTGACTGAATTAAATTTGCTTTATAATAAAAATATCCATCAGTGAAAAAAACTTGGAATATACTACATAATATTCATATGTTTTAAAGCTTTAATTTACACATTAAACATTTTTAAATTGTAAAAGCAATATTTGTATTCTATATGAATGTATTGAATAAGGTAATAAAAACACGACATTTATAGAAAGTTTATATTATTAGATGTGATGACATTGAACAATAGCAGTAAATGTTACATTGCACGTCGGTGTCAACAAATAAACGTTTGTGCTCTAAAAATAAATTAACAAAATTAAAACAATATAATTGTTAAAAATAAAATATTTTTTATAAATAAAGCAATACATAGGGCGAGAGGACTTTACTTTGGTAAATAATAATAGAATAAAAGGCAACATTAGAAAAATCTTTAACGAGCCAAGCTAAACATTTACGTCTATCATTACACAATTCTCATAAGTAAGTATATATTCGAATTCCTTTATATCAGATATATCTTATTTTAAATTAAGCATACAAAATAGTATTGTCAACGTTGTCAATATATTACTCGCCCTATATACATCAATCTTTGAATAGTTATGAGTATTTACTTGTACGTTACACCTAAGTTAATGCGGTAACTAATAAAACACGGTGGCTAATGAATAGTGTATATAAATGTTATTGTTAGCTATATGTATATATATATATATATATATATATATATATATATATAATTATTAATCGATAAATGTCGATAAACTGTGACGTTATTCTGCCAATACATACAAAATATCGAATTTTTGTATGTATTTGTAAGGGAAAAATTTAAAGAAATCGAACTATAATAGATCAAAGTTTCACTTTTGTCTATGCCATTTTCGAAACACATTTTAGGTTACCTATTCATTTCATTATAAATATTCGGGAAAATATATGAACTATCAGGTTTAGTAGTCACGACTGGCTACATTCTTTTAAAAAGTTACTTTTAAAAGAAGAGCTCTGAGCTCCATCTCACACACGTAAATAAATAACTATAACTAATAAATGACTTTACATTTTTATTTTATACAATTATACAACACCATAAATACTCTTTGGGCGTTAAAAAAACTTTGGGTTGGTTTTTGTATACAAGGTACCTACATCTTTCCATTTCTGAACGATAAAGCAAATTAATCAAGTACCCTTCCTACTTATAGTATTTGTAAAAAGTATGTACTGAAGCTCAAAATTGATTAATATACAACATGTATGCTATAAAAGGATACAAAAGTCATGGTTTACAATTTGGTAACATTTAGACATCTATTACCTAATTGTTAGTACACAATCAAAATCTCAAGACATTTAAGTCTACCATCTATTATACGACCTTATGGATCTATTGGGGAACAGCGATTTCCAATTTTAAATATTAAGCCGGTAAAAAAGAATACATCAATTCCCAATTTATGTGGCGTTTAAATCTTGACTGGAGTTCAAGCCCTGTATTTGAAACCTATCCTGCTCTAACGTGTCATATTAGAAAGAGACAGCTTTATTTTAAATAATCTATATAAATTATAATTACAAATTTATTTCAATTTTATAATAACACAATGAATAATAAAGGTAAATTTCGTATTGTTAAACAAATAACCAAATTTCAAAGTAGGATATACTTCTATAATCTAGCTCTCTCTTTCACATATGCGATAGAACGTTTGTAGAAGCGGGACAGATATCTACCGCGTGCGTCGTGCGCACAGCGCGGCGCTGCGCAGGCGCCGCAGCAGCGTGTGGCGCTATCAAATACGCTCCACATAGTTACCTGAAATATACAAATATATTTTTTAATCAAATTGCAATTGAAAATAAATAAAATTATGTTTAATTTGAGGAGGAAACAACAACATAGTTTAGTAGCAATAAAATAAATACTAGAGCCACTGATTAAATGTTTTAATAGAATGGATAAGTATATATGTATAATTATAATAAATGGTAATTAAACACAATCATCTATATTAAATATTGAATATATATACCGGGGAAAGTTCCGAATCGCCCGGTCCTTTGGCTCGAACCCACGTACCAACCGTCGTCGCACTTTTCTAACACGTACACTGTATCGCCTTCATTTAATTCTAATTCATCAGGATTTTGCGGACGATATTTATACATAGCGCGGTATCTGTAAATATTTCAAATAAAATAATAATATTAATAAACTAATATAAATAATCAGAATCTATCAACACAAGGAAAGATCTAAAAATATTTAGTTACAAGATAAATCTACGAATATCTATTTAGTAAAAAATAGTAAGAAATATATTTTTTAAATAAGAGTGTGCTATTATACTTAGGCTATTTTTAATTTGAGTATTTGTTAGAACGTGTTGTGAAATTATTAACTTCTCATTCTTGCCCAATTTTCTTAATTAGATAGGTCTGGGCTAGCCTGGGTCACGACGGTCTTCACAATTATTATATAACTTTAAATTTTAGATAAAAAACATTAATTATATAACTTTTAAATGAACTTACGGCACCGCTTCCGCATTGGTATCGACGTAGAGCGGCTCTGAGTTGTTGAGGTCGACACCGGCGCCCGTCGGCGGCCCGTAGCCGCGCTCCGACGCGGACAGCGACGACGTCGACTTCGTTATGTAACCTGAGTGGATGGAAACTTATTTCAAAGTTTATAGTGAATAGTGATTCAGATTTATTATTAAATCTATTCTCAATACCCTCAAATTTCCGTTTTCCTTGCAATTTCCACATATTGCGTCCTAAATGACAGACTAATAGACGTCAATCTTTTCTTACTAGAGTCGGGTCCGTAAATATCCGGTCTAATCACGCATATTTTTATATGCCTGAACCGGAAACCGTAACTTGACCGGAACTATAGCTATACTACCTACTGCTACTACTACTACTATAGCTATAAACCGATAAATGCTCTCAATGTTTCTCATAATATTTTAACATACTGAGATCGGACCGAGAACGATACGATTCGCCCTTAAAATATGTGTGTGTGCGCGAACCTTGCAGTGGTATATCGGCAGGCGGTGCGTTGGACAACGCGGGGCTGTTGAGTTGTGGCGTATAGCGGTGCGCGCCCATACTGCGCTTGTCCACGCCGTTGAGGAGCCCGTGCGCGGCGGGCGACGCCACCGGCTTCGGCGTAGTTAGAATTGGTTGGGGTTCTGAAATTGTAAAGTTAGATATTCTTTATTGTATGGTTCAAGGGTTTGGACATATAGATATTAATTTTATTTAAAATAGTACAAATTGCGGCTTCTACCCCTAGTTATAAAAATTAAAAAAAAAAAACATTTCTGCGACGCAATAATATTTTAAGTATTAAGGTAATTGACATACAATTACTAAATTCTTGTACCTATCTGAATTCATATGCATAATGTTATACAAAATAGAACATTTTAGCTAAATAATTAGTATTGTAGTCTTGTTTTCTTTATCAAAATTTACGCGCTAAAATAACTAGATATTACATTAAATGATAAATCTTACCTGGTTTATTCTGACTAGGTTCCTGCAGTATCGTTACATAGCTATCGGGGAAAATGCCAGTTTTGTTTCCATTTCTGCCCTCCCACCAATTATGATCAATGCGCCTCGTCAAGACTACTACTTCACCCTTCTTTAACGGAAGTTCAAGATTAGTTTGTGCGATAAAGTCGAACTTAGCTCTAGCTTTTCCTTCAACAGCTGCCGGCTTTTTTAGGGTTTGAACACCATCGCTTTTAAGTAGCTAAAATAAAAATAAAAATTACTTAATTATATTTTATTATTTATAAAAATAATGTAAGTATGTATAACAATTCAATATTTTTTTTTCTGTAATGAGTTTATAGTTTTAAATATATTACGGTAAAACATTTACATGATATGTACCTATGTATATGAAAAAAATTTTTTTTCACTGATACGTACCTCAACATAATTATATGGGAATAAACCAATTTTTCCATGTACCTCCCCTTCATACCAATTAGAATCTATTTGCCTTCTGACATTTATAATATCTCCTTTTCTAAAACTAAGTTCTCTTGCTGTTTGTCCGTTAAACGTGTATAAGGCTTTAGCTATTATTTTCTCAGCTTCGTCGTATCTATTTAGAGGCACTATCGTCTTTTGTGATGGCATGAAGTTGTCTTGGTGACGCCTATTCTGCATATCCTGCAGTTCCTGTAATTTTAACAAAACAAAAATTAATTTATATAATATGCACCTATCTATTATTCTGTACTGAAAAAGAAATTATATTAATCAAAAATATATTGAAGCTTATAAGATTTTCCTTATTAATATGCGACATCTCATCCACAAGGAACATTTTTTTTTTTAATAAATATAAAACCAAAAAGAATTTTGAAGAAAGTTTTAAATAATGAGAAATTTTGTGATGATATCAGCCAATTATGATACAGCATGTTCCTGGTTAACTTAAATGCGGAAGTGTTAATTAAAACCACTCGTCATTCACATATCTTTTACTTATCACCTTGATTGACGCATCAAAAGCTTCGATTTCAGCGGGACTGATATCATTTTCCTGTAAGTGACAATGAGTTAGGCTTCGATATTTATTAAGTATTATTTTTTTATTATATCCAGAGGTTTACTATACAATATAATTTACATTTTAAATAGATAATAATAACAAGTTTTATTGCTTATAAGACCATTTAATCCATAATATTTTAAGATATTTATATTAAAATAACGTATTTAACATATCGAGATTCTTAAATCGTTATTCTTTTTCACATAGAGCTCACAAATGCGGACCAAATAAATGGAATGTTGATGTGGACCTACTATTGTACTTTAAGTTACGATGGAATGCGAAGTTCAAGGTCCAGCTCTTTGATATATTACAACACTAGAAGGTAGGTGCAAATATATTATCAGGTATTTATTAATATTTCTAGGTGGTCTTGTTTATCATATAATGTAAAACCAATTGGAATGTTAGATATGTTATAAGGTTATCATTATCCGATACTTAGGTTACATTAAGGTTAAATTAGCTGTGGTATTCCCTGTTCGTAATTAATTGCAGTTCCTCGTTGTATAATTGATGTTAGTTCGGGTTTAGCGCGGCATTTACTTTATTTTGAATTGACAAGAACAACTTTTTGAGTGGCAGACCTCAACCCCGCTCGTCTTGGCCTCTATTTATTATAATTATATTAGTTTTATTGATGCTTAATATTAAATTTTATTTTTAAATATTTTTTCGGGCTCTACTTTTTGATTACTCACACAAATGCAAAGCTCTGCTTACGCCTCACGTACTATACATACTTATAGGAGGTATACATATTTTTTTCATTTTAAAAGATGTTTTATGTTTTTAATTCTATGCATAAGTGTAGATAAAATATTATATTTATCACAACAATATTTTCCTCGGGTGAGAACCGCACCCACTATCATCCAGGTGACAATTCGGTGTAACCAACACGCGTATTACTAAGCATTTACTTACTTATATTATACTTATGTAAAGAAAATCGTACTTAAACGACTTAAAAAAAGATTAGATGTTCAGATAATTCCGTAGAAAAGTGAACTACCATTACATAAAGATTGCCAAGCCCTTGAGTGAAAGTGGTCTTTGCGCTCGATTTCGCGCCAAACCGTAAAAAAAATATTTGTAACACTTTTTCATCTCAGTTAGTCAATTGCAGAACATAAATCTAGAGATAAATACAAAGTAAGTTTTGTACGTACGTACTCGCGCCGGTATTCTTTAATTAAGTTAACGATAATCTGTTTGTTTACTATATGTTTTTTCTTATTCACTTGTTATTCTCGCGCGAACATAATATTTATATCTATATTAAAAAAAATTTTTTTGAATATAACGTTAAAAAAATATTCAGTTCAACAAGGTCTAAACCTTCTAAACATAAATAAACACAAGATGACCACCAAAATTAAAACTATCTAATGAAATTACACCTTTCTCCGTACCAACCCAATTAACAATTAACTAACAAACACACAGACATTAGAAAAAACATTATAATCTCACCTTAATCACTAAATCCGGCGTTGTATGCATCTTATATATATATAAAAACCCATATATATAAAACACATGTACTAAAGTCCACTGTCCACAATACAATACGTAACGGTCTGGTGTGCGCGCGCGAACTGGCTCTAAAGAGATGACCACACTTTATGGTCATTAAAACCACCAGAGTCAACCAGGTGTTAAGAAACTGCTTTCATATGCATAGAGCCTTACTATCTTGTTATGTGATACCTACAGTTATGTTTTAACTGGATTTAAATTGTATCTATTATTGTAACTCGTTTTCATTCATTTGAAAAGTGTAATACAAATAGATATGCTGTTTTATGTAAATAACAATATTTTTTTATTTTAATTATTTTTGTTAGTTTCACGGTGTAAGCACATAGTAGAGTAGGCAGAGGGAACCTGGGAATCTAATCTAATCTCATCGCTCGTTTTGCGAGGAAAAGCGAGGAAATGAAAATATTAAATATTTAACTTCCCTGAATGGGAATCGAACTCACAACCTGTTGTGTTTACAGTCACACGCTAGTGCCCCTACGGCACGACTGCCGTCATGAATAAATGTATAATTTAGATATTTATCATTTTTTTTAATGTTGTAGATATAATATCAAAATAACGCATAAAGACAGATATTGTATGTAATACACTACACTACAATACACTTATCATTTGTTGTCCTCAATAAATAAAAAAAGTAAAAAAAAATAATATTTTTTTAAATACACAGTCGAGAAGTAAGCTATCGACCAAACTGCACTCGCGTGTATGTCAGTAATGAATCGGTAATTTATGCTATTAAGGATCAATGTTTCTGACAAGCTAAATGGTTTTCGTTCTAAATTCAAAAATGAGCATAACAATTTATAATAGCGGGAAAAAATTAATCTTTCATATTTTTTAGTAGTTTTTTTAATATTATATACTTAGACATAGTCAAAATCTCCTCCTTGTAATGTAACAATGTGTATGGAAAAGGCTAAACCAAGATCGTCTGACTTGGCACCAGAATACAAGGAGGGTCGACCCCAAAAGGGAAAAGAAGGAAGACGAAGAAGAAAAAGAGTTTTTAATATTATAGAGCATACAGGTATGTGGGAACGTAAGTATTTTTAATACCTTTGCTTTAGTAGAGGCAAAGTATTGATTAAATCGCGTGTAGTCTGCGGTGAAGTGATTAGCATTCCGTAGATCTACGTTGTCTGACAAGCTAATTACCAACTACCAACCACCAAACTCGCTTTAAAATAAAGTAAATTAATACTCACTCAGTAACTAACGTTGCATATTTAAATGCAATTTTATATCTATACGTGTATTATGTCCTTTTTAGTAACACTTTTTACCTAGATGTAAATTAATTGGGACATTAAGATATAAATTTTGATTCTGACTGTCATTAAGATTCTATTCTTATCTGTATTGATAAAGAGTACTGTTTACAAGAACATCTACAAACTATTTTGATGGGCCCTTCGGAATGATATTTTTAAATCGAGGATAAAACATAATTATTTTTCAATTATTTCAGGCATAAAAAAGCTATATATGTGACTTTTTAGAATCCATTATATAAATAAAAAAAGTACGTTTTATAACTGTATTTTTTTAAACACAAAATACTAAACAGAAGTCAGGACAGGGCGTAACGCTAGTTTAATACATTATTTCGTATTTTTGCGCAAGCGTCGGAATATTAAGCAAGATTACGAAACAGCTCAATATAAAATTGTATGAGTTAGTTAACGCACGTCTACCTACTATGGGAAAAGTTGAATTTCATTAGTTAATATAACAATTAAGAAAAGAGTCAATTAAATGTTATATTATTTCAATATTTAATCAAAAAAATGTATTTTAATTCTGCCAGTAAAGTAATATAAATAAAAGTACATATTTACCTAAAAAAAAATATTAAATTTAGCTATTTATTTACCTGTAAATATTTATTCCTTCGCTGTTCCCTATAGAGTCGTTTCATATGCTCCGCCTGCTGCCGCGCCAGTTCCCTTTCGGGAACGAGCGGTAAGGGGTCGTGTCGCACCGGACACCGGTAGTGGATGTTCACGTCGCTCTCCACGTAGCGTCGGCTTGGCGATTCTATTTCAAAATAAATTATATTAATCACATTTACTAGCTTCCCCTAAAACATATATACTTGCCGTCGTGGCGCAGCGGCACAAGGGTGTGACTGTAACGCGACGGTTGTGGGTTCGATCCCCACTCGAGGAACTGAAATATTTTTTTTTTGCTCCGGTGTCAAGCACCCCCAATGCCTCCAGAATTAGCCAGATAGTGGGGAACGGAGTGTCTTAACACTAGGTTCCTTCTGCTACCCTGCTGAGTGCGAGATACAGCGTGAAGCTGATTTAATTTAAATTTAATAACGCATTCATTAGATACAGTCATATATTAATTTAAATTCTTTTAACACAATTTGACAAGAAAACATATAAAAGTTAATGTAACACGTAATTATTAAGCACATTTAATATTAATAATTAATGTTTACAATTTTTTACAAGTTTCAAGTAAAAAAAATGATAATATTAACACCAATGATTTATATTTTATACATAGAAATGTAAGTGAAAGTGCCGGTAGTACATATCATAACAGGTTATGTTGTAAGATGGTATAATAGCTAATATTTTGGCGTTTGTTATATGATGATACGTAACACCAAACGGAAACCGGTTAGAGTTATTCAATTTATATGGTTTTTTACATCAAATTAATTATTTAATTTTATGGACCACTGGTCTATGTTTTATCTATATATTTTTTATATAGATAAAACAGAGACTAGTAAATGTTGGTTACAACACTATTAACGCACTAATAAATCAAAACCGAAGTACATTGACGGTTTATAATATAATCCATCATATGTAAGCAGACCGAAACATACAAAGAAAAAAACAGCATCACAGGTACCATCAGGTTCGTTTGTAAATAGATATCAATTTGTACTTTTCTAGTCAAATTACATTTCTTTAGGTCCGTAGATGTTAGCACAGCGGATTTACCAGTAGGCTGAGTAGGCTAGAGTCTAGGTCGGCAAATTTTTAAGGTGGCAAGTTTGAGAACCCATTTTTATGCTAACTCAATACCTTTCATAGTATCTCAAATATAAAAGATTTCTGATTTCTTAAACCTTGGAGGAAAGGAAAAATTGTAGGTATTAATAATACCGACATATAATAGAAAATCCAAATATTATTCGCATGGTGGAAAACGCGTTAAAAATGAAAGCCCTTTGTGGTCGCAAATCGCTCGTTAACTTTCACTTAATAGGCATTCGCGGCACGCGCCTTGCCTCCGTGTAAACACGCGTGTACCTCCGTGTTCTACCATCGAAACAAGCTTCTGTAAAAGGTATTATTGTACCATACATACATATACATACATGCTTAGGCGTTCATTCCGGATTCCGCGTATGATAACAGAATGAGAATTACGTTTTGATTCTTTACATAGAGCGATACATGATAAAATAGTTTTTAAATGAGTCAAAAATGATAAGCACTTTTGTGTTTTATGTTCACATATTTTTTACTATAAAAAAATAATTTATATGTCATTATATACTCATTATTTAAATGATAAGCCCCACTAGTACTGAATAATTACAATAAAAGTATAATTGTGACAATATAGCTTATAAATACTGAATTGAAAATATATTTGTTATTAAATATATTGGTAAATATTTTTAGTACCATTATTGACCGCAACGTTGAATTTTCTTTGAAATTACGCACTTAAAAACAACAGAATGGGGTGACGTATGATGAAGTTCTCAAATCAGTCATTCTACTTAAAAAATAAATAATATATAAAATATAATGAAAATGGAAAAGGCACTTATTTTTTAAACTATAAATTATATTTTACTATTTTCTAGCAGAGCTTGCGAGTCAAGCACAAAATGCTCTGAGTTCCTCACGCTGCAAGGCGATGGGTACGACACCCGCACGTTGATTGCATGGAGTACTTATTAGTTTCTTCTCCAATACATTATGTTTTTGTTCGACACTACTTACATATAATGTAGGAAAGTAAACTTATTTAAGCTTGTGCCTTAATGCTTAAGCTTATTCGATAGTTTACTGCGGGAAAGATTTCTATTTTATTAGTACGTGACTGGAAAAGCTGTAATAACTTTCCCATTAAAAAATAGAAACTTATTTAAAAAAATATATATTTTATAGTGAAATAAATTGTATGATTAATTTCTAGTAATTATTACAAGTTAATTTGTAACAGTAAGTTAAGCCTAGGTTTTATTACATTAAAAGTGATCTTAATTTTGCAACTTTATCGGTATTTCATTACGAAACGACATCTCTTGCCGTTTTGTAATCAGTCACTTAATAACGCAACTACCGGTTACTGATACTAAGTTTCATTTTTAATATTAATACACGTATTAAAAATTTACTGCAAGGAATTGCTAAGAATTTAAAAAAAATCAAATGTCCAAAAATTATAAAAATACTTGATGTATAATATAATACAAAAAAAAATATATTATAAAATATCGTTAATAGAAATGATATTATATTAAATCATACCCAAAGTTGCAATTTTCTTTATTTGTTTTAATATACCCATTTCGAAGTCACCATTCAAAGACACTGACAAAAACTATTTTACGATTTTGGAGACGGCAGATCAGCCGGTCCGTCTGTCAACGACGCGACGACTGTCGCCGGGCTACCAGATGCACTTTCATCGACGTCTCCCGCCAAAAAGAACCCGCCAAAACAAATTGACAGACACTTTTTTTTTATAAAATAAGAAACAGAACATAACACTTTTTTAGCAGAATTTATGTATTATGAATAGAAAATATTTTTTTAATAATTTATACTAGACTTTCAGTATAACTACTATTACTATTTTATACTTTTTTTTATTATTGAAAAACTTACTATATGGTAAAGGCGCATAAACGTCGGGATAAATATCGGTTCTATTCCCCCAGTTTGTAAACTCATGGATAGTATGCCGGTTATTGTTATGTGAATTCAAGCTGTTGGTCCTGAGAGTAACGTCAGGATAAAAATCTTCCTTAACCTGTTTATTTTTACTTAGGCTTAATGAAGAATATTTATCTGGTTTTATGCCCTCATTTATGGATCCTTTATTGTTTTTCATATTTTGTGATATTTTCATTTCATATTTTTCTAGATGCTGTTTAGGACTTTTTTCTGTCAAATTATCACTACTAACTGGGAAGATTAATTTTTTCTTTACATTACTGTGATTTATTTTTGTGCTAACATTTATGTCGCGATAATCAGCCTGGCTTTTTGAAGTGGTACGTTTGGGCGCAACGGGAGGTATTACTCTATTAATTTTATTTGTATTGGATACTTGTATTTCTGTGACAGTAGGGTTTGAAATGGTAGTCTCATTTTGTGTATGTTTGAGCGTCTCGATTGGTATGATATCCACATGTTCAGTATTTTCTGTTATTATATTTTTTTCGTCAATATTCTTAACTAAATTTACTTCAATGAAATTTAGACTTTCATCATCATTTTCATTTGTCAACATTAAAATGTCAGTAGTATCTTTTATATTGTAGTTTTCTAATAATTTATTAAATTTATCGTCGTCAGTTAATGTAGCTGGGTCATTTGTTATGTTCAAAGATTGATCACTGTTTAATGATAGTTGTAGTTTGTTATTTATATTTTGTTCAGAGATATTACTGTTTAAACTATCTGGGTCACTTTTAGATATAGACTTGTTAGGACTTGTTTCTTTAGAAAAAAATGCACTGTCATTTCGATTTTCTTCTATATCTTCACTTTCGTCGTAAAAAATATTTTTCTTTACATACGTCTTTAACGCCCTTAGGGATTTCGACATACTTCCTGATATAGGAATATTAGAGTAATGCAAGTCTTCATCGTTTAAAAATATTTCTGAATTTCTACTACTCCAGCCACTTTCACTTAAAATTGTTTCACTTGAATGATATTTTTTCATTTTGTATAAAAAAAACTAATAAAACCTCTTAGTAAATGTTCGACTTTTGTTCATGGCACTTTGCACAAAACTAAACTAACGATAAGATAGTTTATCAGCCTGTACGATGATAAACTTGTTGATTAATTGAGCCGTATCGATTTCACGCAATAATACTTTCGCACTTATATATACTGAAGTAACAAATAACACATAACAAAGAAGGCAGCGTTTCGAAGCAAGGAGAGTAAGATACTATTTACAATGAAATAAAAACTGTTCGAACTGGTTTTGGCTCAATCAAATTAAGTGACGTAAATATCTGGCCGACCTTTAAAATTGCAAATAGTGTACGACACGACGGACCAACTTCAAGATCAATTATGTTTTACCAAAAATATATCATTTAAATAGTTTTCAATAAGAAATTATATTCCAGTCACTTTCAATTGTTTACTTTATACAACCTGATGTTACGCAACGTTAAAAAACAATTATAGAATAATTACACTAGATTATAGTACATAACAATTATATTAATATAGTTATTGTTATATACTTCGTAGTGGCGCAGAGACACAGTTTTCGGTGTAAACACGACGGTTGTAAGTTCAATTTCCACTCAGGCCAATTAATTATTTCATTTCCGCGCTCAAGTGAGAAAACGAAGTGCGGCGAATAGTTTCGTTAATCATCAAGTAATATCTCGAAAATTAAACGGATACTGAGAAATGAAATATCTTAAAACAAGGTTCCCTCTGCCTACCCTGCTATATCGGGCATTCAGCGTTAAGCTTAAAAACATACATATTATTTTAGATATCTTACTTTCAGTCTTAGAAAACAATTAATTAAATAAATTTGCTACGTTTAATTGTTCGTACAAATACATACATATTTATAACGTTCAATCATTTTAGCGTATTTACACAATATAAACACATAATTTGAGTTGAATTCTTATTTCCACACAGCTACTTGCCTGAATCGGAAAAACTGCCGTGTGAGGTTCGACGCGGAGGCTCTGGAGCTGAGTCGGACTCTATCAGGATATAATAAAACATAAAAATCAAGAACGAATAACTAAATAAGTCTAATGGCTTTGAAACAGATAAATTGATATTCGTATACACCTTTTCATGATTATTTTAATAAAATTATTAATTTATATGTAATTCAATTTAATATTTACATTATGTGTAATGAATTGAATCGGTGTACTTTTTACGAAAATCAATGAATCTTAAATATTTTTTTTTCGAGTAACTCCAAGAATAAACGTATAATAAATCTGGCATAATAGAATAAAAATATTAACCTTGAAAGGTAACTGTGTGTCGCGATGACGTGACATAGGGCGCTAGTCGGTGAGGCCACGACGCCAGCGGAGGCCGGGGTGGCGTGCGAGGAGGTTCATATCGGCTGGCCGGCCTATGGGCCGACGGATCGAATGTTTGTTTTGCTAAGGATTCGTTTTTGAGTATGGAGTTTAACTTTACTGTATCTTGATTACTTTGTGTTTTATTTTTCTTGACGGGACTGATGCGACCTCTAACCGAGCTGGTAAAATCTGCTATTGGTTTATCATTATCTTCAGGTTTTGGATATCGATGAGCGACCCACGGTCCCTTCAAATATGATGCAATATTTTGAAGTTCACTGACATCAGGGGCTGACGTGTATATTTGGCCTAGAAGTGACATAGCTTCGAAACGGCGACGAATGCGTTCTACTTCTCCAGGTCGACATTCTAAAGCCTCTTCCGCGGATCGAGATCGTGTTGGATTGCGTTTGTGAAGTGCAGCTAGCTTTGATATGACATCAATATGCGGCATATATCGATTATTAGGACGGAGTGGCATGCGAGCCACTGGTAATAAAGCTTTACATTTTTCTTTTCGTGAGGCCCTTTCAGTAGAGGGCCAGTCTTTTCTAATATCGTTTCGTATTATTTCTGGATCACTACGAAAACGTCGGAGTACTGCGCCCGCTGCAGAGGGTGAATCGAAGCGCCGTGCAAGGCGGCGAACTTCCCCCTCGCGTGCCAGTTTAAGGTAAGCCCGCCAGTAACGGTCCGGATCGGGGGACGGGCTCCGACTACGCCAGATCGTCTCGTCACTGGAAAACCTTAGCGTGTCAGGTGTTCTCCGATCGTTTACGTACACTTCCGATATTGGCGAAGGTGATCTGGAGTATAGGTCGGACTTGTAGGGTAACGATAAAAATTTATTCTTTTCAGTTTCACCAAATAATTCTTTAATATTTGCACACGACTGCGACTGAAATATTTTATTTTTTTCTATTTTGCATTCATTTAAAGTAGAAACTTTATTTATTTCTTTTGTTGTACATTTTTCGTCTGACTTATCCTTAACATGATAAAAAATATTTGGTTGTTTTTTTTCTTCTTTTACAGATTCAAAATATTCAACTTTTTTTTGTACTTCTTTTTTGGGACCTATATAAATTACAGTTTTTCCGGATATATCAGAACTTCCAGTTTCTGTTTCACTAGCAGATTGATTTGGTGTAAGATTTTTTTGAGGTGGATAAACGATATGTCGACTCTTCTCATCCTGTAATTGTTTATCTGCCTCAACTATCTTCATATTAGTATTATTATCTTCATACTTTGCATTATTTATTTGATACTCCGAGGTATTTTGATTTTTTACTTCAGGTGGGGCATCAAATTTATTTATTCTATTTAAAATCTCTTTGCTAAGAGATTGAGATATCTTCTTTTTTTCATTTTCACTTAGAGACATTTGTAGCTTATTGACATTGTTTTTTAGTTCTTTTTCTGAACCTAAAGGTATATTTATAGCTGCTATCGATTCAGACTTATTTAAATCTGATTCACGTATCATTGATCTGGGTGTAATTAGCGAGCTACATCTTACATGAAGTGTAGGATTAATATCATTTTTAGAATTCTTTACTTCGATTGTATATTTTTCTTGTTCTTTAGCTAATTTATATTCAGATTCCTTGCTATATATTGCATTAAGTTGATTTTTTAATGCATTTACCTGATCCATTGACAAACTGCTCCATAAACGATTACCAATCCCAATTTTTTTTCTTAATTCAGATAAAGAATCTTGTTGCACTAATGTTTTAACTGTAGGCCTGTGAGTACCTTTAGGAATATTTTTATCTATCTCATTTTTCTTATTTATATTAGTAGCTGTTTCTGCAACACTCATTCCTCTCCACAAAGGCTTGTAAATATCTTTACATGGATGTTGATCGATTTCACTTATATCATGCGAGTTTTTTTGCTGCCATTCTTCTTTTAAGTCCTCTACTGACTTTTCTTTTGTTCTTAAGCCTCTTTCCCTGTTGAAATTCCATCTAATATCGTTGACGTCTTTGGGATAAAAAAGGATATCATCTTCATCTTGAGCTCGTTTAAGTTTTGTATATAAATTATTAAGTTCTTCTTCTGCCCTTTCTATTGTACGGATTTTCTTCCAACGATCGAAATCAATAATTTCTTCATCTTTTTTTCTACAACATAGATTTCTACTTGATGTTGCTTTTTCTAATTCAGCAACTCGCTCTAAATATGCGTAATATCGATTAAGCTCTCGAAATCTTTCCGATCTACCTTTCACATTTTGAATATCACGAATATATTCATCATATTCGGGGTCGCTTATGTTTGAATCACTTTTAGTTCTAGTAGGAATATTTCTTTGGGGTAAATGATGTTCAACATCATCTGCACTACGTGTTCTTGGTCCTTTCTTTATAGTTTCCAATTTTGAATGCGTTCTTGCATTATGGATGCGTCGATACGATGGTGATCTAATTGATAACGGAGATAAACTTCTACTGATTGATCTTTTTTCAATTACTTTAGGTGAAACAGGACGTGAAGTTTGAGAAAAGTATAGAATATCAAGATTTTTTTCAGTAGTATTAGATAAAGTTTCAAATATTATTTTTGGTGGTGAAGTATACTTTGCTTCTTTCGCTCGATCAAATTTATACATTAATTTTGGTGATATACTTTTAGATTGCAAAACGGACAATTTATTTAGATCTTCTGGGCTTCTTTCTAAAGTGTGTTCCCGTTTCTTATGAAATATTACTGTAGGAGACACAGGTCGTGATGTTTGAGAAAAATACAATCTGTTACATGGAGGTTCACTTTTACTTCTTGACGTTGCCAATGAAGATATTGACCCGAATTCACTATCACCCTTAAGCAAACTATCAAAGCGTCGAATTTTACCATCCATCTTTCCTGGCCATGAAATAGATCTTGAGCTTTGTATATATATGGGACTTAGTTGTCTGTCCCACATTTTAAAACGTGACAGTGAGACAGGCTTACGGTGAATTAAATATGTATTTATAGAAGCAGTACTATTTAAATTACTTTCTGGGAAAGTTTGAAAGAATTTAGCTTTCTGTTGAACAGTATTCAATGAATTTTTATCTATTATCTCATCAATCATTTTTGTGCAAGGTTTTTTTAAAAATAGATTTTGAAAAAAAGAGTCCGACATAATAGCACTTCGAGCTTTTTTTATTTCCTTATCATATTTTTCTAAATATTCATCTGAACCAAAGTTAGATAATTCGTCTATAACTTCTCCAAATTGCTGTCTACTTTCTACTCCTTGAAGTGATTTTTTATGTTGGTTTTTATCAGAGCTTTTTTTACACTGTAATTTCATAGTGCTATTTTTGTGTAAATTTTTTGTTCTTTTACTATTTTGCTCACTTTTAAATTCCATAGGAGGCTTTATCAAAATATTATCTGAAGATTTTTTTGTCTTTAAGTTTGCTATGGTTGCTGTTTTTATTTGATTTTGGTTTTTCGTTTTTGATGGTAAATGAAGAGAGGATTTTGATATGTTCGATATTGAATGTAAAGATTTTGCTGGTTTATTTGCTAATTTCATTAAACATGGAGTAGACTTAGCTGTCTGGCTACATAATTTCATTTTTTTCATTTTATCTGATGTACGCATCATATCCCTACTTTTATGCAATATATTACTTGATTTTGTATTCGGTGTAATCGGTTCCTTTGTAGTAATACTTTTAGAAAGTACATTGGTACTTTTCAAAACACTTTTAGGTTTTATTTTAGAAGGATCAATACGTTCATTTCGTTTTTGAGAACTCCAGAGTCTATCTAAGGGAGTCACTTTATCTAATATACTTGTTATAGGTGTTTTTCTGCCTGCGCCACCAGGGATCAAAGTAGATGAAGAGGAGGTTTCATTCCAATTTCGTTCTGAATGAGGATAATTTATAGGTAACATTGTTCTTCTAGGTGAACTAAAACTACTAGTTCCACAGGTTTTAGGAGTATTTATAGTGGTTTGTTTTGTATTCTTTGTCAAAATACCAGTATTTTTGTTCCTGTTTAAAGGTGGAGGTGCAGAGGTAGAGACTGCTCGAGTAGTATTCATGGTTGATTTTTTTTTTATTATAATATGAGTGTTTTGACGTTTTAATTTGTGACTTATTTTGTCTTTTAGAAATTCCACATTAGATTTCTCAAAAGTTTGCCTTTGCGGAGAGACCGATGCATATCTTTTAGATGCAACTAATTGAAGTGTGCGACTGTTTTTAGATGATATTCTTCTCGGCGGTATTGGTGGATGTTCATTCATTATATTCATTGATTTATTCATACTAGTGACAGGATAACAAATCACTTCATGGAGTTGAGGTGTTTTTTTATGTACTCGTATCTTTGTCAAGGTAGACGATATAGGTATATATTCAATTTCTGATTCATCTGTGGAATTTCAATCTTTGCTGAATGACTCATCTTCTCAATTTTCGTTAGACGTGAATAAAACGTGTTGTTTGTGCTCCTGTTATAAAGGAAACTGTGTAAAGCATTTTACACTAACACTAATCGTGGTAACAAACGTGCCAGATTTAAATACGTGGACAATACCTAAGTGTATGTTTAATTTTGGAGTCTATCTTAAATCATGCATAACTATTTTACCTTTTAATGCAGTCATCGACGCACCAGCACCATTGTTATTGCTTTTTATTTAGAGCCATGCAAAATAAATAAAACTTACCTGCAGTGATTGAGGATAATAACTAATGTGATGGCGGTTAGAGAGCATCCCACATTGTCATTATACTATGGCCTTGTTTAACAATAGCTCCAATAGTAAATAATACGAGTTATACATAGGCTTTTATAGTGACCTTGACTTAGATTTCATATAATACTATGCAGATCGGTTTGAAATCTCTATAATAATAGAAATTTCTACAAGGAAAGGCAAATAGCTTTCGCTTTGTTAAATTGTATTAGTATTAATTTAATATTCTCATTTTAGCTAATAGTACGCCCGCAACCAATAATCATGCCTTAATAGTACGTAAGTTCCTCAATTCATTAATAAGTGTAATATAATATAAAAAATAAAATGTAACTAATCTTTATTCAAAAAAACTAATCATATAAGTTAATTAGAGCTATGAACGATAAAATTATTATTTAAGATAAAAAATATGTATAAAAACATTAACTTTATGAAAATATATCTTTGTTTATCCGTTATTTCATTTAAATATTAAAATTCTAAATAAAATAGATTTTTAATGTCAATTTAAAATAAATATTTGCAGCGTTTTGACATCGATTTTCACTTACCCGTTCTAGGTGGCGCTGGTGACCTGAACCCGCGTATTGGAGGTTCCCCTCCAGCTTGGAGGTCGCGGTAAGCTGCTCGCCGCTCAGCCGGTGAGAGTGGTGCTTCTGTGTCTTCCCGTCGCCGGAATATTAACGTCGAGTCGGATTCGTAGCCTGATTCTTTTAACGCTCTGTTGGATTAATCATTACTATTAATAATACAATAAAAGTAACAGCCTACTTCATAATTAAAAAAAATAAATATATTGATAGTGGAGTTTCTATTAAATACAACGCCGTAAACGTGATGATTGTGGGCTCAGTTCTCCCATCAACGGGGTCGGGAACTTAAAACCATCCAAAGCTTTTGAGTTTTACCATTTTATACGCAATGTCTTGAATCTAAGAATATATTCTGGAAACTCGTTCTCTGTGCTCATATATGGGTTGAAATGAAAAGCTGATAATACCTTGCCATATTAGATTTGGATAGAATTGCTGATGTAAGGTCTTTCTTTTCCTTCGGTGAAGCTTGAGATTGTGATTGTGTACCCGATTCATTTTGCTGCAAAAGAAATTAAATGCAAATTAAATGCAAATTAAATTATATATGTATATTAAATTAAAATATTCTTTTGTCATTCTAAAAATGCGTACAAAAAGAAAGAAATACAAGTCGAAACTTATAATTTTATAATAAGTAAACACAGTAAATGCAACGTTTTACATTTCATTCGAGCGCATAACATCTATTCATGCTTTCGTAGTGTTAAAAGAAAATTTACTTTAGATAAACAAATTGAGGCCCTGTTTACCACTTTCTAATAAATTTCTGTTGATTCATATTGGAGATATTTGTGACGGCCTTAATTTCTGCTTCCTATAAAAATATGGTACAGAATACATTTAAAATACATTTAAAACGACAAAAACTTATTAGGCGACAGATAAACACTGCGTACAGATTCATATAAAAATGTATCTTTATAACAGATAAAACAAGACAACTAAATAAATTCATCACCACTCAGCATAGCGTAAAATTACCTACTTTCGTGCCACTTTTTGCTTTTAAAGAAACTGACATTAGAAATTAAATGTTAGGTAACAGAACGTTACTAGGCATATTTAAGACCAGATGTTACTGATGATTTGGCTTTGAAGTACTGTTACTTCTTTATACATTCTTATAAATTCAACGAGAAAATCGTAATAAAAACGTTATATATAAAAACTAAATTTGTTCAATAAAAAAAAAGAACAGAATAGCTTTCATAGTATTTTCGTAACTAATATCATTATTATAAGCAGCCCAATTGTGCAATACATAGCAAGTTATACAAGTTTCTTGCATGGAGCAAAATATAACTACATCGAACTTAAAAGATAAATAATTTTGAAATGAAATAACAACGACAAATAAGGGACGTTTTTCGAGAAAATAAAATAAAATTTATATACATATTATGACATAAACATGATGTTTTATATTAAATGCCTTATTTGAAAATATTTAGAATTAATATATAAGCTTTTCATATTATATAATCAAACACCAAAACGTGCAAAGCTTTAAATTTTGATCAATGTAACAGGTACCATATGAGTCGATTATTAATCAATATTTGTTGTCTTTATTTAAGCTACATTATATTAAAAACATATAATATGGAATGAATTGGATGAATATTATGAGAAAATTCTTTTATATTCTTTTCAGCTTTATGCTGTACCCCGCATACAGCAGGGTAGGGGAAGAGAACGCATCGCTCTGGCACCGCGCTTTTGCTTTAGTACCAGAGTGAAGAATCACAAACATATTAATAAATAATAATTAATTCTCTCGAGTGGGAATCGAACCCACCACCAATAACTAATATTTATTTTTAAATATAATTATACGATGCTTTGTGATATTTATATGGTAACTATAACAATGAACACATGGAAGGCACCACAACATGCAGACATGTTAGGAACCTTACACTCTTCTGTATAGCGCGAGCGAGCAATGTGGAGTAAGGAGGCAGGGGGGAGTTCTCATCTAGCCACTGTTAGTGTCCGCCCAAGCAGCGATGTGAACATAGCATTGTATGTGTCAGTGATAAAACCAGTGATAGAATGCTAATATTTGTAGAAAAATGGCTTATTTGATGTTAGAGTATCGGGAAATAAAATTGTATTTTTCGTCAAAATAATAACGAATTTCAATTACCTATCCAATAAATTGTTTTTTTTGTCCTCATTCTATAAAAGGAAATTTTAATCAGCTTATTTAACAAAATAAAGGGAGCCATTCTTCTATAAATAAAATATTAGCATTTAACAATAGAACGAATATAAGTGTTAAAAACTTTCAAAGTACCAATTTGTTGTTTTTTTTATTTAATCTAGCCATTGTGTATTTTATTTAATAGAAATCTCTTATAGTAAAACTAGTGACTTTATTGTAATGCAAACAATATTTATCAACTTTGGACTAATATCTAAAAACTTTATTTAATATAGAATATTACAAGATCTATATCTCAACAATTTCTTAGTTTTTTGTTATATTACAAACAGACAAACATGTAAATATGCATGTAAGATTAGCTGAGCCGCTTAATCAGATGTTAATATATCCATTAATCCTTAACTAACTGAAAAGATAAAGCCAAATTTAGGGTACAAAACACATTAGAATACAAATTAAATAATTATATCACAGGTACACAGATAAAAAATTTAAAAAGTTCGTACCCCATCAAAAATGTCCATGACCTCGTCCCACCACTAGAAAAAAAACAAATTAATTTTGTTTTTGTTGAGAATTTATAATTTTCATACAGGCTGTTAGTTTTTAAATAAGAACTAATGGTTATATGGATTAATGAAGAATGAATTTTAACCAATCACGTGAAATGAATTGTATAAAACAGCAGTAGATAGCGAATTTAAAAAATCTTATTATATTTTTTTGTTTTGTATTTACTAAATGCTGCTATTTTTCTGACACCTGAGTCCCCCGAATATAATAAATATAAGAAATAAATATTTCTGCGACGTTGTAAAATAATATAGATATGTCCCTATATATACCTGTTTCGCTTCTTTGTCAATTACGGAAGATTTTCCTGGCACATAGTTTTCTATCCTGCCTGGTTGGTTTTTATATACTTCTTGACGTGCTCTCGCTGACGCTAATGTACTGTACCTTTACAGATAAAAATAATTTACGTAAGTTAACGATTTTCCTTAGAAACAGTGTGTTACGTCGAAAAGATTAATATGATGTAACATTCGAATGCGTACTTCCTGAGATCAGCATGATAAACTAAACAAACACTTTTGCTTAAAATCATTCAATCATTAGTTTTTTTCTACTAAAAAAGCTCTCAGGCCCACAATTACATCTAAAAAATATTCTTAAAATATATAAATAAGAAGAAATACACAAACACTAAAAATATCTCACTTATTATTTGGCAAGTACGGCGACCCATCGTCGTATCGTCTCTCCTCCTGTACAGATGCAGTGCGTCGCCTCGGACCGGATGTGACGTCACTGTCGTAGGCGTCGCTCCACGTGCTCGTAGTCAACCGTAGGCCGCCTTCAGGTTCACTGAGGTACCCCGATCGTGGATCGAAGTAGGCATATTGTGATCTGTTACTGCTAGGCCGTTGAGGCTCACCTAGAATATGTTTTGTATAAGTAGAATGTGAAAATAAAAATAAAAAGTAAAAATAATATAAAAAAGTATATAATATAGTGAAATCATTTTGTCATATTTAAGAATTTTGTATGTAAAATGACAAAATAAATAAGAACTTTATTATGGCAAATATTAATTCTATTTTTTGTAATGTGTATGCATATAAAATTTTGTGGTTACAATTTATTTTCTTTTCAGATAGTGAAAATCAGTCATAGTATATAAAATTTATAATGTCTTTCTGTCCTTAGGTTATAGACTACTATTAAGTAGGAGTAGAAACAAATGATTATGGGAATGATTATTATTTTTATTAGACGCTTACAGTTACTATTGTAACATAAGCTTAATTTGATGAGTTTAGTTAGTAAATTCATTTTAAATTTGTACTTTTTGGCAAATTTATATATTAATTTCTAGGTTATTTGTTTCTGAAAATGCAGGTTGGCTTATGAATTTAAAGTACATGAGAGACACTCGATCAGGTTCTAGACAGTAGATAAACAAAGTGAAATTTGGTAATTATATTGTTTGATAAGCTACATTTTTTACATATTTGTCATATTGTATACATTACTAAGTTTTTACATTATGTTACAAATATTTATTTCTAATATAATGTAAAAACTTATGCAACAGCTAAACTAAAAATAAATAAATAATTTGCGTAGTAACTTATCTAACAATATTCGTTATATACGTTAATTCGAAAAGCAAATGTTATATGGTGACAGCCACCGATGCATGGTTTTAATTTTGTTAATATAAAATAATCACCTCGACGGTTTTTGTATCGAATCGTCACATAATCCTCTGAAAAAAATGTTAAATAATTGTGTAAATTTTAAAAATAAAAAAATAAATATATATGAGTAAATCATAAAAAATAAATAAAACAATTATAAACTATTCCGTTATCATACCATCGAATTTGTTTTTGTGTATAGTGTCGTACATCTTTTTGTACCATCTTGAAGGGTCTTTCACTTCCTGAAAGTAACATTAGAAAAAATTATAAGGTATTTCGGAATAGGTAAGCTTTTCACTATTACTTATTTAATAAAATTTTTGTGTCTTTTATATTTTTTTTGAGTGACTGACTATTAAGCCAAAAGCAATATCAATTTTATCCTATACTAGATATAAATTGAATATCAATTTAACTATTTATTTCAAATAATTTATATGCATATTATAACAATTGAATAATTTAGTTGTGATAGTACAATTTTTGACAAGTTTCGTAGCTGGAGAGCTCTCAATTGTTTAAATTACCTATATTATTATATTAAATGCGTACAAAAAAGTTTTCTAAAATGGCAGATATTTAGATGTATACGAAACAGAATTTGTAAGTATCTTATTTACATGGAAAGAAATTTAAATAAAATACATACAAAGTACGTATGGTAAGTCATGTGGTTTTTATATATCGTCGGCTTGGAGTGTAAAACTGCTAACTGCCTAATTAGCAAAATCTCGGGAGAGATAAAAAACTACGAGTAGATATACAAGTATATTATGTCATTTCAGGAGGTTTTACAATTTTGAAATTAAATGTAACTATAAAAAATAAATAAAGGTCGATTTTGTATTTTTTTATAACTTGGAATGTATAAAAATGTACGAAACAAAAAATGGATTTAGCAGGTTTACACTCTAAGCGATTTATATTGAGACAAATGAAATAGTTTTCATAATAAACAATCGTTGTAGCATTTTCATAACATTTTAAAAAATACATATCCTATTTTTATGGAAAATCGGAATTCGTCAATACTTACAGATCTTAGTGCAACAGGCATGCCGTCCTTCGTAATTGGTCCGATTCCTTCAATTTTCTTCTTGGCGTCAGTCATCTTCTGACTCCTCTCGTAGTCGCTTCTGTCACCTTCACCTTCGCTAGCGTATTCCTTTCGTAATGCATGCACTGAAAATGTAATGTAATTTTCTGTTAGTCAATAGCTCGTTTGGCCATGTTGCTCTGTGTGAAAATGAACGTATGTCTAATTAAAAAAAAAATACAAATAATTAGTATATAGATATAAAAAAGACAGTCATAGCGCAAGGGCACGACCATGCGACTGCAAAAGTGACAGGTTATAGGTTCGATTCCCATTCGAGGAAATGAAACATTTAATATTTTCATTTTTTTGGTCTGGTAACGTGGCAAAGCGCGGTGCTTGGTTTCAAATTATGTTTCAAAGTTCCAAATTATGAAATTTATAAAAGAAATATGCCCATATGAGTACACAATATATAAAAATATTTACCTGGGTCACCTTTGGGCGGCGAAGGGCGGTCACGTGGAAGACGCGGATCTCTCTCTACAGGAATATTGGACGGCCCGCGCGGGATTTGACCTTCTGATATAAAAAAGAATAATATGGTTATTTATATTTCTTGATGAAGTTTATTTAATAAATAACCCTTTACCACGGTTCAAGTATAACCATAATAAATCGAACAATATGTTTATTTTGTAAGAGTTAAGCAATAATATTTACAACAACTTGTAACTTCAATTCGTACTTTAGTCTAAAATTTTGGAGTATTTTAAGTGAAAAAAAATATCTTTTTTTATCCATTTATATATTTAATTGAAATACCTTTAATCGAAATATATTTACTTATTTTCATCGATGTATGTATCGATAACGTAGGGAATGATTATTTTTAAATAAACAAAATGTAATTGACCTAAACCCAACCTTTTACAATAACTAAGAAAAAATAGTAGTATCACTTAATTTATACGATTTCCAATAAAGTATATTTTTAATTTGAATTAACAGTTATTTTTAATATACATACTATAGAATATAAAGCATTTTTATAGTCCAACAAGCTGTAAATAGATTTCAATGTAGACGAGGAAAACGCGCGGAAATTTTCAGAAAAAAAAAACACATTTCAATAAGCGGTAATTCAATAAACTTCTGTATTGCAAAATGATGTTTCATATACTTTCAATTTGTTATTTATTGAAATAATTCTATAGGGCCAATAAAATATACAAATATACATACATTTGTAAGCTTTATAAAATATTTTTGTAATAGCAAACGAGATTAGAGAAGGGTGTGTTGAACATAAATTTGAAATATGAAATTCATCTGTCGGGTATTTATTTATGAGATATCACGGAATAATCTAGCAACTGTCTCTCTAATAGAAAATCCAAGTAGATAATAGTTATGTCAGACGGTCCGTAGCGCCTTCGCGAGGATATTGTGCCGTCCTATTAAACTTTAATAATAGTGGCGGACCCTCGTCAGCCATCTTTTCACTCGTAATAAAACGTTAGATTCTCAATATTTTTCCATTTTCCATACTATATTGAATACGTCATCCAATAAATTGACGGAAGCCTTATAACCTTCGAACGTGAACCCACATGTTAAGAAAACTGATATTTTAACAATGTAATAATTACATATTAAAACTATAAACATCAAAAATTAAACTTTGTATGAAAAGTTAGATTTTTAAGCATAGATGCAAATTTATACTGTTAATTTCGATGTAATATTTGTGTTGTACTTATACTGTGTATGATAACAATATTATTTCAAATACAAACAACAAATCACAAATAAACAAGTAATTTGTAATTTAGTTAACCTATCCAATTGAATATTTGCTAACTGGGGCAGAGAAATCAACGTGTTATTAATCAACATTGTTAAGTATATTCAAAGGACAGACTTGAGATGGGATGGGATGGGATAAGGGTCCCCAATTCAAAGCAATTAAGGGATAAACAAATTATTGCTTCCGTAAAATATTTTTCATTGTACGGATGAGTTTACAACGTGTTTGTAATTTGTAACTGAGGAAACAGTCAATATCTCTGAAATTTATGATGAAAGGGGAGCTCTATAGACTATTTATAAAAGTTTGACGGCAATTAACCCTTGTTTCAACGGTATGAACGTGAATAAATTATAAACTTCTTGTTAGAAAAGTTATGGAAGCCCGGTGCAAGTCGGATTTCATCTTATTTTTTAATATTTGCCTAATTACATTCCTCTGCAATTTGTAATGTTCTTTTAACAAATTTTTGTTACAGTTTTCCTATGATGGAGGTAAGTAATTAACGCACTTATAAAATTATTCTTCTGTGTGTTGATTGTACACGAAATAGAGAAATCATTTTATTTACTAAATTTGCAAAGTCAAATTTCATTTCACAGAATGATTTAAAATAAATAATACATACACACACAGAAGCTAACTTGCTAATTATTTTAGCTATGGGTAATGAGCTTGATATATTAATTTATGTACTAATTTTAATTAGCCAATTTTATAGTAATTTAATTGTAAACTATTTCAAACGATGGTTTATGGTGTGAAATTTGAATAAGTAGAGACAGCCAAAATTTACATTTAATTTTGTCAACTTTTATAAATTGTACTATAAATTGACCTACAATCCTGATTTTTTTATGGCACTCCCATGCACGAGTCCAACTCGCACGTGACCATACTTTTTTTAATTTAAAATTCAAAAGAATATCAATAGAAGCTATCACTAAATATTACCTATATTCGTATTAAATATAATAATTCCATTTTTAACTAATACAATTTATACATACCACGAGCTTTTTGCAATAACGTCACAGTGGGGTTTTGTGCCTTTGGCAAGCGACTAGCCGAGCCCAATGAGTTAAGTCCCGTAGCTGGGGCGCTCTGCGACGTCCTGAGCCTTCCTTCGCTTTCCGAGCCACTCGTACATCCGTTTTGATCAGAATTCTGAAAAATATTACAATCTTCTCTAATTTAAATTGTTTTGTAAATGTAAAATTCCGGGTCTATTGTTAGAGTAATGAAATTCACTGAGGAAGTCGGGAAATGGGACCTACATAATTAAGAGTTGTGTGAATAAAATGCAAATTGAGAACCTTGAGTCCTTGATCCGTGTGAGCTAATTTTAGCATCCAGTATACTTTAATCGTTTAATTAAATGTGTTCTTTATAAATAATAAAATGTGCTATTGTATGTCCATTATTACTGTTGTAAAAGTGTACATTATCCTTTTCTTCATATATTTTTCATAGAGAAAGTCTATAGATATATTACTCCTCTTTCAATTTTTTCTCCTACACCTTTTGTCCATAAGGGAATCGAACCTACAAGCGCCTTATCTGCACTACACAGGTGGACAACCACCAAGATCAATGGTCAAAGCAATTTAAAAATAAATCAAGGACATTATTTGCTTATACCTAAAATTTATTTTGCAATTCACATATTCTTGCATATATCCATGTTAACTAAATACAGTCTTTACTTTTACACCTTTTTAGTTTCAGGTTTACAAATATAATTGTAAACATGCCAAGATCATGACTAGGTATCAAGTAGTGTATAGTGTTATACTTATTATGTATGTGGAGAGTAAATATCGTTTCAAATATTTAAATTAAATAATGTGCCAAACAGTTTTAGCAGTAATCGCTATTATTAACGGTTGCTTAATATGCTCAAAGCGTTGTACTTGTAGACGCAGAAACAAAAATTTAAAAAATGACTTTGAATTATATTTTTAGTATACTATTTATTTTGCCTCTTTACCAGAGCGAGGAAATGTAAATAATAAATAGTTTATTCCTCTGAGTGGGAATCGAACTCACTACCGTCGCGCTTACAGTCACATTTTCTAACTTACCCCAAATTTTCGTCGTGATGGGGGTGTGTCCTCAAAATGAACAGGACGGTAACTTTTCCTTGGTATTTGCGGGGACGTGGTGTTGCTACCGGGGGTCCACACGGGGGGTGGGGGCGGCGGCGGCGGAGCGCTAGGGCTTGGAGCACTTGGCGCTTCGCCCCCAGGAGACGCCCCTGGCCGCCAAATCGCTGGAAGAAATACGCATATTAATTATTGGCTCTAAATCACTATAAATATAACCTATTTGAATGGAAAATAAATACACACTGTATAAACAAACGGCACATTATGGATTATTTTATTATTGTCTCTTTAAATTAACAATATAAAAAATATATAATTTTACTTATTTCTTTTATCGTCTTTCATAAAATGTTATATTCTTATTAAGAACACACTTCAAAGGAACGCGGTCGACGTATCCTATACTTAACACCTTTATGGCGCTGTTGTGAGCCATTCTAACGCAAAACCGAAAGAATATATTTTCCGATAATGTTACATTTTATAGAGCCCACGGAGCTTTGTTCCATATAAGCAAAATGTCATTGAAATACTCGTTTAATAATACGAAATTCTGCTAAAGTATGATTTTTTTACTTTTTTTTAACTTTCTTAAGCTAACTCTATTCTCTTGCCAATGTATATATAAAAAAAAACTGACGGTAAATATGACATTTCGAAAGTAACTTTTATTACTATCCCCAGTCGAATAACATTGCTCTTTAGTACTCAACAGTTTGGAAACAATATGTGAACAAATAAAACTGTGAGTAAATTCGAAGGTTGAGTTATATACATATATATACCTATTTCATTCAATTTGGGTGTTTTCACACAGAGTACTGCATTTTACGATCTCGCTATAAATCTCCCTAAAGCGGACAATCGACGTGTGTTTGTTCGGTCGTTTTGAGTAAATTGGGTTAGCAGACACACCCTGTATATATAATAATACAGACTATTAAGGTGATCGCTCTGAATCCCCATTATCTATCAATAAATGTTTACTTTTGCAAATATACTTTACATAATTGATTGATCATTATTCAAAATAGAATTGAAAAACTTGTAACAAGTGTGTAACTATTTATTCGTTATTTGATACGAACATATGTATGGCTTAGTGGTCAGGATATTGGAATGGTTTCCAAGAGGCGCTGTCTCGAATCCCACTACGTTCAAATTTCAGTTTTATACATACCTTTTCTGGAAATATTTTTCTTTCTTTAGTGCGGAATAATATATGTTAAAATAGAGTTGTCCAGTTTTATTAGGTACTAAAAATATTAATAATAATAGTTAATTTAAGTTTTGAATTGTTTTATGTTTCACGCCGAATAAATGATATAAACGACATAATATAGAAATGCACAAATCCGAAGTTAATATAAATTTGTGACATGTGACGAACTAAATGACGCTAGCTCATTAAGTTCTTTTTGCCTAGACTATAAAATTTAAGATATGTAAAGATTAAAACAAAAATAATACAAAAAACTCCAAAACAAATCAGGCGTTATCATTAAAATAAACATTTCCAGAAAAAAAAAACGTTTTGTAGAGTTCATCCAATTAAATAAGTAACAAGAACATTGAATCCTATATTTAATAAATTGCTAAATCCAATTTAATAGGATTTAAGTGTCACGAACGTGCTATCGAGAGGAGAAAACAAAACGATTTTTATATCGTAAAATACGCCATTGCTTCTCGTATAATATAATATAGATATAGGTGAGGATTAAATCTGAACGAGATAGTTGATTACTTATTAAATTCAGGCGGCAGCATCAAAGGGAACGTAAATTAAAAATGAGCTTAAACGATTTCAATTAAGGTTAAATTGAGAAAGCCTTGCACACGCTCATAGAACTTACTTTGAGTATATTACCTACTACTACGATGTGTGCTAATGATGAACCATTATGAGATTTGTAAACAATAAAAACATGTAGTATGCAAAAACATGATACTCATTATTTTCTTTGGTAAATAGCTAGTGTCCATTAAGTATTTTAAGATCTCTATTTGTACTAGAGACTCACTCTACATAACAACGTGGCTCTGCTCGCTTAAATTTTTTTTATTTATTTTCTATACAAGTCAAACGATAACAAACTATTTTAATTTTTTTTTGTTAAAATATTGACATAGGATAGTTTTTTTTTAAATTTAAAAATATGTTTACAAAGTTTCATGATAATTGGTTGAGTAGTTTTTTTCCTAATTTTAAATTTCCCTTAAATTTTTATAAATATAAAATTCTCAAATTGAAACTTATTTTTAATAATTTCAAAAATATTCAATTTTAACTCTCCTATGAACGTCGTCGTTAATAAGTATAGCATAAATAATTTGTATAAACAATTGGTATTTTGTTCAAGGTTTATTATTCATAAAGCACCTGTACCATTGTATAATTTATGCGTAATATATTTTCATAGGTATATAGCTTGTAATTTGGAATTTAAACATACAAAAAGAATGTTACCACTTTAAAAAAAATCTAATTTGAAAGTTGACTGTTATTTATTTTTTTGTTAATGGCAACATAATTAATAACACTTAGCTAAAAAATAAATAAATAATAACACTATCCATTTTCTTCTTTGTATATTGTATGTACATAACGCCACAAGTACCTAATTAAGCTATAAATAATATTAAATGCTAATTTCTCCAAGCATCTGGTGAATACTAGTTATTTAACTTTCTTTTTGAGTTACATTAAGGATTCCCGTCACAAAAACGGCATGCGCGGCTTACTAACTTGTCGTACGAATAAACTTTACTAGCCGACTTTTTGCTCCAAGTTGTCGAAACAGCTAAAAAAAGTTATTTTTGAAGGCTATATAGCGTCACGTGTAATTACACGGAGGATTGGAGACTTTTTTAATGTAAGAAATAAAAAAAATCTGAAAGTAGAATCTTGTGAAAACTTTACGCTTTTTGCTTTATTTACATGTTAATTTAGAAATAAATGTACAAAGAGTAATAATTATAGAAAAAAACGACATAATTACGAAATATAAACGAAATGGAAACAGGACAAATTCAAATGCATTTTTGATTCAATGTTTTGTACATTTCCGCGTAGTTGCAAAATATATAAAAGGAATATAGGCCTGTATATATTATCTTTTTTGCAGTTTCACACCGTAACCCGTATATATCAGAGCAGCCAGAGAGTACCTAGTGTTAAGACACTCCATTCTCTACTTTCCACCAAATTTTCAAAATTGGTATTTAGCATTGGTGTTCAGTAGCAGAACTCCACGTCGCTCTTTGCTCCGACACCAGAGCGAACAAATGAAAATATTAAAAATCGCATAAATCTCATTGCTTCGCGTGGAATCGAACCCAGTCACACGTTTTTAACCCTGCGCAACAACTGACCTCATAACTTTGGATGTGAATATAAGTGATACTATGTTAGAAAAAAAACATAATATTGGTCATATTGCAAATTCTCGTATTTGATTCAATAATCAATATGTGAATTTATTATTATAATTTGTGTTTACCGCTATTGCGGTTATACACCACTGACATATGGGTCGACTCATCTATGGAAAACCATTTCAACGATACCAATAACTGTAGAAACTATAGTTAACTATAGTTAATAGTGATGTACCTATACAAGTTTACAATTTTAGGTTGCATTGTTCACATTATTCTAATGCAATGTTTGTTCGTGCATCATTACATATTATGATGAATTACTATTGTGTATTGAATATTAATTTCATTTTGTTATTCGGTATTATTTGAATAGTTAAAATCTAGTAACAATTAATTGAAGCATATAGCATAGTCGAGGCCAGTTGTGGTGCAGGGGACAAGCTATGACTGTCAGCGAGATAGGCTGTGGGTTCGATTTCCACTCGAGGAAATGAAATATTTAATATCTTCAATGTCTCTAGAATTCGGCGGAAAATGAGGGATTCTGCTGTGTGCGTACAGCGTGAAATTGAAAAATAAATCTTTTGGCCCATTTATAGATATTGTGTGTTGTTTGAACCTTACGCCAAACACTTTTTAGTACAGATTTAAAAAAACGCCTATTTCTAAATATAATCCAAATAGAAATATTTTACATTAGACCCGATCCCCTATCACACCGCTAAATTTCTACTGAGCAACGATGGTGTTTCGAAACATTGATATTTCTTTTAAGTATGAAATACGAGCTATCATAATATGCTATTTTACCTTCCTAAAGAGACCGATTTTTAATTCTTTTACAATATGACAATGATGTCGTTTGAACTACATACTATAACTATAACATTATATATACTAGAAAACCTTGAAAAAGATCCAAAGTATTAGTACGTAACGCAGCAGTTACGAGCACGTTAATTATATCTCGTCGACAGAAATTGTTACAAACACTTGGCCGTCTTTTCATTCATTAAAACTTGGCTATTCGCTATTTAAACTTATTAAGCGAAGAAAATTTTCTACAGACATATTTTTCATTGAATTAACTCCGGCCATTTAACAGAATATAATCTGTGGTTTTTTCTTTGAGAACTTATTTTATTGTTCAGAAAGTGTTAGGCTTAAGTTTGACAAGTATAATCTTATTATTTCAAAGATATAGATAAAAGCTTTTAACTATAAATTCTTTTTGGAGAACTAAAGGTAGTACTTAGATTTCAGTACTTTTAAAATACTTCAGATGAAGGTAATGAAAAACGTACGAACGTATTCATTAATTTTTTACCTTACTTCAACTGATAATTTGTAGCATATAATTAATTGTATATCTTGCTTCAATATATACGTAAAAATATTGTAAATGTTATTGGCATACTGTAGTTCTACCGAGCTCCCTCGACTACTTACCTGTAACAAATAAAAATAAAACATTAGCATTACATAAGAGAGTGTAGAGATAGAGGGGAGTTTTTAATATTGTTTATTTATATGCCTTTGTATTTTAGTAATGGTTACTCAAATAGCGTCGTTTCCTGTTTTCGCTGACGCCCTCTGCCAATATTATACAACTTGTCAAAGTGCCAGAGCACTGAGGTGTTGTGACCTGTGTTACCGTGTTGACACATTCTGTGATTCATTGGTAATAATATTTTCCTTTCTTTATTGATAACTGGACCTACATAACTTACTTTGCGTATACAAAGGTTTTAAAGAAAACAAAAACGAAAAAAAAGAAAAGAGAAATATAAAAATAATTTTTAGAACATAGGTATTTAGTTGTACTATATTAACTACTGCCGCCCGGTTATTTCGCCTAACTCAAGTTTATATATAATTTTCTCAAAATCTATTACCAAAATTCTAATCAAAGACATGATTTTATACGAAATAATAATTTAAACAACTTCTCCGCTGACACACATCTCTAAAATAGCTTTTCTATTTTTATCTCCGTTCTCCTAATGACTAGGAGCCACACATCAAATTTGGTTCATTGCGTAACAGACGGCTGGGTGAGTAACGTACGCGTAGTTTTATAGCGTTAATAGGAAAGATAACGTTTGAAAATATTCCGACAGTTTATTTTCAGCGATGGGTTTAAAACGCGAAAATATTTAAGGTACTTACCATAAATATAGCTTGCAATATAGGGGAATTGTGCTCAAGATGGCATACTATGATAAGATGACACACTACCGATATTGATGAAACTATTAGCGCTAAGTGCGATCTTGTGACGTTTTAGAGAGTGTCTGTAGATGCAGCTAGTGCTTAAATACAGTATGGTTGAAAGTGAATGCAGATGGGCAAGTAATTCATGTTTTCGTTATTTTCAATTGCAACAAACTTTTCTTTCGCTTTTGCTTGATGGTGAAAAGACAAGTAAGATAAAGATTTTCAATTTGAACTAATTATAAATGTAAAATAGGATTATTATATGACACAACTAACGCTAAAAGCGCATCCTAACCTATAAACTTTTGTCACAACGGCTAAAATTAAATTCATATATCTATTGGGTAAGATGACATACAAAACGTGAGTATAAGATGGCATACTATCTTACCCTTATAAATAGAATCGATGTATTTTTTTGCTTTACCTACAAAATGCCTGGCAATTACAAATGAATATATATTGGTCACAAGAAGACATGGATAAGGCTGCTAGAGCAAGGGCATTCAATAGCCGCAAGCGACGAAGCCTATTTCCCTTTTGGAAAAGGAAGTGACTGATAACGGAATCCAACCTCATAGAATTTGCAACATGTATGAATCTGGCTTTAATACTGTTTAAAAGCCCCCCGGCAAAGAAGAAACTATTTATTTGTGAACTATGCTCGACAAATAATGATGGCGTTTTTATGCCACATACTAAGTATGTCATTTTACCCTGTAGATATGTCGTCTTACACTGGTCGACCTAAGTGCGATTTTTGTTTATTTTTATGATGTTTGAAAGATGATTGTTCTGAAACTAAAATAATTCCGTTGATTATTAAATATATAATAGTATACGCAATATTCTGTTCTCAGATGACTTTATTTATTTGAAATATTTGTCTTCAAACAAAAAGTATGTCATCTTAAGCACAATTCCCCTAAAGTTCTTAAGCGGCAATATGTTTATATCTATTAAGATTATCGATATTTATAGTATAGGAAAAAATACTATTAGAAGCATTCAATAACGTAACCAAAAACGACGATTTTTTTAACTTTTGTCTCTTTGTCTATGCGATAATAATAATCTCTTACAGCTTAATTGTAGCTTGCAGTTTTTATTGGATTACCTGAAACTTTACTTTTCTATACAGATGTAGATATTGTTTTTAAAATAATATTACTATTGTCAAACGAAAGCAGTGCTGATTACTAAATTAATAATCATGTAATTAAAGCGGGCGAAGCCGCGGTCGAGTCGCTCGTCTTTTATATAAATTGAATGCATTAAGCTTTCATTTATATGCAGTATAAAGTTTATTTATTTGTATTAAATAAACAAAATCGAGCTAGTTTGAAACAAGACCAACTCAAAATAACGTACCATCAACATCAAGTTTAATTACCGATATGAATACGCCAGGGTAAACACTGCCGGCATATTGGCTACAATGAGCGGTCTCGAATTTAACAGGGATAAATTATTAACTAGCCGTCAGCATCCACTGATATCCAGTTGAGATAATTAAATAATTATTCAATATGACCTCGGCCACTACGGCCTGGAATATCAGATATTTGTCTTTTGTGTTAAATTTATATTTATCGTTTTTTCAAGAATCGATTTTTTTCATCTTCTATAAACATATATAAGCAATATATAACAATATATAGCAATAGATATAAAATATCAATTATGTTCATTTTATGCAGTTACGTATATTTTAACAATGGTCCTTAAGTCAGTCCTTTCTTATTATGAGGTTTTTAATTAATTTCCACTTATAAGTAATTATACTTTAAGATTTATGATACGAATTACATGATATTATTTAAATATAAATTTTATTTATTTATAATAAATTGCTTATTCTTACAAGAGTATCTATATTGTTTAATTATTTTTAAATTCAATTATTAGGCCATTCCACTATTATAAATAATAAATATAAAATATATGTTTTAAATATATCTACTTGTTTTATAATAATAATAGATTTAATGATATAAAACAGAATAAAATGTGAGGTCACAGGGCATCTGGCGGTAACCGAGCATATACTCGCTATTTTTATCGCCGCCATTAACTGATATCGTCATTTGAATTTATTAAGCGTGTGGAAATAACAAAAAAAATACTTACAATGTCTAATTTAAATATTATTAAATATTGTACATAAAGTATAATTATGATTTATAGAAATTTATATTTTTAATGTACGTCGGTAGTTGTATGGGGTAGAGTTTTGCAACTCTACGTGCAATGTCTCTAAATAAGCGGAAAGTTGAAAACAGAGTGACTTATCTCTATATTTGACTCCCCAAAGCTACTCCTAAGAGAGACGGGTTAACTGTGATGTAAAAAATATTTTTATAAAATAACCAAACTTACAATGTCACACATTGGCCGTAATTTAACGCGTACCAATGTCACGGTGTTAATTACTGTGTCGTAACTGTTCTAATTACTATTTTAAAAATAGTCACTCGTTATAATACATTTACAATACAACATTTTTATTTCGGATTTCTCTGGAAAACAAACGTTGTATATTAGTTAATTTAAAATTGTTATACTTTAAATTAATTTTCACTTTTACAGTTTGTTTTGTTTTTTATTAAAATAATAAAAAGCGCCTCTAATAAATTATTAACGCAATAAAAAATATATAATTGAACACGCAATGTCTCCAGAATTCGGCGCAAAATGGGAAGTGGACTATCGTAACACAAGGTTCCCTCTGTCTACCTAAATAAAATTTGAAAATAGTGAATGATTTATGTCGATACTATGAACATAGTGTTCACGTTAATTTGAACGAATGTACATAACTACAAACAAAAGGGGGTTTATTGATAACATCGCTTTTGGCAAACAAAACGAACAATAACGACACAATAGAGCTTTTACGAAGATAGACCTTTTGTGCTCTGTGAAGGAGACAGACTTCTTAGCATAATCAGATATATATTTTTTTTACATAATAAAATAATGTATTACTTGTTTATTACTCTAGTATTGATGAATTGAGCGAATAGTTAGGAATATTGATTGTTAAACTGGAAATTTACAGAGAGTTTAGTGTTAAGAAACTCCGCTCTCCACACAGTTAAATGGCGGAACTCGACGGAGAAATGAAAAGATTGAATATTTCATTTCCTCAAGTGGGAATCGAACCCACAGATTGCCGCATTTACAATCACAGGCTTGTGTTTTACTGTTCTTGTAATTAATATGGAATTGTTATGTTGATGGGTGCTAACATGGTAAATAGTAAATATTTTCATGGTATATCCGATCAGAGTACTGTTTTCTTTACCATATCAATCACACGTTTTGCTGCCGTGTAACAAGGCCACCACCCTCATTGACGCAAATCAAACGCAGTTAATTCTATTATGCTTTTCCCACATCAATTCCATATCTATAATACTTTACATTTGTTTTTCTTTTACAAAAGAAGTTTACATTAAAATAAAGATAATAAGTAGTTTAAGAAAATTTGAATATTTTCCAAATCTTCCTGGGGAAGGCTCTTTCAGGGTAAGTATACAGAGTCAAATGCAACTTGCAATAATAATTCAAAAACAAAATTTCCCAAAGTTGCCAGTAAGTTCTCTTTTGTTAAAATATTTTATATGTAGGTGTAAATCTGTGCAACATAATGGAAAAAGTTGTAACAAGTATTTCGAACGCATTATGTGCCATTAATATTCTAACGAGTTGCCGACGAGAGTCAACTTCGTACTTTATAATATAGACGTATCTACGGTACAGTTCGATAGCAAATATAACGTTAATACTTTTAAGTCAATTTTAAGTAAAGGCGTTGAATTGCTTCCCTACAAATAATTATTCTTATTAAATATATATTTTTAATTACACGCTGTATCACGCACGAAGCAGGGTATATAGAGGGGGTCTAGTGTTAAGGTATTCCATTCCTCACTTTCCTTCGAATTCTGGGGGCTGTTGAGGGACGGAAATCAATAAAATAAAATATTTAATATGTCATTTCCTCGAGTGGGAATCGAATCCACAACCTGTTACGTGTACACTTTGGGTCCCTGCGCCACGATTCTTATTATATTAGAAAAGATTCTTATGTATTCCATTATGTGGTCTCTATTATATGAGTCTTTTGTGAATCAAATAGCTGTATTGTTAACAAATAATTACAAGCACGCACTAAGACTATATAGGTAGATGGCATATACGTAGGTATGGGTTCCCGTGGGGGTTGGGGGGTGTACCCCCCTTCATTGTGACATCTCTACTCCCCGATAATAACGAGGCCGTGTTGATGAACTCCATTTTCAACTAGGAATGCGCTACGTATTCGAATCGAAGTACTTACTTATATTCCTCTAATGTAAGCTTACTTATTTACTATTCATAGTATCACAGTGGAGAATTTAAGTTTTATTAAAAGAGTTTTCATTAAATAAGTCCGTAATCGGCACTTATAGTAATAACCTAATAAAAATAAATTAATCTTTGAATATAATATATTTCTATAGAGATGAATACATTGCAAATTAACTTTATACGATAAAGTTAATTTGCAATGCCATTTATATAATTTATATAGACTATTAATTATTAATTAAGAGTAATATTTTCATTTATTGAAATTTCTAATAAAAGAAATTGAAACGAGAATAAAAAATCATCTTTAGATTAAAAGCATTATTTAATAGACAATTATTTTAAACATTTTAAACAAAAATATGTACAATGTACACACTAGACAAAGAACAAGGCGAATATGTAGTACTGAAAAAAAGAATCAACAATTTGATACAATATCGTTCTACTATTTGTTTAACCAATACAGGCAAAAATTGCTAAACATTTTAGGCAGAATTAAATATTGGGAACGTTATTTACTCTCAGAAATTTTATCAGACTGAATGAGAAACATGTATTCCAATTTCCAAAATAAAACAAATACTTATATGAAACACGAAATGCTACCAATTCTTGTAAGCGAATGCTATATGAATAAATATTTTCAGCAATATTCATTGTAAATAAACCATATTATTACTTACCTTATTCAGGGATCAGAGTTTATTATACGTTAAATCTTAAATATATTTTGCTTAGCTTCACGGTGTATTCTTCACTGAGTAAGAGCAGGGAGGCAGAGAGTACCTAGTGTTAAGACACTCCGTTCCCCACAGTCCACTGAATTCTGGAGGTCCCTGTGCCACGACTGACCTCATAGTGGCAGTATTCATGCCTACAGACTGAACTGGCTAGGTTTCAACGAATAACGACTTTTTAGTGATTAAATATTTTCTAATTGCTTCTATATATACGTAGGTTTATAATAGGCTTTTTCGAGATTTGTATTTAAGCCAGTAATTATAGTTTTTATATTTCACTTCCCTGAGAATAGAATCGGCTACCTTTCGCGTTTACAGTTAGATGCAGTACCATTGCGCTACAATGACCTTAAAATGGTATACTTATATTAATTTTAATTTGATCTCGATAATAATTACCAAATATTTTAACTTAGTTAAAACGTCCACCTCGCATCCTTGAAATGTACATTTATTTACGACCTCACATTAACTTTACTACTCGTATGATATTGAACGTTGTAGAATAGGAACTATAAAACACGAAACTGTGTCAACGTCTATATGTACATACATATTTATATATTTACATTTGTATGTTAATTAATTAATTTAAATTGCAGAGCAATAGTCAAGAATTCCTATAGAAAATTGACATTTTAAATTTTAATGCCTTATGTTATTAAAACTTTAAAATGTCTTATATAAAAAAAATGTTACAAAAAAATTAAAATATTATTACTATTATTTATCTTTCGCTTTTATTTGCTATCTATCTTTTATTTCTTGCAGTACCTAATTAGGCTTGCAGCTTGAGGCTAATTGTGGCCCAGGGACGCAAAGTATGACTGTAATCGCGACTGGTCGTGGGTTTGATCCCCACTCGAGGAAATGAAATATTCATATTTCCATTTCTTCCACTCACCACGCAATACCTCAGGAATTGAAAAGTGGAAACGGAGTGTCATAGCACTAGATTCCCGCTGCCTACTCTGCTGTGTGCATGATACAGCGTGAAGCTGATTTAATTTAATATCTGTATTCTATTCTATACAAAAAATACGGCTATTTGCTTTTTTTTTGTATATTTTGATATAGAATTAGATAACTTAGAGTCCTAGAAATGTGAACGGAAAATGAAGAACAGAGTGATTAGGTATTTCAGTCCTATTAACCCATAAGGATAAAACTCCGTGATACATTACGTAACTTAAGATTACAGCCCTTAGTTTATAGTCTAATAAAGGTTAGTTATAGTTTACATAATATTTCGTTTAAACCAATGTAAAATACAACCCTAAAGAAGATAGTTTAAACTATATATATTTTTCTGTTTTCACCTTGTCTATGTACTTTGGGTATGAAAGATATCTTAGGATGAAATCTCTCTATCTCTATATCTTTCTCTGTTTACAATTCATATAGCGCGCGTATGATGATGACTTTAGATTTAACTTGGAGGCTTGTTTATGTAAAAATATATCCTCTGTTAGAAATGTAAAGAACATTCTGAGGTATTAAACGAAATGCGTGAAGATAAAGAAAATTACTCCGTTATTGTACTATAATAATTCGTATATAATTCGTGCGTGTTCACGGAACCCAACGCCGCGTTTTGCCTCGTAGAGTCTACTCGTACTAGTCCTCGTTCTAGAGTGAAGATATCATTTATTAAATATTTAATTTCCTCGAATGGGAATCGAATCCACAGCAGTCGCGTTTCTAATCGCAGGCGCGTACTATTGGCCTATATTATTTTTAAATATTATCATCTATCTACACTACCTGTATTTGTTTTTATTATCACGAGAAGGAAGTGCACGCGTTATCAGAATGACGCAATATTAGCTCGTAGTATAGCATAGTATAGCCCACCCGTGGTCTTTACTACGCAGACTTTAACTCGATCGTTACTTTTAATATGGTAATATACGTTACGTGCATTATTAAACTACATAGCAGCTATTTTAACTTTGTTTCACTGCGCTAACGGAGATTTTTCAAATTTTAATTTTTTATTACTTTTTTACTCGTTCTTGTTTATATACTACGACTTAATTTTAAAAAGAGTGCTCTTTACAATTCAACGTCTTATATTTTTAGCAGGTATTTTAAAATAATTCAAAATAAAAAATCTTTCTGTTTTTAAAACTGTAGTGGATTAGAAAATATTTTTAAGTCATATTCGCATACTTTAAACATGAGCGGTAATTCCGGCTAGTAATGTCAATTCTATGTCGATTTTATGTTCAACATTTCAGAACTCTTTATATATTTCCTGAAAGTTTATCTGGGCAAAACTGTATATCTAAATTTAAAACTATATAAAAGTTTCATTAAAACTAATAAATACTTTTTGTTATTTAAAGGCTGTATATCAAAGCTAACCTTTATAAGTAGAAGGTAAATGAAATTATTTGGTCAGAAGAAATAAAATCTTATTATTTGACTGAAATGTTCCTGATAAATTCTTTTCCATTCGATTCACCCAGCTACCCAGCCTGGCCGTATCGTAAAAGTCCCGTCGGTAATAACATGAAAAAATGCTAATGCTCGCTTTATGGGCCTCAATTTATGACCTTTTAAGTTATGATTGCTAAAATGTAGCCGTGTAAGTCAATTTTATCTATTAAAAAAATATATACATATTTTTTATTAAAAAAAACTATAATAAAAGGCAATTAAAAATTCTAAAATGTCTAACCTAATTATACAATATTAGTTGAAAGTCCAAACAACACACTCATACTATTGTGTTAAGAGGTTAAATCACTGAAAACACAAACTTTCCAACACATTCCAAAATAATTAGTCAGAGTTAGTTAATTTTCGTGTATTAGATAGCAAACAAACAAATTATAGGTAGAACTTCCGTGAAGCAAATAATTTGAATTCATTTAAGAAATTTTGGTTGATTTGTTGGTTTAATATTCAAAAATTGCCATTTTTTAAAGTAATTAAAATGTAAAATTTTATTATACATTTTATACGTTTATTCCACACTCATGAAGGAAAAATCCTTTTTTTAGAAAACGTAAAAAATTTGAACACGCACCTCTTAGAATTTTTTCATACATTTTCCAAAAAAATAAATATTTTATATAGTTTTTCCAACAATTATAGCGAAAAATGTACTAATACATTTCAAGGTTAAAGCTATTCTTATGTTAATGTATTTTATCATTCTTTGTCATTTGCACATACATGGCTTGACATTTCCATGTCCTTCTCAATACATGTTATGTCACATATTTATAATAGTGAAGTTATTTCCTGGTGTTTTTTAAATTAGACAATTTTATTAATATTTTATACGTATCGTTAAATCATTAACTAAGATTTTTTAAAAAATTATATAGATTTTATTTATTTGAAAACTATTTTTGAATTTATACAGTATATTAATAATAATATATTATATTATATTAGCAATATAACGTCAACTGTTATTTAGGGGCCACTCGGAGGAAAACACAACATTCTGTCAAAGCTAATACCTGGCGAGGACGAGCGCGCTTTGAATGTCGGCGCGATCATCACGGTCTCTGGAAATCACAATCAAATCTATGAAATTTCTCGTTACACATAAATATCCATTACTAAATTAATAAATGAAGGTTTCTAGAAATAATGCTTAATCAATATATTAATTAAGAAAATCGAAATGAAAGGAGAAAACATTAACTAATTAATTTACATAAAGATTTTCTATTGAAAACTTCTACAACTCTAGTTAAATATGTTATCAGCTATCTCTATCTACCTCTTAAAATGTGGAAAATGCGTGTATAAAAGAGAAAAAATAAACCAATCTTAAACTTTCGTCCATAAAAGATAAGAATATTATAACCATGTGAATATATTTAATCTACTCTATCTAATATTTAACAAACACAATAGTGTTAATGATAAGGAAACACTGTTTTCGTTGAAGGTGAAGGATTCGGGTCATTCGGCCGGTGCGTCACTCCGAACGGTGCTGAACAAATATTGAATTAACGTGTACGGAATAATTGTGGAGAAAGCCCGTTGCCCGGTCAGGGTAACGAAGCAACATTGTGATAACAAAGGTGGCTCTATCATCTAAATATATTTAGGCACTTTAATTAATGAAATTAGTATATTTTATTTTAATGATAATGTTCAGGCCAGTAGTAGTGTAGGGGCACAGGCGTGTGACTGTGAACGCGACAGGTTGTGGGTTCCATTCCCAGTCCAGGTGTCGAGGCAAAGACCGGGGTTGAGTTCCACTACTCAACACGCAATGGCTCCAGAATTCGGTGGAAAGTAAGGGAACGGTGTCCCTAGGTTTACCCCTGCCTTTTCCCTGCCTACCCTGCTGTGTGCTTCAGCTATTTAGGGCTTCTTACAAAAGTGATATTTTTAATTATCAAAATGTGTAATTATATATTATCAGAAAATAGGTATAAGTTCATTCTCGGTCTTATTGCTACTACTAAACTGGTATTAATAAGTTTTATTGCTTTTGTAATATCGATTAAACTAAAAGTATTTAATATACCTTTTTCTAAGTTCTCATTTATCACTTTTTATATTCAGCCCTTAAATATAAAATGTCACTTAACCAGATTTTTCTAAACGAGGTAAATGTAAAGTTCTAAAAATATGTCTCAATAACTATGAACTAATAATTCCTTGGCAATTATGAAAGTATTTATTAACTTTTCAAGTATTTAATAGTAAATAACGGTAGTACCATTAAAGCTGGCATGATATGTTCAGTGAAGGCTTTAAGGTAAATAATAATTTATAATTATCGTAATTGAACGTGGTAGAATCGATTATGTTATGAATAATTTATAAATTCCATAGGTCTTAATCGAGCCTCGAGGTAACCGGCAAACGTTTGTTGTCTTTACTTGGTTTTATAAATAAAACAAGTAATTCTTATATAAATACTTAATTTTTTATATTAATATTTTTTGTTATTTTTTAAATTTTCACGTATCATCTGCATTTTTGGGGCGAAAATATTGATTACTTCATTAAATACTTTCTTTCCATATCTTTCCATAACTGAGAAGATTTTTTTAGTGTTAAACTTTATTATATAAATGTAAATCTATTTCAATTTGCTAAAGGGTTAAATTAGGACAGCAATGAGTCGAACAGGTAGAGTCTTTGCCAACGGGCTTTGGCACAGACTTTACCTTACTGATTTAGTTGAATGTCAAATACTGAAATACGTAAGGCCATTATTTTGTATTTCAGTATTAACTAAAAACGTGATCGAAAGCTAATCAATACTCAGTTTCAAAGCTATGAATAGAGTTAACTGCAAACAGGAAATAAGACGTTTATCAGGAGAGGTTTGGAATTCCCGTGAATTTTGTGCTCTAAGGTAAACCAAACGATACAATAGAAGTTCCTGATGCTAATTCGAACTCTAGAGGCATTGGGTGTTGAGTGGCGGAACACTACGCCGCGCTTTGTCTCGACACTATAGCGAAGAAATTAAAATATGAAATATTTCAATTCTTCGAGTGAGAATCAAACCCAAGATTGCACTCTATATTGACATTAAAATATTTTAGCCAAAAAACGGAACAATTCCCAATTATTAATATGCACGATAATATGGTGAAAATTTCAATAATAATAATTGACACAATTTATTAATTTTGATCAAAAAATAATGAAAATTCCACAATATTAATTTAGCAGATAGCAAATGTTAATACTCGTTTCACAGTTCCCATTGATACTCGTAGACTTTACAATCCTCATTTCCATATCAAACATTCGAACATCAATATGGGACTAATAAAGGGTGCGCCGGAACGCTCGAGTGCGCATACGCAGCAAATAGAGCCCAGATCCTGTGCTCAACTATAGTGTGTGAAATGACTGCACCCAATTTGGGTATGGGATTTGTGTCTCTCTTTTTTAGTGTCTATGTTCACATTTTATGTGATTGTACTTTATGTGAAATATATAATGTTGACAGTTTGTGTAGTTTAGGAATATATAAATGGTGCTTTTTTTTAACGAAAGAAAATTAAAATATATGTTTTTTTTGGCTTAGGTATTTCTATTTGTATCTACATAAATAAATCATATTAACTTGTACTTGTTGTTATTTATATTTTTTTTAATACTATTAAAGATGTAGAAGGGTCTAAAAAATTTAATTTATCAGCATATTTAATTAAAAATTAATACAAAATTAAAACTAAAACATTTGAGTTCAAGTGCTCTAATCTATATTGAATGAAATCCCGTAATCTCTAAAAGCAATTCAAAGTAATCCATAGACGACAAGTCAGGCACCTAAATCTTGCAAAGATATATTACCACTGCGGCAAATATTTAAATCTTATTCACATTACGAGAAAAGCATCGGGGAAATTATCTACCTACTTAGCAACATGACTGCAGTCTTTTATACAAAAGAAAATCCTATAATAGGATGTAGGATAACTAGTGTGAGAAGTCAGTCATGGCGAAGGGGCACTAGTGTATGACTTTAAACGAGTTTGTGGATTCGATTTGCACTAGAAGAAATAAAATATTTAATATTATTTTATCACTCTGGTGTCGAGGTAAAGCACGACGTTGAGTTCTGCCACTTAACACACAATGTCTCAAGAATTTGGCGGAAAGTGAGGAGCGGAGTTTCCTAACTCTACCCTTCTACATGAGGAATACAGGAGAGTCCAAATTTAAGAGCTAAATTTATGCATTCTGTAAACTACGTAATGCATCATTCTAATTTAACTCGGTTTCCTAGAATAATATTACAAAATATCAAATAACAGATGTTGACGCAACGTACGCATGCAAAGGTCTAATGAATGAATGATTCATGCTAGTTAGTTACTATCAAACGATTAGCCGACTTTTAGGTTGCGGTTGGTAATTTCCGTTGGAAATTTCATCTTGTATATATCTACAATTTTTCTAGACGGTTGAAATTTTCATAAGATTTTAAGATTAAAACCTTCAATACAAACGTTAAATCGTTCATTTAAATATTAATAGGTTAGGAGTAACTAATGAACTTAATAAGTTAATATTGAGTGTATAGATTGTACGCAGATTAAGGAGTATAAGAAAGAAATAATCTAGCGAAATACCTCAGAGAACGGAACGGAATTTTCCATTTTTCATCTTAAAGTCTACGCAAACAAGGTTTACGGAGAAGACTTCTCGTTTCTTTAGATGGAATGAAGGAGGAAACTAATCGATTTTTTTTCTTCGTGCATCTCTTGCATATTGCAATACAGGCGGTAAGTAAAACCGTCTATAATAACTATACAATTAACATTGGTACATTTCGAAATATTTCGTTTTCAGCTGATTTTGATTTCTTGCTTAATCCTTAAATATGATATATTCAAAATACATGTAATTTACATGCTGTACGTCCTTTATAATAATTAGTTTATATAACATTATTATATCAAAACATCTTTAATTAATCGTTCCATAAACTTGGGTGGTTTATTAATGGCTTCCCCCAACAAATTGTCAGGTGACAGTCATTTTACATTTTAGCTGACACCTTGTCAAAGTACATGAATTAGGCTGATATAATATCAAGATTGAAGGGTTATCTTAAAGTGCTTTTCATAAATAATGAACAATATTTTCATTTCTTCGAGGCAAAACGCGGCGTTGAGTTTCGCCACTCAACACGCAATACCTATAGAATTCGGCGGAAAGTGGGGAGCGGAGTGTCTTGACACTAGGCTCCACTACCTACCCTGCTAAATGCGGGATAGAGCGTGAAGCTGAACATAAAAATAATTAACAACCTTCCCATTAGCTGAACATCACTACACTATAGAAACATGCAAAAAGCGAATAATTTTGATTGTATGTACCTATAGGTAATATTGTTTTTTATAATAGCTATTCATTAAATGTTATATAAACATAAATAAATTGTGCAATTTATTTAATAAATATAATTGATAAAGCAATTTATTCACCAAATTGCTTTACCGAAAAACGAGCCTATATAAAAATGTTGCTATTACAAAAAGGAGAAAAAAATATCACGATGAAGTGTAACAAATTATGGAGACTGAGAATCCACCTTTGACACGAGACGCTCACATTTCTTAATCAAGACGTAGAAAGGAGAGACGAAGATTGGAAAATCGCTCCGGTCTCATCTAGCGGCACAGGAACTTGCGAAGTGAGGTGTTTAAATAAACAACTGATATAAGAGAAGATACGTGAATACCTCTCAAATGTCTATAAGTTAATGAAAGTTTAAATTACTTTTTGTTTGAAATTGTTTTGTAGGTTATTTTTTTATTTATTTTTTGTAAATGGCAATACTTAAATAACTTTGATGAAGTATATTTAGCTATATTTGCTTCTTTTAAATGCTAAATTGAAAAAACTTCGTACAAGTTCGAATATTACATACATAAAATGTTTTTTTTTAATTTAAATAAAATATATATAATTTACATCTCAAGACTAATAAATGTAATTCCAAAGGTACAATGAAACTTTACTACCTATTAAAGAACAACATTAAATGCACAATAGAAATTCAATTATTCACGTTATCTCTAAACGATATACGAGTATTCTTTGATTAAATTTCTTTAAAAGGCAAAGGTAATCAGCTTCTACAGAATGCTAATAGCCACTGGGTAGATTCTTAGCCGTTTATCTCTAATTAGGTATGAAGGAGGATTACGATAGCGTTGGTATAATAGTTGGGTTCTGGGCGTGGCCAGAAACCATGACCTAGATGTCTTGTCTTGACCATAGGGCACTGTGGGTGTAAACACTTTTTATCAATTATGAAACAGTTGACAGCTAACGTCATTATGACATAATTTGTCAATGTCAAAAAGAAACATGAAAATAAATAAATCAGCTTCACGCGGTATCCCGCATACAGCAAAGGGAACAGCGATTCTCCACTTTTCGCAGAATTTTTTGAGGCATTTATTGAGTGGCGGAACTTAACGCCGAACTTTTAGACTTGGTGCTAGTAGGAAGAAATGAAGATATTAAGATATAATAAATTATTCCCTGGAGTGGGGATCGAACCTACAACTATCACGTTACAGTCACACCTTTGTGCCCCTGTGCACGGCCTCAGATTATATACCACCCTATAGTCTCTCATCCTGTTAGACTTCCGAAATAATATTAGCTTTCCGAACTAAAAATACAGAGAATTAACAATTAAAACATTCATTTCAAACTATTAAACAAATAACCAACACTGAGTGGCGTCTCTAATACGATTTACTAAAAGGTCGTGTTATTTGACCTAACTAAACGCAGTTGAACGCTAAATTGAGTTACAAAGGCTAGTAATAACCATGTAGCTGGAATTTAATAGTTTTTAGATGATTTATATATTGGATTCGTGACTAAGTGAAATAATGTTTGCGGCATACGATTGGTTGTAGATTCGATGTACATTCGACTTCCTTTACAAAAAATAAATTACGACTAGGTTCCCTCTGTCTAAACTGCTTTGTAAGATAAAGAGTAATGTCAAAAATATATGTATAAGTAAATTATTATTCTTATTTCCATTGTTCGAGAAAAATAGATGCTTTAAGTTCAGCAAGTAATCAGTTTTAGTGTTGAAAGTAGACTCGTAACACTAGGTTTTTCCTCACTCCCCCATTATATGTGAGAGTTGCCAGAAACAAATAAATATTTGATATTACAAATAAATAATAAAAGGAAGGCGTGTACAGTGAAAGTATTTTCTAAAAATATCTAAAAGTATCATTAAAAGAATTCAGTTTATGTTGTTTGAATATTTATATTCTAATTATAAATCGATACTACCGCAGTATAATGTGAGCTATAAATATATTACATTAGCACGCCATTTTTAAAATATTATGTTTTTTTTTTATATTGAAGACCAACAGATCTAAAGAAGGGTGAAAGCAAAAATACTTAATTCTTCTATTAAACGTTATCGATAACAAGTATACCAAACAAATAATTTTGGTTTTTTGTTTCATTGTACGCAGTTATGTGGCCGTGATTAATTTAATTTCTAAATATATTTATATATTAACTGTACCTATTTTTTCTGTATTATTTTTAAAATATTTTTCTCGATATACTTAACATTGAAAGCGACTTAATATAAATAAGTCACGAAATTTTATTTATTTCAATAAAATTATTGGTAACGTTAAATAACTATATTAATTAACGAATAACATTTTGACTTAGATACGTTACGTATCCAAAGGAATGGTTACCAACATAGTAGGTGATATTGGATAAGACAGATACAGATGGATTAAATTCTAGAGCAAACTATCTATTCAAACTCTTCATCCTACAAAGCTGTGCTAAAATCGATAGTTTGGTTCTGTGACCACAAGTCCACTTCGGATTTAAATGTAAACGCAACACCACCCTCGCCTCCACTAGACCGAACATCAACAAGAACAATGCCGATACCAGTGATACTTATTTTGACATTACAGTATTACTAATAATATTTATATTAACACATTTTTTTATATTTTTTTGTATTTTAGTCATGTTTCTATTCTTCGCACTCGTATGGTAATGCATGTAGGGTGGCAACATTACTATGTTCTGCCACCCCTTCATAATGTTTTTTTTAAGTTTTTATACTGTCATTTTATCATTTTCATATATTCTAATTGATATTTTAATATCCTGCTCAATTAGATAATAATAAGCAATGACTGAGAAGCTACGGGTTTAATAAACAATAATGTTTATAATATTGAAAATAGTATTATTTCGATAAAACATAATATTATTTTAATACCAGCGATGACCGGTGGCGTATAATTTAGAATGCATCATGTATATAGACTGTATAATTAAATAAATTTAATTTTCTTCGACAGATTATATGCTATATAAATTATATTCTATTAATTCTGAAAATTATTGATGAAACATTTAAAAGCTAGTTGTATTTTAGTAAAAGCTAGTTGTTTAATAAAAATTGCCCACATTGCAATGGTAGAAAGAAGAGATAGGACATTTAACAGACATTGTCCAAAGGATAGCTTGCTTGTTAATCATACTGGGAAAACGTGATATTTCTTTTAAATTTTCCGTAATTATGATTCAAAACCACAACGATACTAGTAAATAGTTAGTAAATGTTACTATAGTTTATATACTTACATAAAATAAATTGATTATCTGTAAAACCACAGACTATAAAAGGTACCTACTATATTATAAGATCACCTGTCACGCAGTAAGAATATAAATAATGTTTATACATGTGTTCCGAATAATATATCTTCGAGGTGTATCGTGAAATTAGAATGTCAAACCTTACGCTTCATCTCGCGATATGATATTCCCATTCCATATTATATATTATACTATGTACGGACTTTGACTCTGTCTGAGTGAACGTGGGATATGCGATCGTAAAATTTAATTTATTTAGTTTTCTTCATTTTTATAGAAAGTATTACGTATATTATGTTGTTTTATACACATATAGTTTTGTTATATTTTTGTGACTGAAATTCGAACCCACAGTTTTCATTTTTATGATCAAACACTTTTCACCTGTTGCAACCATGGTGGCTTCTTTTTACCAGACCGCAAAGGAAGGGTTATTTTTATCTTATTAATGTAATTATTCTTATATGTCAGTATTTCTCGTCTTCCAATAGCACCAATAGCATAAAGTTGGGTGAAGTTTATTAATAAAGTTGGGTGATTTTTATTTCTTTAGTTAGGTACATGTCTAAACAGGAAAGTTAGAAGATCAGTTTAAAAAAGATATTGAAATTAACCAATGAAAACGGGAAACGCGGTCATACTTATTGAACGAACACTGAAGAAAACGTCATTGAAATAGTTCCAGTTGATAATGTCGAACAAATGCAACAAGAAATAGAAATAATACAATCAAAAAATAAATAAAATTTTCCTATTTCCTAACAAATATTTGTTTGTAAACATATAATATTACATACCGAGCGCACGGGCGACATGGAGGATAGAGGCACTTCAATATTGCGGTGATGACATTCTAAGGCATTAAGGTATGATGTTGCGAGATGTAATCTTATTTTAGAATGCAATAACAGTTGAATTACATTATGTCTGGTTTACCTTATACATTTACCGCGTATAAAATATATTATTTCAATAGTTATTTGTAAACTACGTAGCGTTCAAAAGATGTAATAGATAATTACTATTTAATTACATTTTAATCCTCAAAAACTTGAGCAAAAAGAGTTTATTCAAAATTAATTAAGCAATTTTAAATAAATCGTATAATAAACTTTAAAAAATATTCAATTACTATAGCAAAACCAGGGTAAAATATCTTAAAATTACTGTATTAACTTTTCTTTTTAATTAAACACCATTTAATGGCACTATAAAAGGTAGCCGGTAAAGAATGAAATAAAATGTAAAGACTTATTTTACGTAACAGAAATATATATATTTTTTAAATATCATTCGTATAGCGTTGCCTCCATGTAAAACAATAAGAATAAAAGAACTGAAAAATATATACATATATACATATAATTGTAATATACATCCAAGTGATTTAAAAATCACAATAGAATGATAAGAGATAAACGAATTACGACCCTCGACATACATACGTAGATAAGCCAGAATATTTTTATTATTTGCTTAAACAGTTCAATAAAATATTACAGGTATTAATACTTACTCAATTTAAACAATATCCCTTTCTGTAATCCGTTCACGTGCACACACACGGTGTTCAGCTAGCACTTCTCAACTAAACATAAATATTATAAAACCCATACGATTCACGATAATCTTAATTATGTTATTATACATTAAAAAATAGTATTAAACCGACATTGTAGAACAGAGACACGAAGAAAATTCGCGGAAAAAATAGAGTTGGCGACGTGCGTGCTCCGTATATGACGATCGCGGGGCTACTGATGAGTCTACCATTGATAACGTCGAACGACGATACGGTTACCCCAAGGAAAATGGAAAACAATGGAAATTGTAGCGCGGCTCTATTATATTGTACATTGGATAATGAAAAATTCTGCCCGCTTTACTATTATACTCTTCATAACATTTTGATTGTGAAAAATTAACCATGGTTATTTATTTTGAATGATTAATTACTTTATATGTGATAAGATAGTGGATTTTCAGGTATTAGTGTTTTATAAATAAGATTTTTTACCCTAATATATAACTATAATACTATGTTCTATACAAATCCAGGTACAAAATACAAATAGTGGGCCGCCGAATAATATTACACGTATTTCTATTTTTATTTCCGTTCATTCCCGCGCTGCCCTTAAATTTGCACGTCGTCCGTTGAAACAGGAAACGTCGAAAATAAATAGTCAGAAAAGATCTTGATATAAACTAAAATCCGGTAGCTTATACTTTCCTAGGAAAGTGTCTCAGTTAGCATGATTGTTGCGAATTCAAATCCCATTTGGGTTTTTTTAAATATTTAATAAAATAATTAAAATGAAACAATTTTAGTTGCTTAAATATTAAGGAAAACTGTATCATAATCGTTTTACATAAAAAAATATATTTTAATGATAAACAATCAGGACAATTTTTAAGTCTTATAGAGCCATATCTCAAGCGATATTTTAATGCTCTTGTAGAAGAATATGTATATAAAAACTATTATAATATTAAAGAGACAGGAAGCTTCTAAATTCATAGTTATGGTGTTCATTCGTTTATAAAAAAAAAAGTCATTTTCCTTGGCTGCTTAGACAAAGCGGAACGTATAGTCTATCTATTCTTTACGCAATGTCTATACAATGAACATAGAGTGGAGAGTTTTAAGCAACTTAAAGTATATTTAGCTTTTAACGACAAAAATATATAATATTCTAATTATTTCAAGGACTAATACATTTACGTATGACACATTTGACCCATTACAAGTAATATAAATTATGAGGTGTCAGGCCGACCTCTTGACCTCAATTCACACTCCTATCCACCAAGTAAAATGATAATAATAAAACAAGCGTCTGCTCTACCCACAGCCATACATCCTTGAGCTAACAGGTTGTATTACAGATTATCTTTACGCTTAGCTCTACCAGATCATATTATTATGTGGAGAGATATAAAGATCTTAATGAAGTACGTATGTAGAGAATAGGTTATGAAAAAAACAAGTGTTTATAATTAAATACTGATTTGTTTGTTGAATTACTTGGCATATATTATAATTGAATTTATTAAGTGGCACAAGTGTGCATCTGTAAACGCGACGGTTGTAGGTTCGATTCCCATTTGAAGAAATTAAATATTTAATATTATCATTTGCTCACTCTGGTAATCAGACAAAGCGTGGTGTTGAGCTCCGCCACTCAATGCTCAATGGTTGGCCATTCCGATGGAAAATGAAGAACAGAGTGCTCTAATAGGAAAGGTAAATCTTAACACTAGGTTCCTAAGTTCCCTCTGTGTACCCTGCCAAAAATTCGTACACACAATATATCTGCTAACGTATACAAAATGGAATCACTTCATCTACTCTATATTAGTCTCTCATAGCGACAGAAATTAACACCACATTGATGTTTACCAGGTTGGAATAATGCCTTAATTTAATGACAATGCATATATCTATTGCATATACCTAGGATTTGGAGCTATAATCTCTACTTGACAAAAGACTAAAATACCACAGAATTATAATTGTTTTGTCTTACTTTAAAACTTTTACTTTTAAACTTATAATTGTAATATAATTAATTCTAAGAGTTTCACAAGCCATCGCGTATAATTTCAAATTGGTAGAAAAAAGAAAATGTAAATTATATTAGGAAACTATGGCTCTATCTCATCTCTTCTCCTGTGATGTGAAGATAAAATAATACTGGTTATTCATATGATCGAATCTTTGTACCGCAAGTACGATAAAATAAGAATATTGAAAAATACGATCCAACCCTAAAGCAATTTTTCATTTGCATTTTTTTTCTTTTAACTCTGGGATCAACTAATTTTTCTGGAGCTAAATTAGTTTTTCAAGTGCCGCTACTACAAATCTTGCTGAGTGCGAGTACTTAGCCTTAGTAAAAATTAATTTATTTTATAATATGTGTACGATTTTGTAAACAGTAAGGTTTTCACTTTAAAATTTAAATTAATACTATTTTTGTGATCGATATTCCAGTATATTTACTAAGGAACATATACTCATTATTCAAAGATTTATGCAAAGTAATTGTACATAGCTCTAACAACGTTTTTGTGCTCGTATTCAAGCTTGCTTTTACTTTTATAATAAAATATATGAAGTAATAAATTAGTATTAGAATTATTCTTGCTACACTGAACTTAAAAAACTAAAACAACAATCTGCTTTTTCCCATTCCTCTCTATTGTGAAATAAAAATATATAAAAAAAAAACCTTCGCTTCACTTTGACTGACCAGTTTGAATAGAAACAAAAAAAAATTGAAAAACATATGACATAAAAAAAGTAATAATATTTATTTTAATAAGCGGGAAGTAATACGTGTAAACATATTAATGAATGTATGCATAAATATATTATACAAGTTACTCATATTTTAATATTTATAAGTTAAAAAAAACTTTTATTAATATCTAAAGCTGAAAATTAACAACAATTATTTCTTAAAAACATTTACATCGTGATATATTTTCGTATAAAACCATTTATCATAATTTTTTAAAGGGGTTGCCTTAAATATATATGAGCGTGACATGAAAAGCGTGAGGGTATCTAATGTAATTATGATTATAGAAAGGTTTTGGGGAAATGGATGTGTTTATACAAATTATTATATTAATATATAATAATATAAATAAATATGTTTAAATATATAAACCTAAGTTTAGTTGTTAAAAACAACTGTTTCTTTTTATTTATTTATAACGAAATAATACTTAGACATTCCTTTAGTTTATTCGGCGATTCTTAGTTTCAATTTTTGAGTAGAAATTATATGTTTTTAATCAGTATTTGTTTTATTAAGATTTGTAGACATTATCAGTCACTATAACTCGAGGTACAATATTCTACTAAATCTGGAGGACGGGCAACGGACAAGCTCAGCTATTATTAATTTAGCCGCAACTTTAATTAATCTCACCCATTGCAGATTCCCACGGCCGCGGCCCTACATCCAGCTATGAATTGCGACTGACATGACTTATCACTAACACCAAGTTTCCGTTTAGTTCTCCATCAAAATATTAATTTTCTGTAAATGTTGATAAAATTATGTATTTATTTCTGACTGAAGAGAGTGTTCTTGTTTTCAATGAGTAACTATGGTTGATATATTAAAATATACATTTAAACTAAATTTTAATATTTTAAAAGTGGTAGGTGTAAGTGGTCTCAGATGGCGAAAAGCATTGTTATTTTTTTATATATATTTAAGTACAAATTGCTTGTTGTCGAAGTTTACATAGTCCTTTGTTTATTCAACGTAGATACATCAAGCTATTTAAATATATTTACTGTAATGCAGACGCAACAACTGCGCTCCGATGGTGTCTTGTCTATACGAGACGAAGAATTCATTATATTGAAACAAATGTCATTTAACTTTACCCAGGCAGCCAAGTCTTAGCTCTTAGAAAGCGAGTGCAATATGAATACTTGTATACGAGTATACAACTTGAAAAACAAAAGAACTTTGAATGAAAGAAATATATTACTACAAAAGTTTAATATCTCTTTATATAATACCAGCGTCTTGAAATGATTTTCCCTAAATTTATTAGAATGATTATTATTTTCTGCTTTAACAGCTTCTAAGAATGTTTTTTTTATTATCAGTATTTGGCCCTCTTACATTACAGCTGCATCGCTTGTTATGGAATATTTTCCAATAATAGATAAATATACATAGGGCTTTGATATACATTTACATAGTGTTAAGTCGAGTGTTAAGCTCGTCGCTCTCCGCCGAATTCTGGAAGTATTGCGTGTTAAATGGCGGATCCCAACCTTGCACTTCACCTCGACACAAAAACAAAGAATTGAAAATATTATTTCTTTATAATATTTCATTTTGTCGAGAGGGAATCGAAGTTTGAACCGAAAACCTGTTGCGTTTAGAGTTACACGCTACGGATTACTCAATTAAATGTAGGTACATGCAAAAAAAATAATAAAAAATTACATATTTTTAACACTACTGTGTTTCATCATATTTATTCTTTATGAATTCATTTTTTTGACGTACGCAATACCAAATGATACATTTGCATATTGGGTATTTTTTGTAAGCCATTGTAACTCATAATACGACCTACAAAAAGGACTACAATCCTATTCAATGTTACGCATTGCTGTCTTTTTTCGTTGAAAATAATTTTTAGGTACTATAGAGGATGATCGATTTACAATACTTGTAATATAATGGAACGATCACTCACGATGGCTTATCCAGTTAATATAAAAGGCTATAAAAGAATATCAGTTGGTCCTATTAATTTTCTAATTATAAATTGATTAACTTTGCATAACGTAACTTTGTAATCGAACAAGTATTAATTACAGAAATAGAGTTCGTAGAGTAGTTTTTATTTTCCTCTTTTAATATTTTTCTTAATGAAAATTTTACAGAAAAAAAGATTTTCTAGTTTCTGTTTTCTTCTAAAAAAAGGCCCTTTAACTATCGGTTTAAAAAATCTCATAAATTGCTACAAAAACACAAATACCTGAACTACTTGATTATCACAAAATTTAATTGTTATACTCTAGGTACTTGTTTTAGTCATTTTACGAATATTTTCAAAATATTCACAAATAATAAGTATCATTAGCTATCTTATAATATTTCCAATGCCAGACACGCTAAAACTATATTTATCTGTAGCTTGAGCCAAACGGATATTGGGCAATGGGTATTAAATTTACAGGGGAGAGACACCTCGTGACGATCTACAGCATAAATATTTCATTTTATCCAAATTACCGATAGATGGCACTAAAATATAGAAATTAATATTTCTATCGGAATTGATATTTTTATTTGTTTTAATTTAAAAGAAAGTGAGGCTGTCGTCGCGCAGTGGCACGAGTGTGTCACCGTAATGGCGACGGTAGTGGTTTCGACTCCCTCTCGGGCGAATAAATTATTAATATTTATTCTAATTTGGTATATATTTCAAAACAATAATCATTAATCTTTTAAATTTCTATTTATAGGAATACCAAAGACGATTTCTTTGTGATATTTAAATAGTCGTCAATCAATATTATTAAATTAATATAAATATTATAGTAAAATTCAAATAATAGTTTATTGCTGCAAAATACTTAATTCTCAAATGTTGATATAAAAAAGCGGACACTAATTTAATTTGACTCAGATAATTATGGCTTTATTCTTATCTAAATATATGTTTATTAATGTACGTAAGAAGTGTAATCAGCTAATAAACAGTCATGCACACACAAAAATAAATTTATAAGAGTATAGCGTCTTTACTTTGCCAATGACCGAATGTGTTCTAGATTAACGAATACATTTTCACTCTATTTAATTTTGTCAGAGAAAATACGTAAAAGTAATAATAGAAACAAGTAACTATTATAGCCTTGTGGTGCAGTATGAAAAAGGAACGTGATAGTTATAGGTTTGATTTTCCTTCTGCATATTCCACATTATATGAATAAATCATTAAGCAAAAGATTTTTTTTACAGTAAATAAGAAAATACCAATAAAAAAATATAGAATTATAGAAGAAAATAGCGACAATGTGATTTTACGACGTTTTTTATTGTCATGTATATGTTTTGCAAAGGTAAGTAACACGTACAATATACTCGTACTGTAATCGTTTTATAGTGAGCAATTTTTCTTAACGATCTAGAAATAAATCATAATATGAACATCATATTTTTTCAGCTTCACGCATATAGAAGTGTAAGCAGAGAGATCCTAGTGTTAAGATATTCCGTGTTGGGAGGCGAAACTCAACGCCGCGTTTTGGCTCGATACCAGAGTGAAGAAATTAAAATATTATATATTTTGTTTCCTCAAATAAGAATCGAACCCACGGCCTGTCGCGTTTACAGTCCTTGCCCCTGGGCCACGACCGGCCTCTATTATAATATTATTTTCGCGTATAACAGCTTACTGTATAAAGAGTTTGCATAAACAGTAAATGAAAAACTGATAGAAGACTGAAATAAGTAGGTACGTAAAGTTATTCAAATTGAAGCACTTAAATAAATAATATTTAGATTTTCGACAAGTATTGTTACAATTAAAAAAAATACTTTAATAAAATAATAGTAGGCATTCTGGCACAGATGTGTCATGATCGTATAAACATACCAACACCATATTTTCAGAACAAGATTACGTCGCGAAAAGAAGATGAATACGTTTCTCCAGACAAAATGACAAGTAAGATACACCGAATGATATACTTAAGTGAATATGAACCTTAATTAACAATGATATATAAATCAGCTTGACGTTGTATCCCCCATATAGCCTCCTATATTCAGAGGGAACCTAGTCTTCCCTCTGAATAGAGGAGGCTTAGACACTACGTTCCCCGCTTCCTACCGGATTTTTCGAGTTGCTAACAATGATTGAGTTTCAATATGTAATATTTTTGTTAACTTTCTATGTATAAGCAAATGTGTGTTTTATAACTAGCCTTCTAACACTAATTAGAAAAGATTCTTAATCTTCATCAAATAAGCTTTTAATAAATCGACTAACCTTTTAAAAAAAACGAAAGACACCTTAGAAAAATCATAACCAGGAGGTGCTTACTCTAGTTAAAATAAATTTGTAAATGGTCCTACACAGAATTTCTAAGTAATTATCCAATATAAAGTTATTTTATACGATGAATTTAAAATGTACTTGAATAACTTATATAATTTTTATCGCCTGTTTATAGGTACTATAGCACTGTTCGCACCATTAAAATAAAACGGAGAAGTGAGAGTATGGTTCTTGCAATTAAAAATAATTGTTCAGGTAGAGCCCATTTGCACGAAAGCAATGGCTACGTTGTACATATTTCTATAAGAAGTGCGTTAATTTCTTAAGTAAAAATGAACACAATTTATCTTATTAAATTATAGATTATTTAGAGTATTTACTATATTATTATAACGATACACCGTTATATCTTATGAGATTATAACAGAACCTACGTAAATAAAACAAATCGAATCAGCGTCACGATGTATCCGGCACACAGCAGGGTACGCAGAGGGAACCTAGTGTTGTGACACCTACGTTCTAAACCATATTGCTACACGAGCATTGAACCTGTTGCAGTAAAGGTTTTTTTTATTGTGGCATGTTGACTATATATAACCTTTACTTGTATCGACAGAATAATCTAATTATGTTAAAGTAAAATATTTAATTATAAAACAATGTTTTCTATCAAAAAATACTTAAGAAAGTCCACAGACATATTATTATAAAAAACAGTATAAAAAAGCCAAGACAAGCCATGTTTTAGTTATTATTACGTATATCAGTGAAATGTAACCATCATTTAGACATTGTCCGAGTAGTGACTAGTGTCTGCTTTTAGAGTGAGTGGCCCCGACCCCAGGTGACGTCACTTCCGCAGTCAAATCGGTTCCGGCGCGCCTGCGGGCTCTTTAACATTCACTCTTTTGTAGACCCCGATACGGTGGATTGTATATCGAGCCACTCATATGGTTAGCCTCATGGAAAGTTTATTAATACAGTATTATATTTATTAATATTATTAATATAATATTATATTTATAAAATTTCCAACTAATCATCTCTTCAGTTAATTCTGTATTTGCCTCAAAGCTATATATCTATTTTTACAAATAAATATTTAAAATAGTGGGAGATTTGATTGCAATTTCGAGTATCATATATTTAAATGTGCGTAAGATCACTAATGTAAGACAACTAATTACATTCCATTTTCCTTTGTTAATATTTAATTATATTTATATTTATCTATACTGGCATTTAAATTATCTATTGATAGAGGGCTCTCTATTTTTTTAAAGGTCATTTATTATAAGCTTTTATTAATAGCATGTGAGTGTAATATGGTATAATATGGTTAGATATGTCGTATATCGTTGTTGTCGTTACTAAATGTCAAGGCAAATTTAAAATACTTGTATTTATACTTTAAAGATATTTATTTGATTTGTCAGCTATAGTAGTAATGTATGTTAGTCCTTGTGATAATATAACAGGCAAAAATAAAAAAATAAATAAATTTGTAAACATTAATTACACAAATCTCATGTAAGTGACTGTATAGTCTTTTGAGAAATAAATATCTTTAAACCTAAAAATAAAAAAAAATGTTTTGGGTTCTATTACATTGATAATTGCCCCCCGTACGAGATTTTCTCACATATCTTCCTTGTATGGACAACGACTTATTACGATTTTATTATATGTATAGATATAGATGGCAGAAATAAATTTTGAGTTAATTTCTGAAAAAAAAAAATATTATATTTAACTTTGAAAATTACTATAAATAGACGAGTATATTTAATATTTAAACACACTTCTATAGTTGTTATAGACAAAGCTCTGGCGTTCCTAGGTTGGACTAGGGGCCAATCCTTGGGGTCTGACTTGGTTAAGCCTCACTCAGTCAGAGCCAAAATACAAACTTTTTATTTAAATGTTTATTTTTTAGTTTTAATATTTGTTTTTAGTCAATTCTAGAAGTGCCGGTGCTTCGTCGTTTGACTATAACACATACATAGTAGGTATGTATTATGTACAATAACAGAACAGGACGAACTAAAGTGACACTTTTATTTCAACTTCAGTTTTATTATTTAATGCCCCTCCTGCCACGGCTAATAAAGTCTGCCATAAAAAGACATCCCCCAATTAGAATTTCGAACGATATAAACCTGGAACATAATTTCAGTAAAATACCATGCTACAGTATATACTCGTATTTATGTAGTTAGTTCGTATCAAAAGTTCAATTATGTTCGAAATACTGTGTTAAAAAAATAGTTCCTATAATAATAAGTAAGATGATGGAAATTAAAGCTGAAATATGTATTTTTATCGAAGAACATATTTAAAACATATAGCCGAAGGGAAATCGAACACAAAGCAAGCTTTTACAATATTTCCAAGTCCTACTGTGCCAAGATGGTCACAATGTATAATTATGGTTACTAATAATTGATAATATTACTACATTTTACTTTCAGAATATTTCTATTTCAAATACTTTTTAACAGAGCTGCATTCAACAGCTAGAGTCACAATTAATTAATCTTTCTTTACAGCATCACTCTCAAGTATGCAAACCAAATTCATCTTCCAAAGAAACCCCAATTCTTTCTCTATTAACAATATCGTAGCAGCAAATACTCGTACTACCCCTATACACTATTATTCTAAATATAAATGACACTAAATGGAATTTGAACCCATACCAGCATGTCAGCAGATTTAGACACGTCCTTTATGAGTCACTGTAACAATATTATAGTGATAGTAATATAAGATACGAAATAAAAATCAGCTTATACGCTTTATTCCGCACACAGCAGGGTAAGGAAGTAGTGTTAAAACTTTCCGTTCCCCATTTTCTGCCGAATTCTAGAGGCATTGCATATTGAGTGGCAGAACTCAACGCCGCGTTTTACCTCGACACTAGAGCGAAGATATGGAAATATAAATTTAAATTAATATTTAATTTTCGAATTGAGTTTTTATAATATATAATTAATAATCTAAAATAATTTTCTCGTAAAAAAAATAACCGATAATACAATAAACATTTAAAAGCGTTATTAAGGTGGTCTTCATTGTTGACGTTAACGGAAATAGGTATATTACGAAGCTATCTTCTAATTTAGCAAGACCTATTTATCCGTTGCAAACACAATCTTTACGAGTGAATGAAGCGCCAGGAAAGTAACACCTACTTGCCAACATATGCAACAATCTTTATTTATAGCTGGTCACTGCTCAATTGCGATTCGAAATTTCATAAACAAAATATTCCTTGCCTTGATATAGGTTAGATATTAGACAACAGACATGTTAATTTAACTACTAAGATATTTTCTTGAACTAGTATAGAATATTAGTTTAGTGGTATTTACCGTGATGATGACCTGAGCGCATCAGTCTGGTCAGGTATTTGGCAAGATTAAACAACACTTTACATTGGGTTTAATGATTTAACCCATTCTTATCTTATGCTCTTAATTATAATCCTACCAATATTATAAGTGTTGAGATTATGAGCATGTTTGTTCCACTTTCACGCAAAAATTACTAAACGAATTTAGAAGAAACTTTACAGTTACAGCTTATATACCCCAGAATAACACAATATGAGCTACAAGTTAAATAAAACTATTGTATAATTTGGGAATAATATAACAATAAGTTTAAACGGGTAAATTCGCGATGTCGCTTTTATAATAATTAAAATTAAAATACAAGCAATCAATAATTTAATATAAATCATTAAATATAGTTTTGATTTTCCAAATTTAAAAGTGAAGTGAAACAACAATTCTATGAAGCTTCATTTTGCTGATTCTTGCATTATTTTGCTGATAAAATTGCATCATGTGTTTATCACGTAAAGCAGATATTATTCACGCGTTAATTGAAATTCCATCGCATTCCCTGCGTAATTGATACTACGATACAGTATGAGTAGGTACATGACGTTATTATAAAATTTCATTAAGAGGGACATTAACCAAGTTCTAATTAATCCTTTAATTAAATAATTTCTTTATACCAAAAAGTCAATTAAATATTAAAAACAATATAAAGGAAGGATATTTAAAATTGATTTATAGTTTTAGTAAATAAAAATAATATTATAGAATACAATAAGTATAATCGATTTAATACGATAAGTGATAATGATACATTTCCAAAGCACAAAGCTACGTAAGGGGGTGCGAAACAAATCACAGGAATGAGTTTGCAGCTTTGAGTCATCAAAGGCCATTTAGTACCGATTTAGACGATCCAAATATTTTCACGGACGACGCACTTGGTTCTTAGTTTCTCTTACTATAAAATCTGATAAACGAATGCCAAACAAATAACAATAAGCGAAATTGAAAAATTTTATTACAATGGCGAAAACTATATATTTCACATCCACATTATAGATATATTTATTGACAAAAATACAATATTGCCCTATTGCATAGGTTATCTTTCATTGTAATCATACCTATTTTTATATCTAAATATATTTTTTTATAAAATAATTATAAGTGATTACTTTGTTCATATTATAAAAACAAAATAAATACGTATTCTAAAATATGTTGTTTACTATACTTCATTCCTCATAATTCTTGTTGGGAGGAATCTAAACTAGGAATCTAAACACTGAGATGTATGTAAAGAAGAATTAACTTTTTTGGTATTATAAAATCTTGCTCCCTAACATTAAAGAGATATAACATGAATGACAAAGTTGAACGTCATGTACTTATTTAAAAACATTAAATATTTGAGGCTGACGACTTACCTTTTAGCATTATTCACTCGTATTGATAATAATTATTTAGAGGAAGTATAATAGTTTGATTATTAAAAAAAGCATGCAGTCCACATACAACAACAACAATAACAAAACAACAAAAGCTTAGTTTTTATAAATTAGGAAGTATCACTTATTACGTAAGAGTCGTAAAATAAATTTTCCAACACTTATAACTAGGATAAACACTGCACAAAATAACACAACATGCGTAGATGGCTGTCTAGTGCCCGACTCACCAGTGTCACCTTTATCGTTGTTTTTATCACTAACAGTAAATTTCACAAACTCCTGAATATGGCTTGGCAACTTCTTAACATCTTTCTCTTCTCCTGCTTCAATTACTTTTATTTTGTGTTCCAATATTTTTGGTTCCCTATATACATTTTTACCTTTTTCTCTTTCGTCTTCACTCTCAGGATCTCTTATTCCTAATTTGTACCATCGTTCTCTAGCTTTTGTTATAAATTCTTCCTCTATACGATTATTCATTTTAGAATCAAAATTTTCTAAGACTGGCATACTTTTTGATATGTTATTGTCACTAGTCTTAGTGACTTTAATAACTTTATGTTGTTTTCTTTGTTCTCTTTCAGCCATTTGATTCACATATTCAGAATACATTTTCTCCCTAAGTAACTCTTCTTGGCTGCTACTAAATAAAGATGAGATTCTATTTTTTTCTGTATTTCCATAATTGTGCGAAGAAGGAAATACATTATCTTTATTTATGAAGATATTGCTTTTATAGTTACACGCATTACTATGGTTAGTATCTTTATCTGTCATCATAGGAGCTCGTGGCCCTTTATTACGAGGACTTCTATTTTTTTCTTGTTCTAGTCGACGAATCTCTTCATCTATTTCTTTTTCTTTTCGACATATATATTCCATTTGTTGTGCACATAAGTCTTTGGGTAAAGATGGTCTACGTGGAGCAGATTCTTTTTTATTAATATCCCGCAAATCAGTACAATATCGATGCATATTTTGAATTGAGGATATATCACTTTCTATTTCTTTATTTAAATTGCCCGTAGAAAAGTGAAAATATTTTTTTCCTTTTCGCATAGTCTGAAAACTTTGCCTTATGTCAGAACTCTCGTCACTTTCATAAAAATATGTAGAAAGTTTTCTTGGTTTTGGAGGCGGTATTGGTTTAAAATGATTAGATGAAAAAAATGAAGAGGTTTTTGCTGTAGTGGATCCATCGGAGAAATTCGCTGAATCAATTTCTTCCAATGCACGTTTCGAAAATAATTCTCTTTGATTAGATTTTGCTTTTGATATTTGTTTAAAATGTTGTTCATTTAACGAAGTTGACGTTAATTTATCAGAATGCGAGGAATCTAATAATAAAGCTAACAAACGGCTACCTGTCTGTGATTTCAGAGTCAAATCGCCTATTGATTGATTTTTAGACATATTATGTTGTTTGGAAACTGTAGGAGATGACGAATTCTCCAGATCCTTATTACACTTCTGTATCATATCATCTGGTTCTATGATAGTATTGGTTTTTTCCATTAACATTTTTTGTGATGGTGACAAACATTCATATAATACTTCTTTTGGGGGTTGCTCAGATGGCTTACTCTGTTCATCTTGAACCTTTTTTAAAGACGATTTTCTTGGTAATATTGGAGGGGCATTGTTTTTATCAGTCGTAGAAATTGAGACAGAATCTTTGTTTTGCAAACTGTAGTTAGATTTCTTATTCGGAACATTTAATTCTTTATTTTGTAACATTTCTTTATCTAGAATATGTTGTGTTTTCTCTTTTTTACAAGACGAAGTCAATACGCTACCTTGCAATTTTTCAGATACATTGGCTAATTCTTCTAATATCTTTTGGCCAAATGGAAAAGAAGAAATTTTTTTCAAACATATGTCTTTTAATGAGACAGGATTTTTTTTTATATTGGATGCTAATTTCATAGCTTGTGTTATTGAAACGGACTGAAGTACATCTTTGACATGACTAAGACTGGAGTCTATATGAACATTTTCACCAATATCGTCATGTACAATATTTGAAATGTCATTGAGGGAAGAATAAGTTGGATTGTACTTAGCTGTACATTGTGACGAATCTAAACTACTAGACGAATCTTGACGGGTAATCATGTCTTTTGGAGAGTCATTGCTTTCCGAATCAGAAGTTACTTCTTTGATTAAATTATTTATTGCATCGTTTAGTTCACATTTTAAAACCTTTATTTCAAGATCATATTGATCTATATTTTCTTTAGATTTCTGAGGGCTCTGAAGTATATTTTCATTTCTTTGATGAAACTCTTCACTTTGAGGAGCTTCTTTAAGAGGCCTAGAATCTACTATGTCTTTTACAAATAAATCAATTTTAATATCGTCTGTATTGAGGATTATAATCTCATGGGAAATTGCAGTCTCTTTAGGTCTTTCTATTTCATCAAATTTTAGATTTTTATTTTCTTTGTCATTATTATATGTCAGTAACATTGTAGATTTGTCCATACCATTTGCCTCGCCTGGTTTTAAATTAATATTCTCAGCAATGTATGGAATTGATAATAATTTTTCAGTATCGGTAACTTCAATTGTTGGTGTCGTGATTCTAACAGTGACATCAATGTCATCATCTTTACTATCCTCATCATTGGCGTCGTATATTGAACTCGTGCTACTGGATGAATCCGTTAAATAAACTAATTCTGCCCCTGTAATTTTTTCGACAGTTTTTACAGTCCAATCACCTCTTGCTTCAGATATTTCAGGCTCTTTTATTTTCGCGTCTACTCTAATACATTTTTGTGGTATTAGATGCTTTGAAGCTGGTTGTGAATGATTATTATCGAAAACGTCATCCTCTAATTCCTCATTATCGCTTTTTTTGTCACTTAAATACGACTGTCGACGGGATGTTTTAGAAGAATCGCCACTTCCTTCCTCGTCAATTACAGCCAAAGATCGAGAAGGACCAGTGCGCGTGAACGTTATATCATCAGTTAATCCTTTTTTTCGCAATCTATACTTTACTTCACGGTTAATAATATGTTCTATTTCTGTTTTTATGTCTCCTGAGCTAATATTTGACTGGTTTGATGATAAATTAAGTGTTTCCAGATAATTACGCAACGATAATTCTTCTTCAGGACTTAATGACATAGTCTGTTGGCAATGAGCAATATTTAATGGTATTGTATTACTTGAAGAAATACCTTCGATTAATTCTGATTCTGGTATTTTTAATTCATTTACATTTTCCCATTCAATATTTGGTTCTTCAGTAGAAATAATAACGCCAGTACTTTCTATTACAGACCATTTTTTATCATTTTTATCGTTTGAGTCATCAGTTATTTCAATTATAGTTGGACTATCATCATTATCACAACTCTTACTTTTCACGTTATTATCTAATTTAGGTTTCACTTTAAGTATTTGATCTGGAGTTTCAACTATATACTTTTGTGACACAATAATTTCTTCATTTTCCTCCTTTTCTATAGTTTTACTAGATTTCTCTGTAATTGGTGAACACGGTTCTGAAAGGGACTCTTCATTTAACTTTTCCGACACAAGTTCACTGGTGCTTTCTGAAGTTTCTACAGCACTATTATTTTTGTCTTCATTTAAAATGGAAGAAGATGCAATACCACTGGACTCACTTTCCTCTATATTATTTTTATTTATATCTATTTTAGTTTTATTATTTTTCCGTTTATTTTTGTTATTTTTACGTCTTCTAGGTTTTTCGGGCATATTGATAAATGAAATAACTATGTATTATCACTAATTCACTTTAATCTTGACTAAACGTCCCAAACACGTCAATTTTAATCGATTACAACACGCATCACATTATGCCGGTATCTAGTGCGTAGGAGTGATTGCTGCTTTTACGTAAGAACTCTAAAACAAGGGTTTCGTATCGCCCGTCGTTGTAGGTCACGTAAGGGCTCATATGTTTGACTTTAAACTAATTTTCTTTTCCGCAAGCGCGCCCGGTCACGGCAGTCGTGCGCTCACGCCGCGATTTACTAATAATTATAAATGGGAAGTACGCAGGCGCGCTCTGTGGACTTTATTTTTACGCGGAGACGTGTACGCGAGCGGTACGCGCGTCGGCTCGGCCACGAGGAGAGTCCGCCGCCGGCTGCTCCAAACTAACGCACTTCCATATTATCACCAGACGCGATTTAAATTGCTTATTGTTAATTAATATTGGCCACATATAACAACACCATTTTAGAAATGAATAACGGAGAAGAACTTATGAAACAATGGGCTATAAGAACTGTTTGGTACGATTCAGCACGCATATAACATTTTAATTTTTCGATATTAATTCTTGCGTTCACATATTACTGCAATACGTTTAAAATGTATGTCTAAGCAAACAAATTTAAAGCTAAAAATTAGTTTCACAACGAGCACGTCTTACGTAATTATTTTTATATCTGTCACGATCACGGTTATATTTTGTTATCTTTATGTATTTGCTATATGTCTCTTATGTACATTATATAAATATATTAGTATATCTTCGTTGTATTTTGTTCAAATAAATTTTTTTTTTAGAAATATAACATAATATTTTTTACCAATATCATAAAACAATTAAAAACAAATGGAAAAATAAAAAGGTAGCCAATATGCTATCATTTAACGACCTTGAATGATAATAAGATTGTGTTGATTTTTGTTATCACGTGATAATATGTGAATAAAGATAAAACAAATTCGTATATATATTTTGTTAAATTTATTTCATATAAATGGAAAATCGGTTATAAAAATTAAATTCAATTGTTATTAATTAATATTTACTTTAAAATTTTACTACGATAAAATTAATGGCATAACAATTAAGAAACATTATCTAAATTGTGCTTAATTGCATTTGTTAATTATATTACATTAAGATATAAGTGTAGTTGTGTAAATAATTTATTAATAGAAGTAGAGAAAACATTTATGTAAATTTAAAAGAATATATGCCTGAAAAAAATAATATAGAAACAAAAATTATCAGAACCGAAATAACTACAATCTCTATTGAAATGTTTGTTAAAAAATATACCAATACATTTTTGCTAAAACCAAAGTTTATGCCAATTTGGTGCACAAAGCGATCATATGTAAAAGGATGTTGTATATTACATATAGTTCGTTACTAGCGTGGGCTAATATTAGACTAACGAGCCCCTACGTTTCTAGACTTGCAGGTCATCTAGATTGATTGAACGCTTCCACTGCGCAACGTATGGCTAATCATGCATGTTTAATAGCCGCCAAGAAAAAAAAAATACAAAGAAAAATCCTAACATTGTCTTATATTATGTAATTTATTCTTATAGTATTTAGGGTAATTGTTACTATTAAGATGTCGTAGATATATTTTTTTTTAATTAAAATTGAGCGTAATATGACATTAACCGGTCTCTAATGTTCTACGTAAGACCTATAGTGCTGAGTTGAGGTCATTTTCTTTTGTCCTGCATATATTTGTTTCCTTACAGATCCATTATTTTGTGTTAAAAAAATGCTATAAATAATTATTATTAAAAATTTATGAATATAATACCTTCATAATATGAACATTAATACTTAAACAAAATAAAAAGTAAATAATACAAAAGAAACAAAGAAAATAAAGTGCTTTTCTTTGTGCAAATACATGAATTTATATTATGTATCCAGCAGTGGATATATGATATTATGATAATATTAAATTCGTTGAAACAATTTATTTGGGTCAAGTCTTCTTTCTTTAGAGTATTTAAAATGGGAGTTGTTCTCATTCGATACACATTGATAGATAATCTAGGTTTCTCGTACAGTTAGCAAGAAAAGCATTAAAGATGTTAATTTTTTCGCGTTTTGTTTATTTTAACCTCGTTTCACAGTAACGTAGGAGACAGAATGCAGCAGATTAAATATTAAATGCTGTTCGCATCTGCAATATATTTTCCATTTACATACATTTTATATAAGTGAACTTATATAAAACATTTTTTTGTTTAATATTCTTTTGATAATTGATTATTAAATTATTTATTTAAAAATTGCAATATTTTCCACATAGGTAAAGATCAGTTTCTTGTAAAATAAATTTATCTACACAGATACCTACAGATACCTACGTCAGAATGACGATATGCCATTGATAACGTGAATAACATTTATTTCTAGATAATGGATATTGTTGGTATATCTTAGATTCAGAACACTAAACGAAACGTGCAGCGGTGACCTTCCAGAAATATCGCGCTATTTTCACTCGAACTCAACTGACTTTCTACAACAGGGGAATTTCATATAATATGTGTATTTGAGTCGTCGTAGCGAAGAGGCACAAGGGTTTAATTGTAACACGACGGTTGTGAGTTCGATCCCCACTCGAGAAAATGAATTATTATTTATTAAAATGTTCATTTCTTCGGTCTAGCACTAAGGCAGCCCGGCGTGGAGTTTCGAAAATTCGGTGGAAATTGGGAAACGGAGTGTCTTAACACTAAGTTCCCTCTGCCTGCGTGCGGGATACAGCGTGAAGCTGATTTATTTGATTTATTTTATATATGTTCGTGGCGACTGTAGAACAACAAACGGACGGACGTTCGGAATTGCGATGCATGACATAATCGCCGTATAGATCCGGACCATTGTGCCAAAAGGCCGGTACGATAACTGGCGCTTTTTTGGCATACGTTCAAAGGGTCATAAGGCAATTATATTTGGTAGTGCGGACGCTTAAACAATATTGTTTAAATTTACATATATTACGAATATTGATAAAATTCTTAACCAAGGTATCTTATAGAATATAGATTAAAATACATAAAATATTTATGCAGGAAATCTTATATAACTGACAATAAAAATTGGGTTGGAAAATTTGATTTTCAAATGGAACAAAATATAACGATGTTGTGGCGCACTTGGGACGTGTCTTGATAGTGTAAAATCGTTGGTAGCCGTTTCAAGCCCCACGCTATTACTAAGAACGATTATTAATAAAAAATAGGTGTTTCTTCTTTTATTTAGACAAATTTAATATTATTTAACTTAAAAATTTAGAAATTACTTAAATATTTTTAGCATATTCATAGGAAGGTCTGACCAAAATGAACAGATTGGCAAGCTGTACTCGTATAATCAATTCAATTCTGGGGCATCACGCAATATGATGTGTCAGCCGTAATGGTTCAACCCTCGCTTAGCAAGTGAAATCAAGTATTGTCGTACCGTGGACATTAACATTTTGGGGTCAGGAACAGAAACGCCTGGAATTGCATTTGGTTTTACGCTCGCGCACTATCGTATTATTTATGATACTGCGAGTACAGTTGCGTATTCAATTGTTTTGCTCTGATTTTCTGTGCAGGAGTATCATGTAAATTTGTGTTATATAAAATATTGGATTCATATAAATATAATGAATTTTTGTATTAAAATAGATATAAAATAGTTTGTTTATATATGATAATCTTTTTAAGGAGTAATAATAATTGATATAACAATTTATATTTCCAATTCTTCGCTCTGGTGTCGAGGCAAAGGATGGCGTTGAGTTGACTCCACACGTAACGCCTCCAGAATTCGGCGGAAAGTGACAAACATAGTGTCTTAACACTAAGTTTCCTCTGCGTACCCTGTTGTGTGAGGGATACAGCGTGCACGACGGTATCTATATTGTTGGATGTACTGAATAATAATATTTCATATTAGTTAATTAAGTTAACTAAACATTCACATATATACGTTTAAACGGTATTCTTAAAGGAGCAATTTAAACTAATTGGAACTCTACACATAATTATAATGCACGTTGAAGTTGAGTCTAGAGGGACCCCTACATAGGATAATAATGTTTTGAGTTACAAACACGGCCGTTCGGCAAGGAAAGGATTCAGTTAACACGTGTATTAAAACTAAAGCTATAGTCGTTTCACAAACAAGCTATTTAAACTTTTGAAGCCAGCATTACGTTGTTTTAAATTTTAATTGAAATATATTGTAATATTTAATAGACCGTTAGAGAAGTTATTTTCTAAAAAAATATTAAAGATTTTTTCATTATTTGTAAGAAGAGTTTCATCAAAATATATTTATGTAAAATGTGACGGTAGTAAATTAGTTATATAGTAAATTTTTTATAAATCATTAGGAATTAAAAAATGTACAATAAAAAAAGTGTTTACTTACGTTTATTTGTTGGTGTTGTAGCGTTAGAAGATGTGCTAGGAGATCTGACGGGAGGCTTGGATGACAACACCTCACTCGTGTGCTCGTCTTCTGTTATAAAAATAAGTATATTAGTATTTTAGATGCAAAGAATGGACTGTTCTATGTGAAGATCGTAGGTTCTCTGTTCTGTTCGTTAATATTCTCACTTTGAGTTGGATTCGTAAAGGGCGTCAATGGGGTCCAAAATTTAAGAAATGTGAAGGGCAGATGGATGAAATTGCATGATGACAACAAAGATTTGATAGGAAAGGATATAGCTTCACGCTCAATAGGCACAGAGGACCTGGAACCCTAATGTTAAGATACAAGGTTTCACATTAAGATTCTACCGTTCCTCATTTTCCGCCGAATTCCGGAGGCATTGCGTGTTTAATGTCAGAACTCAAAGTGCGTTTTTCCTCGTTACCAGAACGAGAGAATAAAAATATTAAATATTTAATTCCTCCGAGTGGGAATCGAACCCAGAACCGATTCATTTGCAGTCGCGTAGACGCTGCGCAACAATGGCTTCAGTTATGTATAAACATCTATATACATACAGCTTCACGCTGTGTGTATATATATGTTTATACATTATATGGTTGAGTAGGAAGGCAGACCCTGGTAATAGCCGGGATTAATGCCAGGAAAAAGAAGAAGAAGACATCTATTACATTTTAAATTACGATACTCAATTGAATCTAAAACTATTATTTTTAAAAATCTTCATTTAAGTTATATACTTATTATAATTCAATATATTTTTTCTTAAATTTTAAGTGCCCGTTGGCTTTTTAGCCCAGTGGAAAAATAAAATTTCCAGCTTGCATAACACTAAAAGGCGTCAGAAGATCTTTAAGTATAATATCTTTGTAAACAAATTGCTTTAGATAGAGCTCGCGACACCCACGTCGCGTATTTTATACGTATTCTACTAGCATATTTTCCAGACTTGTCGTCGTAGCCGTTGCTGTGCTATATTTCAAAGCTATATTATTTATTTTTTGAGATACAAAATATATATAAAATAATATACTTGTATCATAAAATATGATAAACAAAAAATATTACTAAATCTATTTCTGTGCCGTAGTTTGTTGTATTTTTCCATTTGAATAAAAAACTACAGATTAAATCTTTAAGATATTTTTAAGATTATAAACGACTCATTACAACTACAAGTAAATACTATTATTCTAATATATATTATTTTACATAAAAAAAATAAAATGGATACTACTAGAAGAGCTGTATTTCGTGGTATAAATAGCCGGGACTCTATGGAATTCAAACTTCTTTATGAAAACTGAAAACAAAGTGGGCTGGGCACATCATTAAAATATTTTATACTTATATATAAAATTATAAATATGTATGTACATAAACTATTTTAATTCTATGAGATTCTATAAAATTATAATAAATATTTTTTATACTTATTATCGAATTTGAATTATTTGTAAGTAGTAGTTTATAAACGCTATAACAAATTTAAGAGTGTTTTTGCAAAATGATTATCTGTCTATATGTTATTAATTAAAATATATATTTTTTAATTTATTTAATATTTTTTTATTTTCTATTTTATATGTTTTTCTTACTCAATAATGCCAAAATTGGTTATTCGATAATTTATTATTTCTTACATAGCACTATATCATTTACAACCTATCTCTCTGGATCCAACTCAGATTTTTACATAGAGCAAGTTATGTCAGGTTTTTATTATTAATAAAGAAATAATTAAATATTAATTAATTTTAATAAATAAATTTAATTGATAATAAAATAAAACTTTACATATTGCCGCTGTATTGTAGAGTGACACAATTTTGTAGTCCTATATCTATAATTCAATACCGCGTATATGCACGAGAAAAACGGAAACAAGGCAATTGAACTTAGTGCCATTACATTATTTTGAAAGGAAATACTACTACCAAACATAATTGTTAGGCAAATAAACATTTTAATGTTGCTCTAAGCAGAACGGTGTAGAGCTGAGCGATTAAAATACAATTCTGATTACTTTAAAAATAGATGGCTTCATTTAACAGGATATTTGTTTATAGTAATGTTTCTTTTATACGGATATATAATAATGTTTTTTTTGTTTATGTGTTTTCCTTTTAACGAAACTTTTCTTTTTAAAAAAAGACCTTTTAATAAGTTACTCTATAAGGATATTGGCGTGATAAGTAGCGCAACTTTTTCAGGCAAATGTCAACAACAAACGAGGGATATACAGATAAAGATATAGAAAACACAGATAAAGATAAAGAAAAAAGATACAGAATAAAAACACGTTTCCAAAAAGATTTTAAGAAAGGGTTCTATTAATAAGTTATATATTTTTAGATACGATTGACGATATGGACATTACTTGCTGATTCACCGTTCACCTCATTGAAGGTGAAATGAATCCGATATAGTCTATTACCCAATATCGAAAATTCCCAAATACCCCTTGATGACGTTCAAGTGGAAATATTTATGTTGTTTTCCGATTTGAGGAATTGTTTCGAGATTTATTGAAATTGTGTGATGTGAATAAGATATACAAATAATTTTTAACCGACTTCTATGAAAGGATTTATGTTTGTTACATTTGAATGGGTGAAACGATTTTGATGATCTTTTTATTTGAAAGCTAGTGCTGCCATGGCCCCATTTTAATTTAGTCTATTTCTTAAATTTGCATTACATTACAAATGGACCACTAAATCAATATCCCACCAACAGATTCCGATTATTATTTTTTTTTATTGGAAAGAATACACTTCAACGGTAGTTTGATGAAAGTTTGCTTAGGTCCCGATTATGGGATTGGGTTGAAATTGAAGAAGTCGATTTTATTGTTAATAATTATTGTATGGAATGTTTGCTTAAAACCTGGTAATTACATATTTAAATAATATTAATTACGGAAACTAGACAAATCTACTCACAATTAGAGATTCTTCTCAGATTCTTTTCACTCAACACTATACTCTACTAACATTCCACATATCGAGGCACGCGGTTCACGCACTGGCCACCGACCCACTGTCAGTCTGCCACAGGGCATCACCCAATGACACTTGCCTGATGTAAATCACAATAAAATACCCGCTTTGTCCACTGATTACGACACGCTGTACTAAGCACCGGTCGTGTCGTCCTAAACTCGGGCACTACAAAAAATGTAATCATACGCTCAGGTTACATTCTGGTATCGGTTACAATGAGACACACGTGAGGTCCTGTGCATGCTTAAGTTTCAATTACACTTAGATTTCACACTATATTGATTTATAAATGTTATGATTATTGTATATAATCACTTAAAATTATTCCTTAAAAGTTTGTAGAAACTATCCTAGACTATAAGCATGGAGAACGAGTTGAGTGGCGAAACTCAACGCTGTGCTTTCGCATCTCGATACCAAAGTTTGAGTATCGAACCCATAACCTGTCGCGTTTATAGTCACACGGCCTAGCTTTAACTGTAAATTTCTCTTGCACTGAAGACAGTTTGTTCTTGGACATCAGCAGATGTCTGACCATTCTTTCATCTCTTATGCCAAAGTACCCAAATATCGTATCTACCTTTATTAAGCAAAAAAACGATACTGGGAGTGGGGAACCCGTAATTCCTCGCCTTGTTTATATTATATAATAGCAAGCTTATCAAATAGTTTATTTTTCTTATTTAATATTTTATCCACAGGCATGTATAATATAAACATATAATATTTATACTAAGTCAATGTTGACACGAAATAAACGAAAATGACGGTAATGCCCGCTTCCGTGTTTTGAATGTGATTGGCACACAATATATTGTCCGAAGGCGAGGTGTGGCATGTGGCAGACAGACTGTCAGTTTAACTGCGCGAGACCAAATAGGTAAATTCTAGAACCATCCATCACCCCAGGTACATGTCAGGGCATGTTCCATTCAGCTTCGTTTTATTAAGCGATCAAAAATAGGTCGTCGTAAAGTGAGGTTGCCGTAATTTATGACTGAAGTCAGTTTAACTAATTATGATCTAAATGGCTATCAATTTTAAATACTTCCTCTTTCGTGTCATTTTTGTATAAAATTTGCGTTAATGTTGGGAACACTGCCATTGTGGCTAATTGGGAACGTATTTTAGTTTCCTGACAAAATATATAGACCAAGTGAAAATATATAATTTATCGTTCATTTGGTGCAATACAATATTTTAAAAAATGCAAATAACCCATGTATTGCCCTTTTTTAATTAATGCAGAAGACAAGATTGAAAACAGAAAGAAATAATAAATAAATAATTTTTGACAGAAATAAATAATTTTTATACCGTCACTCCAAATCCCGCACACAGCAAGGTAGGCAGAGGGAACCTAGTGTTAAGACACCCCGTTCCCGATTTACCACCAAACTCTGGAGGCATTGCTTGTTGATTGGCAGAAGTCAACCTTGCGCTTTGCCTCAACATCAACACCAGAGAGATATAAAATATTTCATTTCCTCGAGTAGAAATCGAACCCATAACCTGTCGCATTTACACTTACACTTTCTACCACGACTGGCCTTATTCATAGCTTACGTAAATAAAATTCAAAATCAAATAGTTCAGAGACCAGCACAGCTTTCACATTAAAACAATAACAATAATTAAAATAGAGGCAACACGGATGAACGTCACCAGCTGTTATCAAGTTCGGCAAGCCAAGACATCTGTCTCTAAGCATTCAATGAACTAAATTGCATAACAACAATATGATTCTCGTGGGAAGGCAACTTTGATTGCTTCGTCGTTCCTGCGATATAATGAATTTGTTTCATTTATTTTAGTTTTCAAATAGATATATAGATATAGATACTTATTAGGATATTTTATTATTAATTTTAAATAATGAAAAAGAGCATCGAGGTCAAGGGGCAAACGGGTGTGAGTGTAACGCGACGTTTGTGGGTTCGATCCCCACTCGAGATAATGAATTATTATTTATTAACATTTTCATTTCTTCGATCTGGCACTAAGACCAAACCATGGCGTTGAGTTCCACTACTCATCACGCAGTGTCTCGATAAATTTGGCGGAAAGGGAAGAACGGAGTGTCAGTATACTTTTCAATAAGCTATATGCTTTTCTATATTCTATCCGTAATATAGAAATCGGTTCAGCGTACCATCGGATTATAATAATTAGTATTAAAACATCTCACTTTGATAATTTTTCTAGGCTAACAAAATTAGCTTTCACGTTAAGTGTTAAAAATGTAAAAGATATGGACATTTAGGTCAACATGAGTAGTAAAGCTCGGGAAATGGGGGTACAAAATAAAATTTTAAGCCATGAATTTAAGATTTGATGAAATTAAAATTTTGGGGTTGCAAACGTGTAATTGTAAACGCGACAGGTTGAGGGTTCGATTCCCATTCAAAGAAATGAAATAGTTAATATTTTCAATTGAATTTCACCACTTAACAAGTAATTAATGCCTCCAGAATTGGGCGGAATTTTTCTATTGATTGCACTTGATCTTCTAAAGATTACAGATTCTTTTCTAGTACATAAATATATAACTATAAACCTACCATGATTTTTATTAACTTTATCCTAATAAATAATACAAAAATAAGCCACAATGAAAGTACATTTAGATTCTAAACGTAACAACCATAATGAAGCCTGTATCCTCAAATTCTTATCACGTTGACGTCGCGCCCTTTGGTACTGTCTCTTATATCACAAAGTTTGTCGTAAGTTTCAGTTGATGTTGCATCTACATGACGGCGTGGTTGATGGAACGTGATAGGAATATATTACAATAATCTTTACTATATTATGATAATAATAAAAGGAAAAAGGTATACTTGTAAATTCTTTAAAATTTTAATAACTGTTGTTATCTTATATATTAAACATCCTATATCTTATAAAACAAAGTCGCTTTTCGTGTCTGTCTGTTGTTTCTAACTCTTCTTCTTCTAAACCACCCAACAGATTTTGACGCGGTTTTCACCATCAGGTCGAGTATTTTTCGTAGAAGGTTTATATATAGTTTATTATTTGTACATTCTTATGTAAATTAACATAAATACGATAAAAGTGTATAAAGTCCTACCCGTTGAGACACTTTCGCGCATGCGCTGCTTTAATGGTAAGTACTACATGAAAAAAATGTACTGGATTATTGTGCCTCTTAATAAGATCTACAAAAAAGTCCGCAAGAGCATATTCGTATCTTTTAAGAATAACGTGTAGTGATCATATTTCTGTCTAAAAATAATAATTTCAATATATTTTTTATTGTGAGCGATATTTTTCCATAATGGTATTAATCCTTATCCTTTAAAATACTTTATTAATTTTCTACGTTTAACGAAGATAAAATTTGCTTTTTACAATATTTCGAAATTGCGAATAGTTTTACAGAAAAACGCATTTAATTGTTGACACATCCCGCCCTTGACACATCAGCTGTATGTTACTCAAGTTTCACTTATCCCGTACTCTCAGCATATAAATAAGTATATAAGTTACGTTGGCCATTTAATGTAGATGTCTTTTACTGTTTGTTCATTTTAATAAGTACTTTAGAAGTTGTTACAATATCAAAAAATCCTTGCTGCGAAACGGCTCGCCACTCGCCATGTGTCCGCCGCGCCCGCCTGGCTTACAAGCATCGGTGGTTCAGTGGTAGAATGCTCGCCTGCCACGCGGGCGGCCCGGGTTCGATTCCCGGCCAATGTATTCTATTTAATTTTCCTCACAGGCAGCCACGTAGTGTTTGCTTTTCACCAGGGACAGAATACCCTCTTCAGCATTAACCACAAGCTCGAAAAAAAAAACCCGCCTGCCTCTATAGCAACAAAGATTTAGATGCGTTTGCACGTATTGGAGTATACATACTCAATAATATATATATGCATATAATAGGAGTTGAATGTATTATTTCAGCGCGATATATTTGGTTTCATATTTTTTGTAGAAGTTATTAGTAGGTAGGTTTTTGTTTATAATTTCTTCCGTTTAAAAGTAGTCATTTAACTATCTAAAAATAGTCATTTAAATATATTTTAATAAGTACTTGAAAAGATTAGTAGCACAGATTTAAAATTACTAAAAAATCCTTGCTGTGTAAAACAATTGGAAAATCTACTATAAATGAAACTACGAAAATGTGGGTTGCATTAGGGTTTAATTAATTTTCACATAATCTTAAGTGCTTTGCAAACATACATTATATGAATAATCCAGTAGTAAAAGCGGGCGAAGCCGCAAGAGGGTCGCTAGTAATATAATAATATACTCATACATAATATACTCGTATGCCTTCTTTTAGACATAATATTATGTAGTTTTATGTTAGCTAGCTGTTGGATCAAGAACCGGATGCAGAAGACAATTTTACTTGAGACGGCGTGTATTGTGCGGAGGTTCCTTTCTCTGGAGCCCTAGCCACCAATGGCTTGGATCCTTGTCGCGCCCTCGGAAGTGTTTTTTTTATATTTTAAATGTATTTTTTTATAATTACTTATTTTTAAAAATGCAAAATTTATTCTTTATATCATGAGATTTAATTTCAATTACAATATAAACAGATTTCCAGTGACACAGTATCGTAAATAACTCTCTCACAGTATTTTATTGCATTATAGTATTTTCATTTCGTGGTAAATCGTGGACAAACAGAGTTGTGCAAGATTCCACGTCCGAAGTGGAACACGTGTTGTGCGTTACCACTGAAGCGAGGAGAGCATTGAGTCAGTCAAAAGGGACGGAACTGTGCCTGTCAGAGTATCACGATGCGTGGGGCGCACCCCAGTCATTTATTGTGTAAATACGAGTTAAATTACTTTGACAGACTTTCCAGATTTTTATGGAAAATTTTAATCCATTATTAATTTTGTATAGAAATTATATGAGGCCGTCGTGGCGCAGCGGCACAAGAGTGTGACTGTAACGCGACGCCTGTGGGTTCAATCCCCACTTGACGAAATAAAATATTTATTTACATTTACATTTTTTTTTCTTTGCTCTGGTGTCGAGTCAAAAAGCGGCGTTAAGTTCCCCACTCAACACTTAATGCCTCAGAAAAAGAATGAAAAAATAAAAAAAAAAGAATTCGGTGGAAAGTGGGGAACGGAGTGTCTTAACAATAGGTTCTCTCTGCCTACTCTGCTGTGTGCGGGATGATACAGTGTGAAGCTGATTTTTTTAAATTTAGTATATAGTAATTTTTTAGTAGTTTTGTTTTGTATTTACGTTATGGCATACGTTTTTAAAGAGACATACAATCTATTAGTTTTACATACTGAACTCTATATATACATATGCCTATCCCTTTATAGTTGAGAGAATATAATGTTATTATTAGTTAAATCAAGAAACGGAATTAAATATTGTAGTTCAGTCAAATGCAACATAGTGGCGGTGCAATGACCTGGCAAATAAATAGCTTTATTGCGCAACAGAATTCGTTTCTCTGATCAGAATAATATTTATACTTCTTCTATAAATATTTGTTTTACATATTTCGTTTGCTTCCATTATATTATATAAATATCGATAATGTTGTAAATTTTCTTTATCGATAATGTGTCAGATGCAATCTGAAATACCGATAAAACATGCCTTAAAATGCTGAAAACTAATTGAAGTGATTATTTTAACTAATTTTCAATCATATAGAATAAACGAGAAATCTATTTTATAGTTTTGTTAAAGTAATTTAATTTAAAAACAATAGTAGCAACGCAAAACCAAATACTCGTATTATTACCGTAAAACGTATATGAACGTCGTCAAATTCATTTGAATATGTTTAATAAACTTTTAAGTGGAAATCCTTTGCGATAATATGCTAATATCGTATCATATATGACGGTATTACCCCAGGGAATTTATTAATGAAAAATGATAGCGGTTAACTGGGCTTTGATTATTTATATTTTATAATATTGAAAGGTACCTTATATTTAAAATATTTATTGTAAATAAATATGCAAATAAAGTTAGTTAAATAATTTTATTCAAAATGTCATATAATTTACTAAAGTTACTTGGCTCAGACTTGAAAAGAACTGGCGCAAGAAACTCATTACGACTTTGTTTTTTTTTCTTCTATAATACTTATCAATTTGATACGTATTGTACGTACGTATTGTACGTATTGTTGTTTGATACGTATTGTAGAATAAATAAATATTTTTAAATCGATTCATCTTTTCTCCTTTCTATGATTCAAAAAGTAAAGCTATCGTATTTTTAATATGCCGAGGACGAAGAAGGGTCTTTTCAACATATTTTTTGCACATCAAGAGCCGAGATAGTACCAAAGTTGCACATTCAGCAAGGATATTAAGTGCTTGGGGTCCAGATTCCAGAACTTAATAGTATTCAGAGTCATCAAAGTCATGTCTTGTAAGGATTTTTTTGCATAATCTTCAAATGTAACAAAACTATTTGTATCTGTAAATACTTTGTGTCAAGTATAATGAAATTATATTTATTTTTATTTATTAACCTTTATTTTTATTTTAAATATGAATAAATTAAATGTATTATTTATAATTTCAATTAAAAAGATATAATTTTACAGTTTTTTCAACTTAATCTGGATAAAACTATTAGTTTTACGTATCGCATAGATTTAAATATCGACATTTAATAAAAGATATCACGTTATCAACTTTATAACAAGCTAAATTTTAAATTCTAAAACCGTTCCGGAGAAAATATAATGAATTTCACGTTTCGTATGTAAAAATAACATGGACGCGTAACTTTTAACGCCTTATCGGACCACATTGCTGTGTGCGACCAAATTTATGAGGTGTATTGTTTAAATTTATAAATTTTTACCCAATGGAAGTTACAAACATTTTACAAATCTTTAACACTTATGTACTTACTTGATAATTTTTTTTTATTACATTTTAATTTTAACGTTTAATTATATATTACGTTCGCCAAATTCGGCCGAATTCTGTCAACACTGCGTGTTGAGTTGCGGAGCTCAAAGCCGCCCTTTGCCTCGACACCAGAAAAGTAATGGAAATATATATTTTTAATAAATATTTCATTTCTTCGCGTGAGAATCGAACCCATAAGCAATCGGTTTACAGTCACAATTTGTGCCCTTACCCCACGAGTGGCCTCTAATCGATTATGGTGTAATTATTTATTTTGTAAAGTTAACATTATATTTGTGTAATTTCTAAAGTGACAGGTTGTTTTTTTTTTAATTTAGTTTATAAAATAATATTTTGGCGATTTTTGAGAAAATTCAAGTATTAGTGCATTGCCTGGTGAATTTATTGACCACCTAGAGGCTCAGCAGATGTAAGTAACAATGCGGGAATAATAACGAATATCAACACTTCAGCGAAAATAACTTTCTAAAAACAATATTATAAATAACAATAAAAATTGAGCATATGCCTATTGTGTCTGAAAGAATCCCAAGCATTAAAATTAATAACAAAATTCCTCACATTTCGTCACCTACCTAAAAACAAGTTTAATCGAAAATTCCATAGCATCCAAGTATATCACACTTTTATTTGTAAATACAATAAACTATATTATTTTGTTACATTTCTAACGACACTGACCTTTAAACTCGTTCTTCTTTTTGTTATCGCCAACTTTCTTTGTCTTCGAGGGTCGCTTTATATTACACGTTAGTCGCTCGATCGCTTTTAGTATCTTTTTGCTAACTTTGTTAATTGTTCTACGCTTTGGATCGCTATATTTCGTTCGGGTACCACCATCGACATTTTTCTCGCAACCGGAATCTGTGCTATCATCTGTCTCAGTCGCGGAAGATTCGGAAGGTGGATAGAAAACATACGGAGAACTTGCAAAGCACGGGGAATTCATAATTTTTGACCAAAAAATTGAAAAATTTATTTAATTTCTATATTTTGTTTCACATATCAAAATAGAAATATACACTTTACATATAATTACACTAAATTAATAAAACAAACGACTACCCAGACCGCCGTTTTAGGAACGTTATGCTGAGTCGACGGTGGTAATACTTAAAGATTTCGGGTGGCTATCCAAGTAGTGTTCCAGAGCGTAACGCCGCACCCATCCTATCTAACCTTGACTTGATTCGCTTATATAGATCGATACACACGCTAAATACTATAAGGTTAAGAATATATGCCAATTTTATTAATAAAATAATCAATAGTAGCTTTTTAACTAACTGTATATGGAGAAAGATAAAAACCGCTTCTAAAAATGATGTACAACCAATAAGCACCATTAAACAGAACACTACGCTCTATATTTTGCATAAAAAATTATATCTCATCAAAATTATATATTTTTTATATATAAAATTATCTTACAGTCATTAAGTTACAGCAAATTTAAAGCCCGTTGTAAGCCCGTTTCTATCAATCAATATTGACAAGATTTTAAAAAATAAATAAGTATTTATTATAATCAATCGCTTATAATAAAAAAATATATGTAAATACTTTAGAGTTTTACTAAGATTAAAGACCTTCCAAGCGAGACACCACGCCTAGGCCGACCGGAGGCCTTCAATTGTCTTGTTTGATTTAGAGAAGATGCGATAATTGTTCGTTATTACATCATCATAGATTCCGATACTAGACTAGACCAGACATTTCCAGAAGAAAAAATATACCTATTTTTAATTTTATTATATCTGGTAACACACTGATTGACACACCGAAAAATGATTTTAGGAACCTCAAGTAACTCTGACTTTGTCTGTGTTTTTATAATGTGCAATATGAAAATTCGGTAGCAGATACTAGGTCAAGCAGTTATCCAGACCCCCATGATAAAGGTGGTAAAGAACGCATAGCGAGGAGTCTCTACGTAAAGTCAAAGTCAAAGAACCTCGCACGGATTATTGGGTCCACGTTATATACAATGAAATGGCACCTGCTGATGGCACCGGCCCAGAGATGAGAACAATACTTCTATAGGTCCTACACAGGGACTGTTTTCTTTGCTTTCCAGATGATCGCGATTATTAACATAGGCTTCTATGTTAGAGAAGATAAGTCTTATAATTTGGACCCGATTTTCCTCATCTAAGCTGAGAAATCTTCTAGAATTTATTATATGAAAATGAAATATAATACCATTTTAACAGTAAATTTACTACGGAGAATATGTGGTGTTATATGTTGGTAAGTGGCAACACACATAGTCTATGTCGACGTAATCCCTATATCCTATGAGCTTTACAATTTCTCCTGTCTTTAAAATTTGCTACAGAAAAAAAAAAACAATAAATGATACGGACTTTTATATTAAGCAAAGCATTATGTATGAATGAAATAGAACAGAGGCGATTCGATTAAAAACAAATTTATCGGTAAGTCGACTCCAATTTTCATCAAAATACTTGCGTTAAGTTTGAAAATCTGCCAAAACTGTGAGAATTAAGGAAAATTGCTACAATTAATGAGGCTGGAGAAATCTGATCTCATTCAATTCTAAGTAAAAATAACAGGGATTCACGAAATTCAATAGGCCTTGTTTAAAAAACGTAAGTCGAAAAGTTTTTTTTTAAATTATTTTCAGTCTTAGGAGACTTCTTGATATTTTCATTTATAATGCCTATTCTTTTGATATATTTTACATTATCAAATAAGAAATAAACAACATGCCATCCAGTAAAACATAAAATTTTAAAAATAATATAACGGTCATTTTAATGTCACGTAATATGTAGGTGTGAGTAATTTTTTTTATAAAAGACATCAAAAACGAATTAAGAATTTTCGTCGCAATAGTGATTAAAAATCTGTAAAAACAATGTAAGATATAACGTATGTATAAAAAAAATCTTGTGAGCTTATTAAGAAAGTATAAGATATTCTAAAATCTTTTTCAACTATAATCAAACAGTAAAAACAGAGTGTTTGTTTTACATTAAACATTTTTACGAAAAAAAAAAACGTTTAAACTATTGTTAGCATACTCATGTAAAAGAGGCTAGATGTAAGTGAAAAAGACTATAAAAGCAGTGGCATTATGTCAATCGAGGGCAGGTGCTTGTAGGCATCGGCCACAAGCAACTGCTTACAGATTATACATATTTCAACATTATTTTAATAATTTCACAAATAACTAAACCACCTACATATTGCGAAGCAGTCGTTGAGAACCTAGTTGTAAGTCACTCCGCAAATTTAGAATTATACAAAGTTAAATGACAGAAATCTATGCCGTGCTTACTTAAATCAGGCCGTACAATATTTATTTATACATATTAAAATATTACCCAAATGAGATTTGAACCTACACCTAGAATGTCACCTCTGTCAGATAAACCCACCACGCCCTAAGTGAATAAGACAATAGTCCATAAAAATATATAAGAACATAATAATCATAAGTACTTACCAAAACTAATGTCTTCTGGACACTTGTAAATGCTTATATTGTGACAAAACTCTCGTTTAACGTTCTCAGATTTTTCGATATTATTTTTAGGAAAATCTTTGGTTTTTGTTGTTGTTGGTACATTATGTTCATTCGGAGAGTTTGATTTCAGAGTGCTTGTGTTGAATTTTGTCGCTTTATCTTCATCATAATTTAACCCTCCGTTTTGATGATTTCGATTTTCACTAGATCCATTTAATGTTATTTTCCTTATTGTCTTAATTTCCTCGACCTCACTAATTTTCTTCTCAGATATCGTAGAATGCTTAATAACTTCATCATTTAATCGAAAATCACCGTCGCTCTTAGAATAATTTAGTGTCGATCCATTTATAGGCTTGCTATTAATCTTTTCATCAGAACATGTCAAATTATGTCTAATATCGTTATTTTTTAAATCAAATGGGTTAATATTATCTTTAATATCATTATTTTTTCTAGATTCCGATAACACTTGACTATCAGAAAAGGAACTATATTTGTCACTCGATGAACACTTTTTTGGAGTATCATAAGAATTTACTTGCGATTCGTAACTAATATTGTGTACACTGCTCGGACCAGAGTCAAATTTCTTCGAAAAGAATGAGGATAACTTAAGTTCATGTTCATTTTTAAATGGATCTGTTAATTTTGTAGATCTATGTGTTGAAGTATTCGAAGGCTTGCCGTTTGGTATGGGAAGTTTTGAAGTGCTGGTATAATTTGGCAGTGTTGAGTAGAAAGGATTAGTTGGGTGAAATTTGAGCTCAGGAGATACGGACTTTATAAGCGGAGTCGAATTGAGCGGGGAGTTTAGAGATCGTATCGGCGATGAAAGTTTGTTGTTGGAAGTCGCTGGCCGTATTGTGGCGTATACTGGAGCTTGAGGCGTTGCTCTTCCACTGTTTATTTCAGATATTAGTTGCGATGGTCCTGAAATAGAATTAAATGTATTAGATCACAATTTATAAAATCAATAAAATAAATTAGCTTTACATTGTAGGTAGAGGGAACCTAGTGTTAAGATACTCCGTACCTCACTTTCCACCAAATTCTGGAAGCATTGCATGTTGAGTGGCTTTTCCTCAATACCAGAGCGAAGAAATGGATATATAAATTTAAATTAATATTTCATTACCTCGAGTGGGGATCGAACTCATAACTAGTGGCGTTTACAATCACACTGTTTGCCCCCCTCGACTGGCCTGATTTGTAAAAGAAGAATAAACATAGTTGTACATATCTCGGGGATTTTTTAATAATAAATAATAAATGATGAACCATAAAAAATCAAACATAAGTTTTTTTAGAAAAAAAATCTATAGGTACAGTCTAAATCAAACGAGCTTCAAATAAACCGAAATAAAATGAATGTACTCGTAGTTTGATATCATTCAAAAACTAGATCAAATATTATTCGGAGCTCCAAACCTTTTCGCATTCAAAGCCTCTGACGATTAATTTAATCGTATTCGAGAATATAAGTGCATCAATTAATTTAACAAGCTATTGTTTGAATAATTATACACTCATTACTGGAATTGTTTAATATAAAACCGTTTTATAAAATATCTATTTCATATAAAGCGAATATGAGGCCGTCATAGCGCAGTGATAAATGCGGGGGACTGTAAACGCGATGGTCGTGTGTTCGATTCTCGGGCGAATGAAATATTTAATATTTTCATTTCCTCGCTCTGGAAACAAGGCAAAGTGCGGCGTTAAGTTGCGCCACAATGTGCCCATTCTCTCCAGAGCTGGGCGGAAAGTGGCGAACGTAACTTAGGTTCACACTAGGTTCCTTCTGTCTACCCGCTATATAAAAAAATCAATATAAATTTAAAATTTTATACTAGACTAAACTTTTACAGTATATGGGTTATATTCTCATGTAAAATTAGATTCCTTCACTGGATATTAAATTTCCTTCCCGTACATCATGCGTTTCCGGAACGCACAGTATGCATCTGATTACATTAAGCCGGCGACGGTGGAGGCGGAAAAAATCTCATTATAAGTCTCATTTATCTACTACGCCTGTTCTAATATATGCATATATTAAATATACAAATGATATATATAATAAGGTACTTTCGTCTGTTCACATATATATATCTACACGGTTAGGCCAAAATAAAAAATTTTAAATACGAAGCATATTGTTTTTATACAGATATTTTGTATTAAATCTCTTTTAATCGTTTAAAATAAGTTTACATTATTGAAAATTAGAAAACTATCTCGATATTATACATTTGTTTAAATAACATTTAAATCTAATTCGCTATTAAATACCTTAAATCTTTTCAAAATGAAGATTATCTTAATGCATTTTAGTGACACCGACTAATACCATTGCAAGTGGCAGCTTTCTAGAGAAAAGAGTTTTACCCAGAAGTCCTCTTTGTGCATCTGGCGGCTACTTTAATGAAAGTTGATAAAAGAAAAAGCAGAGGCAGTAAAGCTTAATTATAACAATTAAGCTTCTCAACAGCTCTGCTCGTGTATAATATGTTAGGATAAAATTTTAAGTAAGCAGTAATAAAAATTATACAAAATATTATTTAGGCTATCAAAAATAGTCAAAGCACATTTAGTTAAATAGTATTAGAATTCCACGTCCCGTTCCTCACTGTCCACTTGGCGATTCAAAGGGGCCTGGGTTCAAATCTCGCTACGTTCAGATTTTTATACGTATTTCAAAAAAGAATTTTTCCTTCCTAAGTATGGAATGACATTTTAAAAATGTTAAAAATAGTACTAGAATTTTTAGTTTAAATCGTAAAAGGTAAAAAATATAAGCACGCTTAGAACCAATATGACTTTTCTTTTAATATAAACATGACTTTTCTTTACTAAAATTATATTAAACATACAAAAGAAACTACTGTACTGGAATTGTCGTCTGATAATGTAAATGCTCTAACAAATTGCAATTTAGAAAATTACCGCCGTTGAAAGTTCGTAGAACTTTAAATAGTAACTAAAACTGCACGCCATTATGCTTTATCGCAAATCTACTCTGAATAACCCTACTAAATGCACTTTAAAGACGACGTCAATTAATATTGCTGCAAATTGCAGTTTCTGGAGGATAACGTTTAATACCTTCATCCTCTTTGTGCCGGCAAAGAGTCTAATCAGGCTGGTTTATACAACTTGATAATATTTTATATTTATAGAATATGCTATTTTATCTATGGAGGTAAGATTAATATTATTATTTATTAATATTTTTCTATGTACAGTTACATTTAGAATTAAATCGATTTCACCAGTTACTAGTTACTAGTTAATGTCATTCGTGTTTTGATTGACTAATTTGAATAATATACATGATTGCCATGTAACTTACCATTTAGCATAAGTTATAATCGTGTAAATTCATCATAGTACTAGTAGAAGTAGTTTTATTGCTAGAAGTTTTATAGCCTACTAGGGGGTTCCACTTGGGGGAATTAGGTACCTTGCTAGTAAAAAGTAAAATAAAATATTTTCAGAGCAACGAAGAACATTCTTTTAACACTTACAGTGTTTCCTCATACATAATATGTACTAAAATTATAATAACTCACACAAAACCCACTTGTATTGTATAATATAATTTCATATAATTTTAATTATTTATTAACATAAAAATATGGCCAAACTAACTGCATCTAAAGGTATTTTTGAAAAATAATATTAGATACACAAAAATATAGGCTGAAACAGATTTATTTTAGAAATAGGCTCACCCATGTCAATTAAACTTTTCAGCTAATATTTCTATAAATCTTTTATTATGTGCAAAAAAGAATATAATATATGATTAAACTAACGTAGTGCATCTCTTGAATCCATAGTAGGTATGTATTTATACATGAACTACTTAATAGGTCAGTCGCCCTTGCGGTTGGGGCGAGTATTTCACTGGGGTTAAAAACTAATTACTTTTTGGACAAAATAATTAGGAGTGATGTTTTAATTTAATAAACATATTCTAGAGAAGTCAGTCGTGGTCTCTAGTGAGGCCAGTCGGGGTGCAGGGACTGTAAACACTGTCTAGTGGTTGTGGGTTCGATTCCCCGCTCGAGGAAATTAAATATTTATTTTAATTTATTCGGCGAATTCGGCGGAAAATGGGCAACGGTCTTAACTTAACATTAGGTTCCCTCTGCCTACCCTGCTTCGTGCGGGATACAGCACTTGCACTTCTTAATAACAACATTAACTTTATTATTCCATTATATTTATATACAGAAACTAGCGACCCTATTGCGGCTTCGCCCACTTTAACTACTGGATTATTCATATAATGTATGTTTGCAAAGCACTTATTATTATTATCTATTATTATTATTATTATCTTATAATGTGAAAATTAATTAAACCCTAATGCAACCCGCATTTTCGTAGTTTCAATAAGGATTTTCCAATTGTTTTACACAGCAAGGATTTTTTAGTAGGGACCGTAATTTTAAATCTGTGCTACTAATCTTTTCAAGTACTTATTAAAATATATTTATATTACTATATTTAGATAGTTAAATGACATTAAACTCGAATTATCCAATACGTGCAAACACATCTAAATCTTCGTTGCTATAAAGGCAGGCGGGTTTTTTTTTTCGAGCTTGTGGTTAATGCCGAAGAGGGTATTCTGTCTCTGATGAAAAGCAAGCACGTGGCTGCCTGTGACGAAAATTAAATAGAATGCATCGGCCGGGAATTGAACCCGGGCTGCCCGCGTGGCAGGCGAGCATTCTACCACTGAACCACCGATGCGTGTAAGGCAGGCGGGCGCGGCGGACTCGCTTGTATAAGCATAACGTCGCGAGGCGCGTTTCGCAGCAAGGATTTTTTGATATTGTAACAACTTCTAAAGTACTTATTAAGATGAAAAACAGAAAAGACAGTTTTGATCTAAATTAAATGGCCAACGTAACTAATATACTTATTTATATGCTGAGAGTAAGGGATAAGTGAAACTTGACTCGATACAGTTGATGTGTGAACGGCGTGATGTGTCAATAATTAAATACGTTTTTCTCTAAAACTATTCGCAATTTCGAAATAGTTTAAAAAGCAAATTTTATCTTCGTTTAACGTAGAAATTTAATAAAGTATTTTAAAGGATAAGGATTAATACCATTATGGAAAAATATCCCTCACAATAAAAAATATATTGAAATTACTATTTTTAGACAGAAATATGATCACTACACGTTATTTTTAAAAGATACGAATATGCCCTCGCGGACTTTTTTGTAGATCTTATTAAGAGGAACAATACTCCAGTAAATTTTTTTCATGTAGTATTTACCATTAAAGCAGCGCATGCGCCAAAGTGTCTCAGCGGGTAGGACTTTATACATATTTATCGTATTTATGGTAATTTACATAAGAATGTACAAATAATAAACTATATATAAACCTTCTCTGACAAATATTCGACCTAATGGTGAAAACCGTATCCAAATCCGTTGGGTGGTTTAGAAGAAGAAGAGTTAGAAAGTTCAGACAGACACAAAAAGCGACTTTGTTTTATAAGATGTAGGATAATTTAGGCTTTTAGTCAAAATTCCACTTTTATGCCTCAGCTATGTTTTAGTATAAATTACTTATTTAAACAAGGCGTGCGTTTGAATATTCCGTGCATATTAAACAATGAATTGAGCTTTATTTTTTGTTCCACCACGAGATTACTAAATTCCATTTGTTTTTTCTTTTTTTATTCTTTATAGAATATTTTTAAGTTTGCATTTCTTATCATTAGGTTTAGTTTTCATATTTAAGGTCTCTTCCTAAGCCATTAAATATAATTATAGTGACATAACTGTGCTTTCTTCTATGACCTAGTAGGTATCTAGTAAGCATATGCCAGGCTAAGAAAGAACTTGCAATAATATTGCGTCGAGTAGATTTGAACCTGATACCACTACATTCTTACTATAAACAACGGTTGTTTTCCGTCTTAAAAAGTAGCTATAAGCTAACTTTAAACTTACTTTTCAGCTCCGTTGTTTTTCCAATAGATCGTCTTCGCGGTGACATCTCCCTGTCTCTGGCGACAAGAAAACTTAGATTAGATATTTTTAGATTTTTTTAAAGTTTATTTCATACATTGTATAAATTATAAATATTGCTATATATAATCTTTGCAAGCGTGATGACATCCAATTTAGGAATTTTGTTTTTTTTTTATTTTATATATTGATAAAAAATTACAAGAAAACTGAGCGACCAACAAACAGTTTAAATTACTCATATTTCCTTTAATTTTAAATAGAAAACAGTTAGTTTTGAAGTAAACGTAATAAAGTAAATATACTACTGCAATCGCAGAATGGTAATCGAGTCCCCTGCCCCCGATAGCCACATGCAACTGAGCTTCATTAAGGCTTTGGCTTCCACCATTTCCCATTTACAAAACAGTTCCAGAGTTCAAATATCGTGTGGAGCGCACCATAGATAACTAGATTAACGAATCTCCGGTACAGTCACTCACAAAATGGCGACTTCAAAGCAACACGGAGTAATATTCAGTAAAATTTAAAAATCCTTTATACGGCGATACTTTGAAGTCCACGTCACTTTGCATCTCTCTGTCTCACTGTCAGTTTTGTACTTGACTGTACTATTATGTAAATCTGGAGCTCAATTGTTTGCATTTGTATAACTTGGTTTAATGCCAGCTTGTCGACGTATAACAAGTGTTTTTGGAAAAATCTATCTTTTATATTAAATAATAGTTGTTTTATTATATTTTCGGGAAAAAGTATTGACATAACAATATAATACTCTAAAAGCTAAGATAATACTTATAAATAAATCAAAATAATAATAATATAATTGTTTCTGAGCATGGATAATTGACAAAAAAGAATTTAGGGAAAATATAATCGGACAAGTTTCTCCCTAAACCAGAACAAAACTAAAACACTTACTCGTTTAACCCTAACCGTAACACGGGTCCGGCAGATCGTAACATCGCATGTGCATCTGAGTTGCTCATGTCCTTGGTCGCCTTGCCATTGATTGAAGTTATGACATCGCCTTCACGGATCCCACTTAGCGACGCCTTCCTCCCCGGATTTACCTGAAAAAGCCGACGTTTATATAAGTGTTTAACGTGTTCTAAAAAAACAAAAATAAAAAAAATATAAAGGAAAAGGTAAGGAACTTAAGGAAAGTTAATACTCGGTAAGTGTATTAATTCACTCCGCTTCACGCTGTATCCTGCACACAGTAGGGTAGACAGAGAGAATATAGTGTTTAGACACTCCGTTCCCCACTTTCAGCCGAATTCTATAGGTATTGCGTGTTGAGTGGAGGAACTCATCGCCACTCTGCCTCTACACAAGAGCGAAGGAAATGGAAATATCGATCGAATCGAACTCACAACCCGTCACGTTTACAGTCACACTTTGTGTTCGGCTGACAATAGGAAATGTAGTGTCTTAATATTAGGTTCCCTCTGCTTACCCTACTGTGTGCGGAATAAATACAGCATGATAAAAAAAATATTTACACAATAAAATTATAATAGATAACATGAAATGAAAATCAGGAAACAACAGAATAATTAAAACCATTATCAAAGGCAATAACTTTAACCGATAATGCAATCCACAGCAAATGTGACCTATAAAAATAATATCACTGTACGGATGCAAACGAACCATAATGATTGCAGTACTACCACTCACTTGTTATGTTATACATTAAAACGCACTATATTATATTAAAATTGTATAAAACAATTTTATACAGTTATACAAAATGGTTTCATCTAATCTACAAAGGCAGACATAATTCTTTAATGTTTTAAAGTGTTTCTCTCAGGATTATAAAATAAATATTGAAATATCGTTGGAATTCTTGCTATGTTGGAAATTTTATAGAAAATTTGTAAGGAAACTTTATTCTTGGTTAATCTATTTTTCATCTTGGATATAAATGAACCTTTACAGCTAAGCATTATGGAGATATTCTAGATAAATAACCTAATGTATTGAAATTTTCAAATTAAAATAATTTTCATAAGTTTCATTTATAATTTCAATATAAAACACAACGAGAATATGAAAAACTCATCAGGTCGTAGCGCGTATAATGGGGCACTTAAACAATTGCAGCATGAAATTTCAGTAGTTACAAACCGCGTTAGGTTCGCGCCGCCTCGCCGCCGGTGAACAAAACTTTAGCATGTTTCCTTCCGGAGTGCACTCAACGGATCCTTACTCGCACTCGGGCATTAATATTCACGCACACACTATTTAATCGTAGTCATTACGTACTATTTACAACTCTATACTAAAGCTATAAGCAACTACATCACAAAAAACATAAAAAATACTATATAAAAAAAAAATTACTCAATTATGTCAGAGTATAAATGACTACTTTAGTCCAGTCGCTCCTAGAAAGTCAAAGTAGATACTAAAGCTTAGAAGGCACGCGACCGTAGAGCCAATTTCATCGAAACATTATATGGGCATTATTCGAATATGCATGCGCCGTGAGGCCGTAGCTATTGTTGTATCGGGGATAGACACCCGTTTCGAATATTAATCTGTACAAGGCGCACTCACGAGCTGATACCCCCACGTCTACGTGCAGAACCTCAATGAATTTTTAAAAGGCCGATGAACTTGCATTGTATGGAAATAATTTAAAATATACGTAAAATACAATTTTCATAAGAGAGTGTAATCGCGACGCGTTTATGCTGGCGTGTCTTGGGTGTTCATTGTAGACTGCAGTGATGGGCGTGTTCTGTTGTACACCCCTAACGCCTGAGGTGTTTAATTCATTTTAAAATTGCTGCGGTCTCTCATATAATTTTATTCTTGCCGCGTAGTTTTTTGGGTATATAATTTATATAATTTTCCAATAATAAAAAATATTGTTAAATTATAATTATAGAATGACCTGTTAAATATTTTGTTTCTCTCAGCTGTTAAATGAAAATATCTCACTCTCAGTCGAAAAGGAGTAGTCGGCTAGCGCCATCACCTGCCCCTTGACCTGTATGAGCAATAGTTTGAAAACATTGGACATAGAAGAAATAATTTAAAAGAAAATCTAAATTACGGCTCCCATTGTTTTATTTCAACGTTTCACTTGACAGGTGTGCTTTAGTTTATAAATGTACCTCTTGGTAATTAACAAAAGATTTTTTACAGTCATACAATAGAGAAATTGCTTTATTATGAAAAAAAGAAAGTTTAATGGAATCAATACATTTATGACGACATATTTTATATAATTACTTCTTCTGAATTCTCTTTCATCCTGACTTCCTGAACATATAACTATGTCATCTTTTTCTTTTCCGTTTTCCGCAAGAGAAAAAGGGAAAACAAGAGTTCGAATCAGTAGAATTTAGATACAGCATAAGTATAATTATTATTCTATGAAAGCCTACGATATTTAAATCTTTAGTTATTACAGATATTGATACAATATGTTAATTAAGCCATCTCATTAAACAAGCTCGTTATACATACCCTGAAATTATATTGAATTTTAACAACTAAATATAATTAAGGAATAACTAACAACTTGTTTGGTACGCTGGTCCGTTACGTATTTAAATGATATAAATAAATATTTATTTGTTGTTCAAACAAAATATATCCATGCATGAAGTTACAAAACCTTATCGTATAACTTTTGAGGAAGTTCCTACACTGGCACTTAGTTTAATTAAAAGTACAACTCCCACAATCTGTTGTAATCAACCTCCAAGTTGGTACTGGCTTTTATAGAAATGTGCAATATAAGAATTTATGGACAAAGTTACAATAACGCAAGCTGTTACTGCGGTACTAACAACAAGTATTTAGTCTTAAAGATTATCTATTTTGATATAGCGTTGTAATGTAAACTTTTATTTCTTTTACTTACATTCTTTCACTATCTTTTATTACTTTATTCATGTCTTGTTATTTTCGAATTAATCGTCATCAGTTAAAGTACTTAGATGGTGACATAAAGTTTTTTTACTTTACTATTTTTTATTTCACTTTATATTGGCAGTCGGACTCATCCACCAAAGGTTCCGTACCAATTTTTGGACTATAGGTCAAACATCAAATATTTATAAGAGAAAATCCCAAAAAGAGTTAGTAATTTAATTTCCAGAACGAGTTAATTTACGTTCCTTCTGTTCACTTTGCAAGTTATAACAGATATACGAAAAACTTATACGAAAAATATTTTAATTTAATAGTATTTTATTTATATTTAAAATATTTATGTTAAATATAAACTCTTACATTTCTATAATTATTTATTATACATTTAAATAATAATAAAATTATTACTTATATCCCAATCAATTATAGATTTGATAAAAAGAACATAAATTGATAAAATATGTCGTGACTACGAGGTACTGGAGGACCATTATAACATGAACCCCAATCCTGCAGAACAGGAATAACAAATAAGGAGTAAATTGCTGTTTCAACGCGGTTCTCCCGTGGTTGGCCAGTTGAAATTCGATCTTGGAATTTGAGGCACGTACACTTGACTCCATGTGCACGTGTTTTGCTTACGCGATCTACTATCTGCCTCTTTGAGTACTGAACCCAATTTATCCTATTTATATCTCACACTACTGTTATCGCTGTTATTAGGTTTTGGTATGATTTTTTTTCCCATTTCACGCTCTATCCCGCATATAGTGGTGTAGGCAGAGGGAACATAGTGTTAAGACACTCTGTTACTCACTTTAAATCCGAATTGTCACAAACAAACGCAACTATAATATATAACTACGTAACTAATAACTTCAATGTTTCTATTAATAATTGATTTATTTAAAAAAAAAAACAATTATAAAATTCCATTGAAATTAAGAACTGATGTAAAGTATTTATTTTAAATTGGGAAACAAACAGCTTTTTACAATACTTTTTAGCATACTACATAATTATATTACATTTGCCAATAAAGTTTTCACTTTTACATAAAACATGGAGTGAATAAAAGAAATTAACTTTTTACATACGTTGCTAACTAACAATTAAAATTGAATTTAATGGTCTTAAAAGAAAAAGAAATAAGTAAAGTAAATAAACAAAATTTTTACAAAGGAAAAGGTTAAGATTTACCATCAGTTAAATTTTTTCAATAATTTTACGTGAAAATTGTTTCAAATTGTTATGAAAAAGTCTATATCGCTAAAGTAATTATTGTATGCCCTACAGGATCTTAGTACAAAACAATTATTGGCATAATTAGTTCTTCGAGCAGAAATGTAAAAGGTGTCTCTAGATCTGGCACTAAAAGTTGGACAGTTTATGTGAATATTACTTAGCAGTTAACTTAATTAGAATCTATAAGGTTGTGTAACAATTTATACAAAAAAATTGATCTCTATATCCTCTTCGTTTTTTTAATGATAGTAATAAATATCATATAGCAAATCTAGTCATATGCTATAATAACTTATTTTAATATATTTTGTTTCACTTTTTTATCAATAAATAAATAATAGAAACGAGAACGCTCATAAATATACGACTGAGTAGAGATTTATACCGATTTATTTTAATTATTTATAAACATTACCTTACTAGTGTATTTGTTTTTTGTCGCATTCTAATAGCTTTTCACTAAAAGCGCATAAACCGGCTAGATCTGAGTGGTGTGGCAGAGCACCTGTGGATATCTGGGTCGTCGTCATAAAGCTTATGCCAGAGTCACCGTATCACGTGGAATATTGGATTTTTTATGGACACACATAATTTCAATTTACCTTTCGATTCCATCGTAACTTTAAAATTTAAGACGCAACCGATATGAGTTTAAATTTTACTTGCATTAAATTGTATTTTTAAAAAAGCCGGGCAAGTGCGAGTCGGACTCGTGAACCGAGGATTTCGTACACTTTTAATTGAAACAACAGTTTTAACTACTCTATAAAAGCCTTATACAATTAAAGTAAAATCCCAAAAATTAAAAACCCTATATGCTATAAATGGTTCGCTGACACTTCCGCTCTGTATATATTTTGTTCATAACAAAAACTAATTTAATTATTTTTAAGGCACCATCTAAGAATACCCTAACCTAAGGGTTGTTATCTTACCTTACCCTACCCGTTTCTAAGAGATGCAGATTCAAATACCGCTACATTAAAAAAAAATATTTACCTAATCATAGTTAAATATTTATTATAGATACGATAAAATACAAACTAAATTCCATTACAGTAAATTAACAAAATCGATGAATGTGACAAATTTAATTTAATTAATTGCAAACTAGCAAAAGCAATATATAACCACGTCTGGTAAAGCGAATGTGAAATTCATAATGATTTTCTAAATGAGGCGCACACGAGAGCCCAGTAGGCATATTTATGCATCAGCAAATTATTAACAGTCGTCACACTTTATAATGATCGCATATTTAGGTAGGATGCATATCTAAATGTACATTATGCATGCATGCATATTATATACTAAAACAAAAACGAAAAATTATAAAAATATAAAAAAAACTCTTTTTACTATAAATTGTACAATTTAATAAAATTGGTTTTCGCTCTGCTACCAAGGCAAAAGCGCGGCGTTAAGTTCCGCCACTAAGCACGCAATGTCTCGATAATTGAGCGGAAAACGGGTAACGGAAAGACTAGGTTCCATTTCCCTACTCTGCAAGACGGAATACAGCGTGAAGGTGATACAAAAATTAGGAATTAATAAACAAAATAAAAATATATTAGTATACATTTTTATAAATGTAAATAACATAGAAAGTAAAAAATTATACTTTGAAATACTTGTATTGAATACAAATGAAAACTAAACGACAAACATTCGTATATCCATCGCCACAACGCAACGTTTTGATTCCGCCAAGGGGAAACGCTGAAAGCCTACGATAACACAGTCCTACCAACGCCAGAAGCGAGGATGTGGAAATAGCGCAGGCTTTACACCCTTCAAGTGCTCTAGGAATAAAGACGTACTTGAAAATTCTATCTCTGAATAAAACTTAAGATGAAGTGAGCAACGCATTTGGAACTGAAGGTTCAAGCGGCGTAGCGAAATGAAAAAGTTTCTGCCACAAATGTGCATTTCATTAAAATGTTTAGAGGTTAAAATAAAAGTATACTTAAGTTTCTCTTAGATAACTTAGATACTTGCCCTATTTCTGTATATCGCTTTCAAGATAAAAACATAAATATAATTATTTTATTAATATAATAATATACAATTCCCGTTAATTTCTCTTATTAGTTAAAACAATCAATGGTTCATATTGTTGAGCTATTCTTTTTAGTTTTAATACCAATAACTTGGCAAAGGCTTTCGACTAATGAGAGAAGTTGGCGCTTAACAGCAGGCTTACAGGCTGCTCCAGTTATTGTGCAGCTAAAGAAAAGTTGTGTTCCAATTTTTTGTAATGCTCTACAGAACTATACATTGGGTACAATGCAAATATATATTTACATTCAAATACATATAATGTCGGGGCCAGTATTGACGCAGAGGCACAAGCGTGTGTGCTGTAAACATGACAGGATGTGGGTTCGATTTCCACTTGAGGAAACGAAATATTTTCGTTTTGTTTACTTTTGATATCGAGAAAAGCGCGGCGATGATCGAAATGTCTTAACACTAGGTTCCCTCTCCCTACTCTACTATAAAAAATACATATAAAATTATAAAACTGATCATTATAATAAACTTTTATAGTATTACAGCATAATGCTAAAGCATATTCGCGATGTTAGTGAAGTACACAAGAACAAAAAGGATGTTATAGCCAAATATTTGGTAAATACGGGTGCGAACACTCGTTAGTGAGATTGATTGTTGTTTGTTAAGGAACACGCACACACCTTACTCACGTCGAGCGTCCGCTGGGGCGTGTCGCTGATGCTCTGTCGAAGGAAAAGTAAGATATACTGTAGATACTCGTATATTGAATTCTCGAGAATTATTCACATTGTTAAAATAGAATCGATTTTATTTTGTAATATGTTGACCTTGCGTACGGACTGTGTTATTGAATTAGCTTACACAATCTATGTATATATTATTAACGTTTTTAGGCTATGCTTAATAATTTAATTCAATTTTTTTTTGGAGCTATCATAATATAAATATAGATTACTAGAATTATTTTTTATATCACATGTATGTCTATTAATAAATAAATGACTTGCACTAAACAAATATAAAAATCATTTTGCTCTGTTTGTTTGAGAGATTTTAATTTCGTGTACAGTAATCGTTTTTATACAAAACTAGATTGTATCCATTATTTATTTTGCATAAATTTAACAAATGGGAAAAATGAAATTATTATGTTAAAACACTAATTTAGCATTTATCTCCTGTTACACTTAGCAGCTTAGATTATCATTACGATAAAACTGTATATGGTTTTCAAATTCATATAGTTTGAAAAATAATTCGACACAAATGTTTAAAAAACAAATATATAAACATCTAAATACACAAACTAGCACGTTAAACCTTAACAGTATATGTAGAAAAAAACATAAGAAATAAAACGTTTTACATATAAGTTTAGAATATCGATAAGATCCTGATATATTGCATTATGCTCCGCATAAATCTCAAGAGCAGCAGCATAAATCGTTTTCTTTTTAGCTTACAACTAAGCTACAGCTTGAAATTATAGTCGACGACAGTTTGCGTCGCGCTAAAGAAAATATACTTTAATAAATTCCAGAACGTATAAATATTTATGGATACACCGAATTCATGTTCAACGGAACATTATAAAAATTAAAAATAATTACTCTGCCATTCACCAGAGAGCTTTTTCGTGATTTGAAATCCAAAATATTGTGTACATTACCACTACCGTGTAATAATAGCAATCTTTTATAATAGGAAATAACGTTTTACTTGAGATTTACTTAGGTTAAGTATTTATGGGTCATAATCAGAAAAAGTGCACATTTTGTGTCTTTTCTTGTCCCGCTACTTTGAATGCGTTTTAAAAATACAATTTTAAAGATAATTTAAATATTTTGCCATTTAAGATAAATTTACTTATTAACTTAAAGATTTTTGTAATATTTTAAATGTATTAAGGCTTTTAATAGTATTTTTTGTTAGTTGCAAAAAACTTTTCAAAATGCTTCCATACAATTTTTCGTGTCCCATTCACCACTTTACTTTTTAAAAATTGATTTGTTACGAATATTTATGGTTTTATTTGATTTCAGATATGTTTATATTACTTTACTTTATGCATAATATTAAATAGAACTACTTTTATTGATACATTATTTAATAAATAATATATATTAATTAACTAAATTTGTCCCAAAATATTGTCTTTTTGTTACTCAGGGCTAGTAACGTACAATTAAAATATGAATGCAATTATTTTGGATGGTATTTAATATTATTTTTTGTTGTGGCACCATTATTCGAAAAGTCAATGCTGTCGTAGCTACAACCAGTAGTGTTCTCGCAGCAGTAGAGGGGTTCAAATGTTTTAGAGGGAATGCGTAAAATTACATCTCAGGGTTATAAACGGCTTTTATTTTGGTAAGTATTCTATAATTTCGTTTTCTTGTTTATGTTATTTGCTTCTTTTTACAAAATCTCAAAAAAGAACGTCAGTGCTTGCACATGCAACACGTGGCTTATGAGCAAATATTTAAAAAGGTTAGAATTTCTCAGACTTCATTCTCAATTTCGTTATATTTCGTTACGTAACGAAACTGAGAAAATATGAAGCCTAGTTCACAATTACGGTACCAATGTTTTCTTATATATGTTTATAATAAAATTTTATCGAACCGGTGCTTGTATATGGAAGATATGTATATAAGAAAAAAAAATGCTGGCATATGAAAAAAACTATTAGTGACTTTTCATAACGTAAAGTAACCAAAAATAATGATTTTTAAGTTTTTTTGCTTGTTTGCTTGTTTGTCTATGTGTTTGTACATGCTAATCTCAGAAACAGCTGAACCGATTTAGTTAAAATTTATTTTTATTCTTTCTGAAATTAATTGTGATTTTGTGATTTTTATTTTTTGATATATATTTTTATAAGCGTAAGCTCCTATGTCAAATGCTGAAACAAATGCTTTTTTTTTTATATATATAGAGAACGTCTTAAAAAGACCAATCCTCAATCAATTCTATTAAATATGAAGATATGCGGAATAAACACTTACAAAGAATTAAACTTAATTCCAATGATAACAACTCAAATTTTGATATATTTTAAAGTGAATTTAATTTTATCATTAACTTTGTGATCTCTAACTAGAAATATAAGTTTATTACGTTACGAACTAGCATTATTATATTGTTAATATTCTCACTTTGTTATGTTTTCTTCTTACATTTATAATCTGTTAATTCAACGATTGAACCTTTAAAATTTTGATCTGTGTCTCATTAAATAAAAAAAACAATAGTTTTATTCATATAATATCGTTATTTTGTTGTGTATAATGCCTTATGTCATCAGTTTCGTAACAAACTTTATCAGTGTTGTTACTTATCAGTTACGTTACGAATTCGAAAATGTCCACTTTTCTGATTATGACCCTTATATGTTTATAGAGAGGTAAGTGTAGATGATTTAGTAAAAAACTGCTATTCTTACTTTACGTCCAAATACATTATAGTTCAGTCGCGTTAGTCAACGTTGCAATACGTAATGCCACAATCGTATATAGTGGATAGTGGGGAACGATGACTAAATACTAGGTTCCCTCTGTCTACCCTGCTATATATGGGATTCAGCGTGAAGCTAGAATTAAAAATAAGCTTTTTTCGGGAAATATTTTGATGGATAGGCACGGTGTAATAGGAAACTTCATAATAGCAAATTAATAAGCTTCTAAAATGATCAAATTCTTATTGATAAACTTAGCTAATACTGGTTCTCCAGTTGACCTTCGATAAAACAGTATCAACAATATTAGAGGAAGATGACATAAAAAGCATGAGGTTGAAGACAGGCGAAAGAGACATGCAGAGACCGTAGCGTTTGACGCCATTTCTCTCTGGCTTCCCCTCTAGAGATATAACTTGTAGCAAAGCTAATATTGAAAATATCATATCAAAACTTTTAAATTAAGTTAGTAACTGCAACATTCGAAACAATATGGATTCAATTCCTGTCTCTACCAACATGTGCATGAGAAATTAACCTATATATCACTATACTGGTGCTCTCATATAATGCAGTAGAATGTGTAATAAACTTTCAAAAGCGTGTGCTAGGCAAGAGATTAACACATTTGTCTATGGATGAAACTATATTTCCTCCGTGTCAACATGTTATTTACGGCCTATCAATTGTATAGAGCAGTAGAGGTCGAGTGAAGCATCCACGAAAATAGACCAACGCAATGGATTATTCACTGTTGTACTGAAATAGAGTAATGGAACTGATTTAGTGGAGCATGTTATGAAAATTGTTGTTTTATAAACAATGCACCTAAGAAATATTTTGATATTACCAATAGGTTTTTTAAAATATGTAAAAAATGCCTAGACTGACTGATTTATTAAAATATAGCTTAAATATTTGTGAGATGAAGCTTAATTTATTAAAGATACGGTTAAAATTATTAGTAATTTATGCTTCCAAGGCTTGAAAAATAAGAAGTTGAAATTTGTTTTAAGATTATATAATATTTAAAACATTCAGCACATATATCTGTTTGTGTAATATAAATTATTTACACAAAATTTGACAAGGTCAAACGTAAATGTAGTATAAAATTTAGCAATAATTTTGCTATGCAAGAGGCGTTTCGACCACATGACTGTCATTCTAATATTCGTACACGTAATGACCCATCCAGCAAAAACAGAATAATACTAAAACGATTACAGTGAATAAAAAATCTCCCGCAATATTCCGAGGGCATCAAAGGAAGAATTTTAATAGCGTAATTTGAGACTAAGCATTTGTTTAAAAGTGCCTACTTTAGGGTGCCCAAGTTGATTGTTTTTATCGAGTTTCTCCGAATTAATCGCAAAGTTTCCCTTATTCTCTTAATTTAACCCTCGAAAAAAATAATTCGTATATGAAAATAATTATTTAATGTTCAATAATAGTGATTCTATTAAATGTTTATCTACTTTTTAACATGTTACAATAATTATTGATGGATTTTTAAGATTGTTAATTTATTTTATAAAAAAATATTAACTTTTTTGATACAAAATAGCTAAAAAATTACAAATTGATTATTTCTTTTACAAATAGACAACATATCTGCGTATAACACAAAACAGTACTCTTAATGATGTTTTTCATTTTGTATATTTTTTACAATTACACTCTATAATAAAATAGACTGGCTCTTTCAATACCGAAATGTTATGAAACAGCCAAATGGCACACTTTTTCCAAAACGATAAATTCGTAGATTATTTTATTATTTTTAAGACTTTTTCATGAATTTACTTAACTTTAATAAATAAATCATAATTCTAGACTTGTCGGTTTGGGGTTCGATTCCCACTCGGTGTAATGAATTATTATTTATTAATATTTTAACTTCTTTGCTCTAGTATGAAGGCGAAAAGCGCAGCGTTAAGTTTCGCAACTTAACACGCAAATCTCCGAAAGTTGGTCCCTCTACCTACCTTGCAATATGCGGGATATAGCATGAAGCCAGAAATAAAAGCAAAGAAAAAAGCAACAACAAAAACCTTAAAAAAATACAATAGCTCACTCTCGATATCCTCAGCGGTTGGTTCTGATCAGCCCCGCCGTGCATGCGGAAGCCCCACGGCGCGCCGCCATTCAATTCCACTTCCCGAGCAGACATTTCCACTATCACTCCATTACTTCGACAGATATTAACTTTGAGACACTTCAACAAAACGCCCCGATGTTCTTAAAAGTTCTCTTCATTATTGTAATTTGAGGTAGAGTTTGGAAGCCCGAATTAACTTTTCACATTATCCTTGGAAGTAGTTTATTGCGCTCCGTAGTTAACTGTAAGAAAGAAAATATTTGAGATAAAATACATATTGTAGATGCCAGTCATGGCGCATATGCATACGTGTGTGACTGTAAAGGTAAGTGGTTATGAGTTCGATCCTCACATGAGAAAATGAAATATTTATGTAAATTTATATTTTTATTTCTTCGCTCTGCTGTCTTCGCAACACGCAATACATCCAGAATTCGGCGGAAATTGGTAACGGAGTTGAGTTATGTTAAGACACTTAACATTAGGTTCCCTCTGTCTACCCTTCCTCAGTGTGGGATATAGCGTGAAGCTGTTTTATTTACTTTGATTTATATAATTATGATAAATAATAAACATTATATGTTTTGGTCTGTTAAATAATAATTTTTGAATTTTCAATGGTTATTGGTATAAATCATAATTTTTACTAATACAATACAGAGCTTTACATTCATGCAGAAATCTTTTTTTCATATTGCACTTTTTCGAAACCAATTACACAATACCGCATTGGCAAAAGTTCATTAAAAATGGTTCCACTGTGAAACGGTTAACCAAGAATAAACAAATAGATGTATGGATATATTTATTATATACGAATATTTTTATAGACCTTTATAAATAACATTCAATTAAAATTTACAAATATAATAATTTAAAAACCGGCCAAGTGGGAGTTGGACTCGCGCACGATTTTTAATTTTATATTTTTTCTCTAATGAGAATACAACTAAATACTCTATGAATATTTCAAGCGTCTCCCTAATCAATCAATCAATCAATCAAATCAGCCTTTTCGGGTCCACTGCTGGACATAGGCCTCTCCCAGGGTGCGCCAAAGTTCTCGATCCTCCGCCTTCCGCATCCAGTCGAAGCCAGCAACCTTCTTTAGGTCGTCGGTCCATCGAGCTGGAGGGCGCCCTACTCTACGCTTGCCGATCCGCGGTCTCCACTCAAGGACTCGTCTGCTCCAGCGGCCATCGGTCCTTCGACAGATGTGTCCAGCCCATTGCCACTTCAACGTACTAATTCTGCGAGCGATGTCGGTAACTCCGGTTCTTTTCCGGATAACCTCATTTCTGATTTTATCCTTCAAAGAGACTCCGAGCATAGCTCGCTCCATAGCACGTTGGGCGACTTGGAACTTGTGGACTAGACCGATTGTTAGTGTCCACGTTTCGGCACCGTAGGTCATCACTGGCAAAACGCACTGGTTAAAGACTTTTGTCTTTAGACATTGCGGAATAGACGACGAAAAGATGTGACGTAGCTTGCCAAACGCTGCCCAACCCAGCTGGATTCTTCGATCAGCCTCTTTCTCAAAGTTGTTTTTACCAAGCTGGATAGTTTGCCCTAGGTATATATACTCCCGAACAACTTCAAGAGGAGTGCCGTCCACGTATATCGGTCCCGATATGACATGCTCGTTGAACATGACTTTTGTCTTGCTCAAGTTCATACCGAGACCGACACGCCGCGAAGATCCATCTAGGCTCTGCAGCATCTCGGCTAGCTGTTCCAGCGACTCTGCTACGATTACAATATCGTCGGCGAATCTGAGGTGCGTGATGTACTCGCCGTTTACATTGACTCCAAAGCCGGTCCAATCCAGGGTTTTGAAGACATCTTCCAATGCGTTGTTAAACAGTTTCGGGGATATAACATCACCCTGCCTTACACCTCTGCGCAGTTGGATCGCCTTGGTTTTACTCTTCTGGATTTGGACAGTCAATGTAGCAGACGTGTACAAACTTCGCAGCACCTCGATGTATCTCCAATCGATATGGCATCGCTGCAGTGCGTCCAGAACCGCCCAGGTTTCGATAGAATCAAAGGCTTTTTCGTAGTCCACGAAAGCCATATACAGCGGTCGATTGTATTCCTCAGTTTTTTGTATTATCTGCCGAACAGTATGGATGTGGTCTACGGTGCTGTAGCCTGATCGAAACCCGGCTTGCTCTGACGGCTGGAACTCGTCAAATCTGCTGGCGAGACGATTCGTCAGAACTCTGGAGAACAGCTTGTATACGTGGCTCAAGAGTGAGATCGGTCTATAGTTCTTCAAGAGAGTTCGGTCTCCCTTCTTGAAGAACAGTACCACGTCACTCTTGCTCCACGTTTCCGGGGTTTTACCACGGTGGATAACGGAATTGAAGAGGCTTGTCAGCACTTTCAGGACTGGGGTGCCACCTGCTTTAAGGAGTTCTGTAGAAATTGCGTCATCGCCCGGAGCTTTGTTGTTTTTGAGCTGTTCCAAAGCCGTCCTAATCTCACCGAGGTCAATATCAGGGAGCTCTTCGGTGTAATGGCGCATTAAAGGAGCGCGCTGGTCACTAGCTGTGGGTTTGCTGGGTTTCCCTGATTTCGACGAGTACAATTGCTCGTAATAACGCTCAACTTCATCGAGTATCTCAGACATAGAGGTAACGATTCTACCATCCTCTTTTTTGAGTTTGGTGATATGAGGCCTTCCTAAATTGCGAGCGAAAACTTTCGATCCCCGATTCCGCATGATCGCATTTTTGATAGCGCGTGTATTTGAGCGACGGAGATCGCGACGCGTCAGCCTTCTGATGGATAGGTTTAAGGCATTCATATCTGCCGAAGACGGTGGTGGCAGTTCTCTTCGTTTTCTCATAAGCTCGAGTGTCTCAGCTGAGAGTTTCGTGGCGTTGACTCGTCGCTTTGGGGGAAAATATTTGGCTGAGACATTGTGCAGCGTTTTGGCCAGATCATAGGTTCTTTGGTTAATGTTGCTAGTGGTTTCCAGTGCGTTGAAACGGTTTTGGAGTTCGGTCTGGAACGCTTCGGAACTATGTGTAACTTGAAACGCCGATGGTCGGAGAGTAGACTTTATCATTAGCGTTCTTTCAGCTTTTAGATCGATATTTAGTGTGCCTCGTACGAGTCGGTGATCGCTTCCGGTATTAAACCTATTGATCACTGAGACATCACTAAATATGTGCCGTTTATTCGCGATCATAAAGTCTATCTCGTTTTTTGTTACACAATCGGGACTTCGCCAGGTCCACCTCCTTTGGGGCTTCTTTTTAAAGAACGAGTTCATTAAAAAGAGCTCCTGGGACTCGAGGAAGTTTGCCAGCAATTGCCCCCTTTGGTTCCTATCGCCCAAACCGAAGGGTCCAATATGTGATTCACCACTTCTTTGTACTCCCATTTTAGCATTGAAATCTCCCATAACAACGTTGTAATGAGCCTTCGAGGTGTTGTTGAGGGCTTTAGCGATGTCTTCGTACATTGCTTCAACCTCATCGTCAGAGTATGTCGAAGTCGGCGCGTATACCTGTACAATTTTCAGGGCGTATCTGTTAGATAATTTAAGGACAAGGTATGCAACCCTGTTCGACACACTACTGATTTCTACAACATTGCTTATGAGAGATTTGTGGACCAAAAAACCGACTCCTCCTTGGGAGGCTTGCTCACCTTCGCGGAAGTAGAGCATGTGGCCTGACTCCAGGGTTATCGCGTCCTCCCCCTTTCTTCGGACTTCAGATAAGCCTAGAATATGCCACTTAATGTGACTTAACTCTACTTCTAGTTCAGCAAGGTGTTCGTCCAGTCTCATCGAGCGTCCATTATACGTTGCCAGATATAATCGTTTTAGGTAGCCTGCCGTAACCCGGGGATTCTTAGCACCCCCTGACCCTCCGATACCACAACCGCTACCGTAGTTGGGCCTAGCGGGTCTGCCGAGAACTGGGGGCCTGTTTTTACTAGAGGCACTCATGGGATGAAAATGCCCATACTCGCCGCGCTGGGCAGGCGTGTTGGCGAGCGCAGTTATTTTTTATTTTTTTTTGTGTAATAGAGGAGACGCTGCTGTCCATCCCTCTTAATTTGTCCCTTAGTCGCCTTTTACGACACCCACGGGAAGAAATGGGGAAGTGCTATTCTGGCCCGGCACTTCACGGACACTTCTCCCTAATATCCATTATCAATATCGAGCAAAAATGAGCAAATTTTTGATGTAGATATGTAGGAGCCCCCATAAATATTTGTATTATTCTGTTTTTTAGTATATAAAATAGTTACAGAAATACATCATCTGTAAAAATTCTAACTATTATGGTTCATGAGATACAGACAGCCTGGTGATAGATGGACAGATAAATAGACAAATATAGAGCGAAGTCTTAGTAATAGGGTCCCATTTTACCCTTTGGGTAAAATATTACCTATAAGAACGTCTCTTAAGATAACATTATCGGTGTCTGTATTACATACAATGTAGGTCTTCAAAAACAGGGTGAATAGATATCTATTAGGCAAGCGTACATCATCGTAGACCGCATCAATGCTTAACACAAGGCTTTATGCGGTCAAACGCAGACCTATTTCAGTATTAAAAAATTAAAAAATGCCTTTGGGTACGAAACCCTAAAAATAGACGACATTTTAACGCTATAGATATTATTTTGGAAATAAATATATAGTTACTTAAAGTTACATTTTACAGACAAAGCACTACTAATTAAAGTAATGTTTTCAGAGTATAGTGAATAGTTGCCTATCCACAGAATTGTGGTTCCCACAGGGTTAAGATACTGCAAGATTGCAGTACCGCTATTGGAGAGATATTTATTTTTGTAAAGATATACTAATATAGCTATATTAGCTTTACAAAGAAGTTGAAATTAAGTTTTTACTATTTTAGTGGGAGTTTTGTTAAAATACGTATGTCTTAATTTTTCTTTCTTTAGCTTTATACTTTTTGTCTTGTTGGCGGTACTTAACGCCGTGTTTTGTATGACAGCAGTGCACAGAAATAAAAAAGTGAAATAATTAATTTTCTTGAGTGACAATCGCACCCACAATCGTGCCGCTATGCCATTATGGCTTCTATCTCATATTGTATCTATATATTAATAATTTCCTTCCAAATACCAAAGGCATTCTGCATCAGCCTCATATGCCACAAAAGGGGAACATCTCCCGATCAATCATATCTCGGTTAAGCAATCAAAGACAAACAGCCTCCCAGGTGACTTCCCTGGGATCGGAAACATATAGCCATATACCTACATATGAACAATTTGAATCACCTAGTTTCAGTATAAATAAATTAACTTATTCTTACTATAGCTATATTATAGACAATGAGGTTTTTTGTAGTGCTTTCATTTTGTATTGAAAATCTGGTATTGATGAATACTATTCTTTAAAAAGGAATTGTTTGTATTGCACTTTCATACAATATAATATTAAATAAGTAATTTATTTTGTAGAGCTTACCTACTTACATATTATATTGTAATCCGGAACATGTGAATGAAATATAATGAAGAAAACCTTTTTGTATACCTATAGATAAATAATTATCGGTATCTGAGAAGCAATTGATTCTGCTATCCTAATTTTCATATATATCACACGAAAAATGTTATTGAAAAACTAGCCATCGAAATGTGTTTTCCAAATGCAATTATAACTTATTTTCCCACATACCGTTCCGTTCCCATGGCTTGCACAGGGCTGTTCCCAACTTCCTGCCTAATTTTCACAATAAGTAACATTGCAGTTGAGGCGTAAAAACATTTTTATGTAATCAGTCCCCCGGCTGATTGAGGAAGAAATATTCCATCACCATCATTTATTAAATTTAGCATATACAGCTGTTAAAACTCTTAAGATAATAATATTAACAACCTATACACAGACAGCACTAAATATTGCCAGGCATGAAATTTTTTAATATCCCATAAAGATAAGTTTGGCAAGCTATAGGAATGAAATAAATACTATTTTAAAGGCTCATTACAACTGTATTATTTATAGTTTATAGAGTTAAGAAAGACAGCTCTGGAATCATATACTTAAAATAAAGTTATAAAATTTATATTTCAGAAACACTTTATTATGATTTCATTGATTACTAAAATAAAACGTACTTAAATGAATGAGTGTAGGTACAAAGCGTCGATCTTTTTAGGATTCCGTATGTGAATAACAAAAAACAGAACCTTTATAATAATTCAGGCTTAAATCATATGTATTTTAACATATTATACAAGTAAATGCCCAACTTCTTTTACTTATTTTTGGATATTTCGTATTCATCATTTTTACATTCATCTTGAATTGTACAGGAAGTTGTTACGGTGATGAGTAGTTTTGCAATCAATATAGATAGAACTGAAGCCATTAAGCACTTAGATTGGTCCAGGACGTTCAAAATTATACATTATTGTCTGCCTAGTGCCAATTCTCAAACATAACTTGCATTAACAAAATAATGGAATTGGAATGAGAAACTTAATTACTTAGTATAATGATAAGTATTAACAAAATGAATAAATTATATAAATATTATGTATTTTTAACATTTTTAAATCATTTTGTTAATATTTTAAAATGTAAATTTTGACACTCTGTTGTAATAAATAGACTTTGTTAAGATTGGTATTTTAAAATATAACTATTTTTCTTGCATACTTATGCAGTATATTATTATTATAAACATATTTATAATTTCTTTATTTATATATCAAAAAGTGTTTAATAAAATAATTAATATTACACAGTTATATTACCAAAGACAACCTAAGTGAAATTAAAATAAACAGAGTATTTTGTGCGATCCAATTAAGTTATAACCTGAGCTAAAGTCAACAATTGGGGAAAGCACTTAAGTACCTTCGACCAACGAGGGCGTACGTGCTTATATAATTACATAAATATATATAGGTCATAGTCGATTTTAACCGACATCTGCACCTAGTAAAATCGAGGCTATTCCCGTTGAATTATTTCAGTAACACTAGCGAAGGCCAAAATGATTGTAAAATATTTCACATTACATATTTAACATTGTGTAAACAATGGTTGCTATTTAAAATATGGTTAAAGCATATTAGGCTTTCGATATGTTTAATTAAATGCTAATACTGACAATTTGAGTTAGCTCTCTGAAATTCCATGTTTAGTTCGCTACTAGATACTAGTATTTTATTAGAAATACCTAATAAAGTGCTCTAAATGATATATATTAAAGAGTAAAAAATATTAACCACTTACTAATACACAAATTTATATTTCAGTGTCTTTAAAACGAGAGACAGAGAGAAAAGAGAAATGGAATGAGAATGATGAAACGTCGCACATTTTTAAGCACTACAATTTATGACACCTTGGTACATAGAAAAAAAATAGAATAAATAAATAGTTAAATATTTTTCTATTAAAAATATACAGTTAAAATTTACATTCAAAATAACCACTTTTGCTTTATTAATAAAAGTATTTTAAAAAATAAAATCAGCTTCAAGCTGTATCCCGCACACAGCAGGGTAGGCAGAGAGAACCTAGTGTTAAGACACTCCCCCACGTTCCCCACTTTCTGATGAATTCTGGGGGCATTACGTGTTGAGTGACAGAACTCAACGGCGCGCTTTGCGTCAACCAGAGCGAAAAAATATAAAAAAAATTGAAAATAAATATTTCACTTCCTCGAGTGGGGATCGAACCCACAACCGTCGCTTTACAGTCACACCCTTGTGCCGCTGCTTAACGAAGGCCTCAAAAGTATTTAACATTATAGAATTAAACACGTTGAAATGCTGCAAAATGATGAGTAAAGATTTGCTTCGCCCGCAGGCAAACACGTAGTTCCGAGCACATGTAACTGTCCACACGTCCATTAAAACAGTGTTTATTCCTCATACATGATTTCATTAAATGAACGCAATATATATTAAGCTTTAAATATAAACATTTATTCAAATGGGATAGCCGCAATTTTATTACGTATAGAACAATTGTTTTCATTAAATCTTTAATTAAAAGTTTACTAATTAATTTTTTTTTAATATTTTGGTGTTAGTAATATATCTAGGGGCTAGAACTGATGTAAATTCTTTTAGATATTCGGGGACTGCTATGCTAATAAGTTTTATTGTTTATAATGTAAGTATATTTAATTTATACAAGAGTTAGGCAAATGGTTATTAGTTATTTATTGATCACCACCAAATATTTGTTAAAATTATTTTATATTTTACTACTATTATATTTTTACTACGGGCTTTAACAAAAGGGCTAAAACACGTCTCAGCTATGTACATACAAACACATATATATGATGTTAAATGATAAATAACTTAAATTGAAGAAAGTGTTTCTAAATTCCGCTGAAAAATATTTAAGTTAAAAAGCGTGCAATCGTAAAATATGTACGTTCGAGTTTCTCACGTTCTCTCCCATTGGGATACAGATATCCTGAAAAGAATTCGACAAGTTTCGTTTAGCAGCTCCCTCTTTGACAAAGATTTTTCAAGATAAAATCTTTACTTAAACATATGGAATTTGTAAGAAAAAATATTTTATAAATAAGATATTTTTACATTTATTTTTATTGACTCGACTTCAACTCGAAGAAATAAAAAATACTCTGGTCTCGCGGTAAAACGCGGCGTTGAGATCAGCCACTCAACACGCAATGCTTTAAATTTAAAACCTTTGAAAAAAAATTAAACAAAATTTACTCATAAAAACAAATTAAACAATTTTATTATTATAATAAATTAAATATAATTGGATTATTAATAAGAAAAAATAAGCTTTGGCATATAAACAGCTTTCAGTGTAGCATAATTTTGAAAGTGACATTTGAATTGGACCCTCGCCCTCTCCAAAGCAGACATGTCACATGCAGTCAGCTGCCAGCCTTATCTCCACTGCCAGAGATTATCTTATGGTTACAAATTAGGTATAATTTATAGGAATTTATGTAGATTTTGAACCCCATTTCTGACTTAAAAAATATTAAGTTAAAAATTAAACAGAAGGGATCCTAGTGTTAAGACACTCCGTTCGCATTAATATTCTGCCTTTCCCCGCTGAAAAGAGAGAAGGTGAAAAAACAATATAATAAATAAAAAAAAATAAGACGTTGTTACAGTCATCAAAATTTACCTATGATAAATATTTACTTGTACTTTTACAATTAGCTACATTCTATATTTTTTTATTATTATAGTTTTTTATATAAACATTTCATTTAAAATAATTTCATTTCATTTTCTAATTTATATAATTTTCTATACAAATCTAATTATTACGTTTCATGAAACAGGTGATATCTAATGAAGAGAAATGAAATGTGGCGAACGAGGTGCCATTATTGCGGAAGCTTGCTCGTGACAGGTGAAATAAAGCTTCATTGCCTTTCTGCAGCTGATATGTCACTTTCAGCTACTTCCATTAGAGGTTCTCACCACTAAAGTGTTCTTGAAAATATATTTCTTTAATTGTTTAACTTTTAATATTTCACAAAGTTATCCAAGGTTTTTAAATTAAGTATATATAGTATTTTTTTGATATCGAATATTCATTAAATATTTTAATGGTATATTATTAAAATACTTTTATTATACATCTATTTATTGAATCCATTAGTATTGCTAATAAAATCACCTATCAGTTACTGTCTGCGAAAATATGGACATTTTATATGGTCGGTGGTTTCAGTACCTATTTTAAAAAAGGCACCTAAATACTTGAAAAAGAAACATTTCTTAATCTACTTAAAAAAACTTCAGAACAATATTCCATATTTACCGCAAGAAATATTTCAATAATATTGCGTACTTTATTATAACAAGATAAATAAATCAAGACTGATGGATCTTGACATTTCCCTGGTATGCCATCCCATGTCAAGAGGCTCATTTCAAATGAAGCATTATAGTCAAAAATGGATATTTCTAATGTATCTTTGCACGAAGATTTAAACAATACCCTGGTTAAAGAACACGTAACAAATAATAAACATTATAGAAGAAACTTTTAACATCTAAAATTAAAAGCAAGATTCCAACTATATTTATTTATAAAATTACTTAAATTCTTACATAAAAATGATGATGATTTTTATAGTAACATAAATATTTTATGACAGCAATCACCTAAAAGCTGTCCAATGATTGACAAGCTAAGAATTTATTTGAGCCAACCTGCGTCACGGTATTTGGTTCAGACGTTGTTCCTACTTCTGGCTTTTAATAGAGTACATACACTGCCTGACTCATTTCGTTAATCGAAGATTAAATATAACTACAGAAGATTACGTAGTTTTACGAGACTGGACGTTTCATTTGACCTATTGACGTACATACTGTAATATGTTCTAACAATAACTGTATGAATAATGAGGCCAGAGTTAAGTAAGCAGTTATTGCTTTAATTATTTTTAAAAATAATATACACTGTTTAATGTCCACATATAATAAAAAGATATGTTTGAGCCAAAAGTGATATATCATGTGATCTTTTATAACTCTATAGGGATTTTCCCGTAGACCTACTATAATAAAAATAATTATCTAATTTGGCAAGAAGTCCATTAAGTACAAATAAAGGAAAAAAATCCGAAAGATGGAAATTTATTTATTTACTTTTCGTTGACCTACAATATTCAAATTGGGATACTTAACCCTCAGTGGGCAAGTCCAACTCGCACTTGACCGGTTATTTTAATATACATTAAATAAAGTAATTGATATCGTCCTAAATTTACACATTTCATTAGTTTTTCAATTAGTAATTAAATAACCGTACAATTGCAAAACAATACTAAAAGTTACAAGAAACAACCCATGACGCTGATACGAGCAGGGAACCCTAGAATAATCGATACTTATAGTTTGTATTCACATTATTTACGAAAAGTTTGTAAATGATGCGAATAGCTCGGCTAACGAGCCTATAAACGGTTACAACGGAGGGCACCGGTACTATCACATTTCGTTGTTAACTTGTAATTGCATGGGAATAAAGTATATAATACGAGTATCATTATTTTATAACAATAATAAAATTACATCAATTTTAAATAAGTTAAGGCAAGGCGGTTTTGACAAATTGCAACAGACTTCTGCTTATCTTAACATATACCATGGTCTCATCATCGAGATGTCGACATCAGCTATCAGCGAGACATAATGTATAGAGACCTGATTTTCGCGAGTGATAAGTTATTCAACGTCGTCGTCAACAAATTATTATACAATAAAAATATCATTAAAAAAAATTGTATTAAGTAAAATGTGTATGAAAAAGCTACAGTGCATCTTAACAAGTGAAAAAGTATGTATGTATATTATCTTTATATAAATAAATATTATTAGTAATGAGTAGAGAAAATAGAAAAATAATATTTAATACGCAAAAAATCGATATTTTTTCCAATTCCAATAAGGTTGGTTCAAATTCTAAATCTCATAACTAAGCAGTCACCAGGTATAATAACCTAATTCTTTTACATTTCACAGTCATTTTTGAACTGTCAGCATATTCCTATGAAAATAAAGAGAATCTCTTTTGTAAATTCTTTCTATACGTGTTTTACCTCCCACTGCTGGGGCGGAGGGTGGTGCAAACTGCCACCACCACACCACGATAGCTGCATGCCTTTTGATTCATTGGCGCCATCATATCATCTATGCATCACTACTTCGATAGTAAATGCAGGGTTTAAATTGCAATTGTTTATTTATGATAGAATAAATTAAATTACGATTTTTAAGATGCAAAGTAGGTATTCTGAGAATTTTATGTTATATACAGGGTGTCCCAGGAGTCAACGATAAAACGAAACCAGGTGATAGACCAAGTCGTGACAGTTATGAGAAAAATATTTAAAAAAATCTTTGTCATGTATTTTTCATATTATATTGATTTTAAAAAATATCGGAAAAACTGACACCTGTGATGGTTTTTCAAGTCCATATTTTGAATTTAATGTTTGGCAAAAACACCACATTTTATTGAAAACTGATGCAGGTATGTTGCAGGATGCTGATGCAGGATGCTTAAACTGTAATTCACAGAAGGGTTACTCATGATTACATTACAGAAAAAAAAATGAAGAAAGAGTAATATTTGTAGTCTTAGGACTTGAAAAATCATCACAGGGTGTCGGTTTTTCCGATATTTTTTAAAATCAATATAATATGAAAAATACGAGTACATGACAAAGATTTTTTTTTATATTTTTCTCATAACTGTCATGACTTGGTCTATCACCTGGTTTCGTTTTATCGATGACTCCTGGGACACCCTGTATATATAAGAGAAAACACCGATTTTCTTTTAGCAGAAAATATGAAACTGAATATTTTAAATGGCAATGGTTAGAGTTTATAACGGGATGAAATAGATAATACATTCAAATTTCTATTAATTAATTAAATATTAATAAAAAATTCTACATGAATAACATTATTTATGTAGAATTTTTTATTTATATTTAAACAATTACTTTTAATTTAAAATAAGTTTTTTTGTTGAAACCTCATTTTTATTCTGGAAAAGTTACGTGTATGTTACTTATGTAATTGTTATAAGTGTCTGAAAATTCTCGTTACTTTTTACATCTAGGTAGGCTAAACAGTATAACATTTGTATAAATAATAATTATTTACACAAATGTATAACATTTACTGCATATTCATCTCTACATTGTAAGGCCGCATGCTAATCCTGAGAGCTGCAGTCAAATCTACTAAATAACTACGAACATACCATGTGATGAATTGTAAAGCCATGCATCTTATGATTGGACCGGCCGAAACTATAACAATTCAACGTATTCAAAATACGTGGTTTTGGGAACGCATATGGAATTGTAAATTGGGTCAGTTACGTCGTACTGGACACCCGTATCGTATAAACATATCGTATAAACGACTTCGACAGCTCGCTAGGAATGTCCAACGAAATTGTATAATCAAAGTCGATACTTAAATAAGTATTTTATACCAAAAGGAACAATCGATAAACCCACAAAAGTTTCTATAACGAACTTACTAAACTTTGCTGGTGAGGTTCATTTTGATTCATTACAAAGAATAGGTATTTGTGGCCTCACCTCGAGGCGAGGGGAAATTTACTTGCATTAGTGTCCTGGAATGGTAATTGCAAATGATTTATTGTTTACATGCCCATTTGTCTTTCACAACTTTTCTTAATCTGTGAAATTTTTACAGGAAGATAAAGCTTTATTTGTATAACTGATAAAGCTTACTGTCAAGAACGTAAATTATCAAAAAAAAAATTTATTATCAATATAGAATATTTTCTTAATATTTGCAAAAATAATATATTGGTATATATTAAAAAGTATTTCCACATTTTTAATTACAAAGTCTAGACAAAACAATATAGACGCCATCGGTGGAACATTTCATTTTCCGTAGGATACTGTCTATATTATTCTTCAATGAAATGTTTTAGAACATTTTCTAGTCCCCGGTGTGATTAAGACAATGCGAGTGGAGTAATATTCCGCATTAATATTTATTTAGAGAAAATAGCAGTATCCATTCAAAAACAATTGAACATGAATACATATTTTGAAAAGTATTATCAAACTTTACTAAACTAATAAATCTTTCTTTGTCTTTATTTGTTGTGACAAAATTTTTTGGACGAAGCTATACACAAAGTTGTTACATTGAGTGTGGCTTTAAAATTTTTAATTGACATATTCAAAATCTTAAAAATGAAAAGTTTTAAATTCAGTTAATTACGTGCTTTTAAATAAAACCTATTTGCAAAAAGTTTTTTCAAGAAATCTTTGTTCTATGTATTGAAATAGTGCAGAAGCACTATTTCTTAATATAAAATAATCAAAAATAAACTTTAGCAAAACAAGTTTATTGCTTCACTATAATGCTTTACAAGTCCTGACGCTAAATACAAAAGTGAGTAAGTAGACATTTAGTCGGCAACATTTTGCGAACTTGCATCCGAGCGCTGTCGACTGTCGACGTACTGGCGCTGACGTGATGGATGCTGAATGCTCAATTAAAAAGTGTTCATGCTTTTATCAGCTTATGATATTTCTTTCATTCGCAAATGGATCAAATATACCAATAAATTTAATACTGGTTTAAGTTTAAAAAGACTTCATTTCTCGTTTTACAAAAATAATATCTCTAAAAACTAAAGTAAGGATATAAAGTAAAGATCTCGTGATTTCCGGATCTATTCTGCCGTAGCTTTCTTGTGAACGACACAAAGGCTTTTGATACGGTTTTCTCAGTCATTTGGAAATATTTTGTATTAAATTTATATCCCACTAGCTAAGCCCGCGGGTTCGTTTGGGAAAGTAAATTTAAAGCTAGATATAATTATGAATTTCTTTATCACTACTTTAGAAGTTTGTCGAAGCCATAGCCCACGTTTTTCATGCTCCTTTTGTTTTAAAAACATTGAAACTGTTTTTGTTAATCACAAACGAAAACATATGGGACAGAAACGTAATTATGAGCATTTTATGTACATTTTACTTCTCTTTCACGCAACATACACATTTGAATAAACTAAAATATTTTTAACTCAAAAGCAACACAAAAGGTTATGGGTTCGATTCCCACTCGAGGACATGGAATATTTAATGTTTTCATTATTTCGGTCAGGAAAAGAGGAGAGAAGCGTGACAAAATTCGGCAGAAAATGAGAATTTGACTATTACTAAAAACATACTGTACATAATAAATGAAAAGTAAATCAATGAAAGAATTCATCTAGATGCGATTAATACAAATCTACTATGAAATTATATTATATTTAACTTTAACTAAACACCCAGTGTCTCTAATGTAAGGTTAACAACAAAGATATGAAGAGAAGAGGAAACAATAACTATTTTACCAGTTACGTAGCAAGCGAAAGTTTCGATACATGAACATGAAACTTAAAGCTAACAAGCAGAGTTAGAGATATGAATGTACTTTATCGCTTTGAAGGAAACACTACATTTACACAATATACTCGTATGTACATTTGTTACAAGTAAGAAACTACCTCAATCTTTACCAGTATTATTTAGTAGAATATGTGGTATAATAGAGATATTTTTCATATATTCGTCGACGTGAATGTGGGTACTGGGTTCCTCTTTTGAGATTTGAAAATGAACACTAGGTTCCCTCTGCCTATCCTGCTGTTTGCGGGATACAGCGTGAAGCTAATTTTTAAGTAACAGAACATAAATATATTGATTCAAGCGGAATTTGAACCTACTAATTATTACGTAGAGTATTCCAAGCATCGTTAAGCCACATAACTTAACCACGATGACGCCATCAAAATATCATGTTAATATAAAATATACTTGTAAGCCGAGCACCAAATATAAACAGTGGCTGCTTGTACGACCGTAACAACTCGTTGTTCTCTCCAACAAAGGCTGGCACATAGTTCATTCATCATTAAATATTATCGTTATATCTAAACAATAACGCCTTTCAAACTACAACTAAGAGTTCAGGGGAGACCTCGGAACGAAATTGTGGCATCTGTTGCCAATTATGATTGTAATTGCCGGCAATATAGCCCATGCTTGCACGTAGTTTAATTACTGCGGTATATACGATGGGTTTGTATATATCTGTATATGGTAAATGGAGAATATAAAGGAGCATGCGTTAAGGCTATTTCGGTGTTAGCATGGTAAACGTTTGATGCATATTTCAGTGTTATTCTTAATAATTAAATAAATTAAATTGATTCAGCTTCATGCTGTATCCCGCATTCAGCGGGGTAGGCAGAGGGAACCTAGTGTTAAGACACTCCGTTTCCCACTTTCTGCCGAATTCTGGAGGTATCGCGCTTTTAATAATTTGTGTACGTATGTGAAAGCTTTGTTTTCTTGGTAAATTTTTTACCCTCTGTAAAGGTTTTAAAGCCTAGGAAATAAAATGGAGGCAATTTTGTTTTCACTTTCACGGTGTATCCCGCACAACGAAGAGGAAACCTAGTGTTAAGAGTTAAGACCATTCGTTCGACATTTTTCTCAGCATTCCGTGTTGAGTGACGGAACTCAACGCCGCACATTTGCCTAGTCACCAGAGCCTGAGCCAGAGATTTCCTGGAGACTGGATCGATACCTGATGCGTTTAGTGTCACACGCTTGTGCCTTGCTACTTTCTTGCAGTGAAATCTTTTTTAAATGACTCTCATGCAATTAAATAGAGAACTTGAATTATAGATAGTTACTTAAATATATTTTACATATAAATTTCCATCTTTCAATTTTTCGTTTATTTGTTTTGAACTCTTACTTTTTGCCGAATTACATAACTGTAGGTCCACGAGAATAGTTCCTATAGATTTTTATTACGCAGCGAATGTGAGATAAAATGCAGCAAAACGATGCATAAACGCTCGCATTTTTTTATTGCGTTGACTTGAAAGTTATTTTTTTGTGTGTCTGGAAATAGTAGACGTGGAAACTTCTAGAACTATATTTAGTAATTTAATTTCTCAGATTATGCATAAAATGTGATATTGAAAAATCATTAAGGTACAATAGATGTGTCGGTGGTGCAGTGGCAAAGCGTGTGATTAAAAACTCCAGGGTAGTTGGGTTCAATTTTCATTTGTGGGAATGAATTATTGAATATATTTATTTTTTCGCTCTGAAAGCAAAAAGCGGCGTTTAGTTCCGCCACTTAATTCAATGCAATTTCTCAAAAATTCTAAAGTGAAAATGGCGAACAGAGTGTCTTTACATTAGATACAAATACCAATTGATATTATATGTTTTTAATCATTATTTTAATATGTTTGAACGAAATAGACATAATTTTTTAGTTGAAACCATATAATATATAACTACAAAACTAAAACGATCAAATACAGATTTATGATAAACAAAAAGTTATCGATCGTAGGGTGTGGAGTGCAAGCGTGATGGCAGCGAAGGGTGCCATATGCACCCGAGGGCGTTAAACTGGCCAGCTGATAAAACTTAATGGAACTGTCACTGGTAACTTATTCCTTTTATAGTTCGGTTTATTTTTTAAAAACGTTAGGTTTTTTTCCTATATTTACATACAGTATATTATAGTGAAGCCGTCGTGACTTAGGGGCTTAAATATATGTGTGACTGGTGTGTTGTGGGTTCGATTCCCACTGGGGAGAAAGAATTATTATTTATTCCTAATTCAAAAGCCCGGCGTTAGGTTCCGCCACTCTATACACAATGCCTTGGCAAATTGGACGGAACGTGAGCAATAGTATTTCTTAACATCTAGTGTTTCTTTCCCTCTGCCTACCGCAGGGTAGATTATTAGATTTGCGGGATAAGGCGTGAAACTGATATTTTTTTTTGGATCTTATAATAGAATTATAAACTCACACACCTTATCTTAAATGTTACAAGATATGCTAAAATGACTTATCGTCAAACCATTTTCTTAGTATAGCGAACGATTTGAAAGAAACGCGGGACAATGAGAAGGGTTAGGTCAACTGTAGATAAGGACGATCAGTTCAGACGTCTTTGCCGGTTCGTAAACCTATTTTGCTGGACCGGTACCCTACTTATCGCAATCTATCCGTAAATTTCAATTGGAAACGTCTTTATATTTCTAGCCTTCATCATGTACTGTATTATTAAGTGATGATGCTGACAATAAAAGCACATGGCGTCATATCTGCAAGAAGTTAATTAACGTTTAATAAGAAGAGGTGAATATCAATGTGATATAATGTCAATCATATTAAATTTTTATTATTTATCATCTGCTAGCATTAAATTACTTTGAAAATAGGAATTTGTTTTTAACCTAGATTTTTTTTATCAGCCTCTCGCTGTATTCCGCACACAGCTGGGTAGGCAAAGAGAACCTAGTGATAGATTAATTTAATCATTTTAAAATATAACTTTAGAAATTATAAGTGTTTATTAAGTAGATAGAGATATACTATTGTACTCTCCACTTTCCGCAAATTACCAGTGTAAATGTTGGATTCATTTCTATTCTTAAACCACCATTTTAAAGTTGTGATTAAGATAAAGTTTGACCTCAGCTACTATGTTAATACAACAGGGTAGCCATCTTAAGTAACATTTTCAATAAAGTAATTGAGTTTGGGTAGATCTAATATTAAAGTTTGCACCAGATAAGGCAACTTAGAAGCAAGCTAGGGAAATTAATATAGTAATATAGCTATATTATCAATTTATAAAATCATTTGTATGCATGCAGAGCATATGATACTTTACATTTCAGTGCTTTATAAATAGTTCAGGGTCGTCATTAAACATAATCAGCTTCACGCTGTATCCCGCACACAGCAGGGTAGGCAGAGAGAACCTAGTGTTAAGACACTCCGTTAACTATTCCGCTGAATTCTGTAGGCATTACGTGTTGAGTTACGCAACTCAACGCCGTATAATGTGTGAGTAAATTATAATTATACGTCTACAATGGAATATTCTATAATAGTTTGCTAGTTTTTTTCTAAAGCTACAAGCTATTGAGAAGTTAAATTGTCGGCAACTTTCGCCGAAGATTTTAAGGATTTATACAAAAACTTTCAGGAACATTACTGTGAGTTTGGTGAAAGCTTCTTTTTAATATTTAATTTAAATATCTAAATAAATAAATTATTAGTTTATTTGTACATCGCAATATATTGACATACAAAAGGCGGTCTTTTGTCTAATTAGCCATCGTACGTTAGTAGGTACGTTAATCATGGGAAAAAGAAAGGAAAGTTTTTGAACAGAGCGAATACCTACATTAATTATGTATAATTGTTCCCTTTAAAATACGTTTCAACTCGTTTTTAATAAATCAGTTATATAAGCAAAAAGTAGATACGAAGTAACAATCTAAAATGTTCAACCTTACTCCATTTTTTAAAGTAAACTGTTTATGTTATTTTGCGAAGCTGTAAGATATTATAAACAATGTCTATATTTTTGCACCCATGAGGTAGTTGCAAAAGAATTTTATAATCTAATATACTTATATAAAAATTAAATTGAAGTGCCAGTAGTCGAGCAGGAGTACAATTGTATGACTGTAAGCGCCACTGGTTGTGGGTTCGATCAAGGTTTCCCACTCAAAGAAATTAAATATTTATTTAAATTCGTTTCGTAATTCGTTTCATTTCTTCGCTCCGGTGTCGAAGAAAAGCGCGTGAGTTTCGCAACTCAACTCGCAACGCGTCCAGGATTTGGCGGAAAGTGGGGAGCAGAGTTTCTTAAGCTCTTAACACTAGGCTTCTGCCTACCCTGCAGTATGCGGGATACAGCGTGAAGGTGATTTATTTTTATTTTTTAAATTGGTGGACCTGGCCCAATCCTCCCCTCCCCCCTTTTCGTACGCCCATGTCTATCCCTAAGCCCCTCACAAAAACGACTGAGACGAAGAAACTAAACAAGTGACCTAATAAGTTTTAATTACTTGTTTGCAAGTAATTAAGCTTAAATGACTTTGTATAAAATAATTTAAATATTTACTATCTTACTTTACAAGAGTGGAAGAAGGAATTATATCAAAGGAATAACTGTAGCGCGCTAAGTACGTTTTAGAAACATTTAATTGTTTTAGCTGCAAAACGACTGTCCACTCCACAGCACTAAGGTCTCAGTGTAGAAACAAGAAATTAACGAGAGCACGTACTTTAAGATTAATTAAAAATAATTGAGTGTAATAGAGCTAGAACACTTTTAGAATAAGAACAACAAATGTAAACTTATTTGGCGCTGAAGGCGAATTTAATCAGAGGAAAAGAACGGTGACCTGATTTTAAATGGTACACGATGTCGTAGATATTTCCTTGTATAAAAGCCTACGGAAATAGCCTCGTCCAATTTTCCTCAGAAAAGTTATCGTACTCTACAAAATATTAAAATTTATGGACGCTCTGACTCTATCCATGGCCGCGTTTGCGATCAGTACGTAAAATATTTTCATAGTGTTATTTTAATGATGTAGAAATATAATATAATATACTTTTAGATGTAATGACATATTGAAATATGTTTTTTTTAATTTATTTAACTATTTGATTCCATCAAAGGAACGATGCGTACCATACAGAAGAGGCGTTGAAATATTTTTTTAGTTTTACTCTGTATCCCGCAAGAGCAGGTAGAGAGAGCCTAGAGCCCCACTTTCTGCAGAACTCTGGAGGCAATGGGGGTGGAGTAGTGGAACTTAACGCCACACTTTTGCCTCGACATCAGAATGAAAAACGCGTTATGTCTCTATGCCACAACTGGCCTCAAATTTCGTTATAAAATACAATAATAGAAAAAGTTATCTTACAAATACTTTAATTTCATTTGAATATATTTTCTTTTGGTTGTTTGTTAAAGAAATAAAACGAGAGTACAGTCAGAACTTAAGGGCTATTATGTAAATTCAAATAATTATTCAGCTTTTCGTCGGAAACAATGGTTAATGTATCCTCTTGACAAATAATGAAACTGAAATTTCGAGATTGTTAAGCTGGAGAGCGCCGAGTCTTCAAGAACATGAGAAGCAAAACGAAATTCAGAACTCTAAAATCGTTGGGTGCATATAATGCGATTGTGGTATATAAATCTGTACGTTTTGTTCGTACATGAAAGAAATTTATATAACATAAAGTTGTTTCTGTTAACATACTCTATGGTAACAAGCAGTAGCATAATAATATGTTTTTAGAGACACGCTGTATTCCTCATTAAGCAGGGTATATAGAGGGAATCTAGTGTTGAGACACTCCATTCTCCATTTTTCGGAGGGTTTCAATTTTTCTGAAGGTATTATTTGTTGAGTGGCGGAACTAAACGCCGCACTATGCCTCTACACCAGAGGGAAGAAATGAAAATAATAAATATTTAATTTTCTCCAGTAGGAATCGAAGCCACAATCTGTCACACGCCTTATTTTTGTTATCTTATATATAAGACGAAAACATTTTTATTACTATTAACTCTTCGAAATACCATAAATTCCTAGAAGAAAATGTAAGATTAAGATCATTACGATCTTACAGCATCACTGAAGGAACCGGCCCAAGGGTGTAATTACAGTAATTAGTATTAAGACAGTCTTACCTACAGAGGTATAGCGTGCATTTGCACTAATTAGAGTATGAAAGGTCTAATCATAGCGTTAGTGACATCAACTCTACATAGCTGATGATCGTTCATGATAGAGAAGAGAAGAGAAGTTCAAGGGAACCTGGTGTTAAAACACTCCGTTCCCCATTTTCCGCCGAAATCTCAATGCATTGCGTGTTGCAACGCCTATGTATTTTTCAATTATTATTAATTGTATTTATTATAATTCACTGTTAACATAATATTTTTATTTTAAGCATATTAAAATAAAGAACCTAAATTTATATCGATTATTTATAGTTATTTCATAGGTGTGAAATAAAGATTGTATTTATTTTGTAATAGCATTTATAATGTAAGCGGTATATATTAATTAATATAGTAGAAATTTTAAAATTATTATAGTAATTAAAAAACTCTAACTGATTCATCAAAAAGAAAAATAAATTAAAATTTTCATTGAAGATATCCTATAATATCACATCTTCGACCATAATGAAAATTATTCAATTCTTTATTTAAATTAGTTACAAAAATTTCAGCTTCACGCTTTTTCCCATACACAGTGGGGCAGGCAGCGAAAACTTAGTGTTAAGACATTTACTTATAATAATTAACGTTCAAAATATATAAACTGATTGATAATAGTGATATTTAAAATAAAGTTGAGAAGATATTATAGAAATATCCAACAAAAATATAAGTAACAAAATTTCAGCTACATTTACCTTATGTGCAGATACAATCTATTTCATTCAGCATCTGCTTTTTATCCCCACAATACACGAACGAACACAACACTGCACAGAACGAGGTTCCAACTATCGTATATTATTTCAGTCGTTCAGTCGAGAAAGCCGCGAGAACTCTACGTTCAATTCACGCCGTCTTGCCAGTCGGATGTGATTCCCGCAACGCCGGCAACGCAATCTGTTGTCTTTCAATACATAAACAAACTGAGTAGACCCTGAAGCTAGCTTCGCATGAAGTTGAGCAATCGGCAACAACATCACTGCCGGTTCCAACTTCAGACCGCTTTTCTTACAAAACAACACACATACTGTATAAAACTTAATTAATATTTACTATAGAATTGGAGAAACATATGGTCTCTAATATAAAGTAACGTAGGAAACGAATGAGATACTAAAATGAAGATTCTGCCGAGTCCAGATTAGCGCTAGTGTGACGTAGACGTAAAAGTTTGGCGGCTGCGCGTTACGAACGATAGGGGAGCCCCATATTAGACCAATTTGTGCACTGTATCCTTGCAACAAGGTCTATTTAAAATTGCATTGTGGCCCCTTAACAAGTTTATCTTATAAGCACATACAAATTTGTATCTTAAATTAATAAAGATAAGAGCTAAATTGTGATTTCAGTATGAAATTAAATGCTGCAAGCGGATATATCACGTGTGCTTAGGGATTTGGAGATAGGTGATTGCAGCGAGGTGAACAGCCAACCCCTGGCTTTAAACTAAATTCATGGGTAATCTAATAACGCCATGCAATACACGCTTCACATTAGAAGGCGCTAGGTCTGTAAATACAAATAATAATATTAAACGTCTTAGCTTACACAGCCAAAGTGATTAAGGCCAAATAGGATGGTAATCTTATTTCAACGATGTTAAAATTCGTTTGAAATTGTGAATTCTTATTTATTTTATATTTGTTTTATAAACAATTTAGGTAAATATAAGTTTTAGTTTTTTCAGCTTCACAAACATAATATTAGACACTCCGCTCCCCATTTTCCACCGAATTTTTAAGACAAGGTGAAACGCCGAGCTTTGCCTTGCTACCAGAACGAAGAAATGGAAGTACCTATTAATAAAATAAAAATAATAATTCATTCTTTCTAGTAGGGATCAAACTGGCAACGATCGGGAAAAACGAAATATTTAATATTTCCATTGTTTGCGCCCTAGTGTCGAGGCAAAGCGCGGCGTTCACTTCCGCCACTCAACACGTAATGCCTCCAGAATTTGGCGGAAAATGTGGAACGGAGTGTCATAACACTAGGTTCCCCTTTGCCTATCATGATGTGTGCGTCATCTTAAAAAGATTTTAGTGAAAATAATTCAGTTTTCAAATAAACATGAAAAAAGAATCCTGCAATTTCTTTACCAACTTATTTATATGGGAGCTTTAATAAGAAACCTAACATATTCATGAAGATCTAAAACTCAATGTTCCGTGTAACAGCATATATTTATGTACATTTTAGTATCCTTAATATACAAAGATAAGCTCGAGAAGATTTTTTTCAGTTCACTCTAATTTAGTGAATTCTTTGATTATAAAAAAGGAGGGATAAATATACATAGGTATATTTATTAATATTATTATTTATTTATATTAGAGAAAATACTTACTAGCACTATAAGAAAAAGTTCAACTGAAAATAATGATATACCTACTACGAACAAATTTTGAATATTGTAGTATTATAATTTATATTATTTAATTTCATTGCCAAGCGCTTCATTTAATTGAGTCAATACGATTATATGAAAGGAATAACACCTACCATTTTAAAAAAAAAAAACAGATTCATTCAATCAAGCAATCAAGTCGTCAGAATTCACGTTCGGCGTTCATGAGATAAAGGGTCTTAACAGACCGTCTGTCTGTTCGTCTAGACAGACGGACAACAGTGACCTTATAAGGATTCCTTATTTCAAGCAAATTGTTATTTAGTTAAAATGTATATTGTTTTTTTGTATTAAATAAAGATAAATCACACGTTATATGTTACAAAAAAAGGGAGCCTAGTGTTAAAACACTCCCGTTCCGTTAATTTAATCATAACGTCACATTATAAAAATTTAAAAATGTTATAATGCCACTATTTATGAACTGGTCTTCTTCTCTTTTTATTCTTCTTATCTTTTTTATGTTTTAATTAATAATAGGCCTGGTGAATCAGCTGGAGGGACTTATTATATATAGTTCTTTTTAATACGCCGGCGTTTTGCCTTTTAATCGTGGATATGAAAATTACAGTCCAAAATAATATCCTCAATACATAAATTCAAAATGGAAAAGACATCTTGTATTTAAATTAAACAATATATGACTTTTATAATTTAATTGAAATACATTTGAAACATTAATCGTATAGCGCACTTTACACCAATTGACACACACTTACCTAGTGGCTTGGTCAAATAGCAATAAACTTACATAACATTTTATTAAGCCTATTTCATTTAAATATAATTTAACACAAATATAAAGAAAAGAAAATAAGTGGTCATTAGATAAAATAATTAAATAGCTTTAGTTACCACCAGTATTGCAACAAGAACAATAGAAAACATTGTATGAATATGTATTTTTTTCATTTAAGTAAACTTTGTGTGATCAAATGTAAGTATTAATTTACCCAACTAGCATTAAATAAATATAAAAGCTTTTGTTAATCAATGAAATAAAAAAAAACATTTGTTAGCAAAAACGGCCAAGCCTAAATGTTTAATAATTCTATATTTCGATCTTAACCTGCTTTAAAATATCTGATTTTAATAATAAAGATCTAATATAATAAAATAGAATAGGCTTTAACTTTACAAATTGTATATGTATAATAATAATAGATAATATTTGTAAAGATAATTAAAGAAATATATATATACAATAGAATAATATTTAATATAAGCTTAACATGTATAAGTCTAAAAAACTTGATACCAAATACAAATACGTACATAATAGTAAATATTAAATTACAGTCACACTGTTAATATAAATTTGTTTATTTTTTCTATATAGAAAATCGATTTATGATATGATTGATATTTTAATGTGTTTTATTCGATAATGATTGTTTCGAATAATCTATAAGGCATTAAACATGCTTTTGAAATATTTATAAGGAATTTTAATACACATTCAGTGATAACAATAAAATTTTATGAATCTTTTGATTATAATATAGTTCGAGGGTCGGGCATAAAAATTTCCTGCAATATTAACTAAAATAAACCTAACATTTGAAATCTTATAAAGTAAATCAGCAATGTATTTTAAATTTAATCTTTATAATTAGTATTAAATATTGGCGTAATGAAAATTCTGTACAAAACCAAATAAATGAGTACAAAATGTGTTATGAAACGAATATAAACAAATTTTATAAAGGCAGTGTCCAGTTTCATATATTTAGCTATTTTCTTAATTTTTAAAATATTTTAAATGCTGTAATTTGTACAAAATAGCACTCAAGTGCACAATACAAATAAACAAAAAATCTATCTAAAAATGACTAGGGTTAGGGTTACAAAAGGGTTTACCTATATATTCTAAAGAAACACGTATAAATTAAAAAATATGTCTTTGGTCTTAAAAAATGTCTTTGATATAATTTAATAATAAATGTTAAATTATTTCGAAACAAACTACCTAAATATTAATAAGTGCATTTTTATATATATTAATCACACACAATAAAATATGGAAAATTAAATGCAACTATTGTTACAATATAATATAGTAATTTTATAAATATAGAATTATATATTTAAAACTAATAAGACTAATATATTTGTTTTTTTCATAATTTCTAGGGGGTTCTAAGGAACTAGTTACAATCAGTCTGAACATACAGTGTAAACTCGAAGTAATGTCATTCTAAGCTGCTGAAATTAGGAAGAATTGCAGTTGTGTAGATTTTTTGTCGTTTTATTATCTACATTCTAGTTCCAATTCCAAGTTTAATTCCACAGTTTACCCGTGACTACGGACTACTGCAAAATCTTCCAAACGTCGGGTTTCGAAAGTAGCCTTTGCATAGATTATATGAAGGTTTTTGTTCCAAACAGAAAACAAAGTCAAAGACGTTTTAACGGCTCTCCATATAACGCCATAATACGTGCATTTACTTCAGCGTTGATATCAAATTTACACTATATATTTTTTAGTACCAATATCAACGGAAGACAAACAAAAATACACCATTTTAAACTTAGCCATCCCTAAAATACTATGTTTAAGTATAACATAAATAATATATTTCTAAAAACTTTAACTATTTTCTTTTTAATTGTAAAATTTATTTTACAATGTATGTATAATAAATAAATGCAATTTTTGTGTCTTTTTAACTATGTCATTTGATTTTTGAATTTGAGACTACTTAGAATTTAGTCTTTCTTTAATAGTTCTTTTTAATAATAATAAGATGAAATATAAATAAAAAAATCAGTCTCAATACAGCTCTTGTGGCATCAATTTCCTTAATAGTAATAAAATAGCAACGTTCGTTTATTATAAATTATAATTATAAAATCAATGTTGCGACTTTATCGATGAATAAGGCCGCTCTCAATGTGAATCGATATTTCATACTGTGTTTGTTAAATAAGTTAATTTATTGGAATTAAGTTATATTTCATTATAGATTTAAAAACGAATAATAAAAAAATCAGCTTCCCGGAACCGCGTGTCTTTGAAACCGTTCAAGTCCTGTAATACTTTTCAAAATGCACGGGTGCGCCCGCTACGTTTAAATATTTATATTTTTTAAAAGCTTTTTTTTCAAAGGTGTGGATTAACATTTTAAAAATGTTAAAAATACTTTAAAGTTATTAAGGTACTCATGGGGTTTTAAAAATGTTTTTGGTTTTTTTATAATATTATAATGGACCTATATCCTAAATTCAATGTACATAGTACATCGTACTCGTATATAAAATAGGGTTACCATTATTTTAGTATACAAGTATACATTGACAAAATTTAAAGTGTATAAAAACGAGATTACGATATCGCTAGCAAAATCAAAATTTCTTTTGTAAAAAAAAATAATAAAAAGTGACTAAGCTGACTTTGGTCTATTTTTAAATATTACATTATGCTTCACGTGAAAGTAATAAAAAAATCGTATACCTATTATTTCAGGTGACCGAACTCGTTGCAATTTCGAGAGAAACATAAGTGTTTATTATTAAGTTATATTGTGACAACCCTAAAACATGTCAGTCTAGTTGACTCCAAATTTAATGATTTTCATAGTAAACGAACGCCACCTCACACGAATAGAGACAATTTACGATCAAAATATGAAGGAAAAATTGGAATGTATCAAAAATTACAATACTAATTTAACATGAGCACAGCTTTCGATCTTGCTGCGCTTGAAGTCTTTGAAGGGACTGACGTCGACGTCCTGATGCACATAGCATGGCGTATTCCACGGATGTTTCCATTCTGAAATAATAATAAAAAATATTTTTTTTAGCGTCACGCAAAATACTAACAATTAGATTATTCCTTATGAATTACGAAGTTAATAAATAGTTATTTATATAAAAAACCAATCTCATAATTTTTTTTTAATATACAAGAGAACAACAAAAACTTACCTATACATAATTTTATCAAGTAAAATTTCAATGGCACGATCAATATTCTGTCCTGATTTGGCACTTGTTTCTAAATATGGCAAATTATAGTTTTTTGCAAACTCCCTCGCTCTGTTTTGATTTACTAGACGCTTCTCTTGAAGGTCACTTTTATGTCCACACAATACAATGTCTGGGTCATCACTTAGACTGTGAGTCTATAAATAGTAAAAAAATAAAATCTAAGTTAAGGTATTAAACACATAAGCCATGCATTTCTTTTTTATAAAAAAGAGATATTTGAAATCATTTCTGTATAAAAACTTCAATTATTACTCTATTGTAAAATTAATAATAAAAAACTTCCTTTACATACATTTTTAATCATTAACAAAACATAAAGATGACACTAAATTCAATAGTTGCTCTTTTCAATATAAAGTTTAGAATTTTATATAATTAAAATGTATTATAATAAAAAAATATCAAAAAATATAATACATATGTATATACAAACAATTCATTAATTTTTTACCTTTAGTTGCTCAATCCAATTTCGAACTTCTAAAAAGGAAGCTTCATTTGTTAAATCAAAAAGCAGCAGAAAGCCCATTGCATCTCTGTAAAAAGCTGTGGTCAGGCTTCGAAACCTGTAATATAAAGGATAACAATAGAAAGATTAATATATTGATTTCTGGAAGTTTAAATAAAAAGGTAATATATGTAAGTTATAAAATAGTCTTTTTTGTGCATCACATTGTATCTTACATATGTGTTGAATTACAATTTTATTACCATACTTTATCTAACATAAGTAGGAAAATGATAATAACCAATGGTCAAAATATATAATTTTCAAAAACCTATCCTAGAAAAATATTAAGCGATTTCTTTTTGCCTATTACTCAAAATGAGTCAGATGCTTAGAGATAAAATTTCTCATAATGATTCACCCATTATTTTTTATCCATATCTGCTTGTATGGACTTATCTATATCAGTTATAGATTTTATCATATTTATATAAATTACTATTATTATTTGATGATGAAGATAATAGTTTTATTATAATTAGAATAAATATAATAAGGACTGTTGTAGTGCAATGGGAGAGCACCTAATTATAAATATGAAGGTTATGGGTTTGATTTCCACTTGAGAGAATAAAATATTTTCATCTCCTTAACCTAGGTTGCAGCTTTGTTATAATAGCAGATCTCTTCCACTCCTAATAATTCAGCATAAAGTAGGGAACAAGGTGTCTTAAAGTGTTTTCTGTGAAGCTATGAAATTAAAAAAATATATATTAAAAGGTGGACTAATAAACATTCATTGAGGATTAATTAGCTAGTTTATATAAATGAATAAAGTGTACCTTTCTTGTCCTGCAGTATCCCATAACTGTAAATGTATACGATGCTGCCTTGCATTTTGTTGATATATCTAAAAATTGTATATTACAATTACATGATAATTATAATGTTAATATAGAACAAATGTAACTAATTATATTGGGGAAACATTAGATACATGAGAGAGAAAAAAGTACAAACCACAGTTTTTTCTCTAAAATCAATTCCAACTGTTGATATGAATTGAGTATGAAAAACTCCGTCAGTATATTTATAAAGGAAGCTTGTTTTTCCTACACCAGAATCACCAACACACAGCAGCTTTATAAGATAATCGTAGTCCATATTGATGCCGATGAACTCATTCAATATTTACTGTTGTTTATAAATTCAATTAAGTATGTTTTAGGCAATTTTAAGTAATCGCTATGATTTTAAGTGACAAGAGTTATTAATAAATTAACGATATAATTCACAGGCTTTCTATAAAAATCCATTCCTGAATATCAAAATACTTTGGACAGGGCAACAAACTGAATTTTGTAAATTGCTGAAAATCAATTTCTTTGACATTGACAGAATGGTAAGAAGAATTTACACAATGTAGAATAAATATTGGATAGTAATCGAGAAATCTGCTTGTTGAAAATCTATTTTTTCCCCGACATCGATTTACAAATTACATCAATTTAATCCAACAGTTCTTAGTGGAGATATTCTAGGGATCATATTAAAATTGATTATCTTCCCGAAAGCAGCCCACTTAAAATAAAATATGATTTAATATCGATACATTATTTATGGATGTTAGAAAAAGGAAACCTAACTGTTTCCACTTTACAGTTTAAATTCCATATTGTGCTGATATCTGATAGGTACGTCACTTTATACATGATTTGCAACCTACGCAAGCGCCCATCAATACAAGCGTGTAGACAGGTGTTTGACTTGGCTTGTGATACCTAGTTAATACGTTTGTCAAGGTTTGCCCACAAGCTCTACTGCACAGGGTGCGTTGAGCTTGTGGGCAAGCCTCGACAGCCGCTTAAACCAGATAAAACATGACAAGCTGTGATCAGCTGACTGACAAATGACAGCTGATTAAATTACATTAACAATAATATTCCTCAATTATCTGTGGTCACAATTATCTATATCTTGTATTGTTTATATAATTTCAGTTTGAACTTTACATATATATGGTTAAATAAAAAAAAATGTTATGTGAAAAACGGTTTTAATAAATATGAGTGAAGTTGAACAGAAAGCGCGAACTACTAAAATTGATATTGAGTTTTGGTTCGTTTCTGAATATAAATATAACACTTGAATATTTTATTTTTTAAACATAGTTATTAAGAACATAAAATTTTACAACATCGATACAAAATTTTTATTAGCATTAATATTCATTATTTATTTAACAGTAAAGTGTGTGATTATGGGGGGCATTGCCTTGCATTAGCCGAGAAAATAAAAGAAGCTAATCCTAACACAACAATTTTTTGCAAGAAAGGAAGACAAGGTAAAGTATTATTTTATAATTCAACCCATATAGTCTAATCACTATGTAATTTACATTTTATTGTTCCTTTTATACTGTATCTGACACAGCAGGATAGACAAAGAGAACCTGAAAATCTAGTGATACTGTTCCCCACTCTCCAACCAAATTCTGGACGCAATGCATGTTGAGTGGCCGCTAAGAGCAACAGGGGAAATTAAAATATTTATTATGTTAATTACCTTGAGTGAAAATTGAACCCACAATGTATCTTATTTACAGTCAACAGTCTTGCCCATCCATCACAACACTGACCTCTAACTTATTATAATGTATATATTTCAGGATCATTTGAAGTTGTGGTTAATGACAAACTTATTTATTCTAAACTTAAAACTATGGCTTTACCTAACTATGAAGAAGTAGTTGAAGTTGTCAGTGATGTTTCTAAAGGAGCAGAGCCGATCGAAATAAAAGGACAACAACCAATAAACTGTGCAATATCATAACATTTAATAAATCTCAACATTTAGAATAACATGACAATCAAATTTCATTACACTTTAAACAATAGTATAGTGCTTTAAGAAATAAAATACCTATAGTATTTTTAAAATTGAGCAATATATTAGATACTTTGTTTAGTTTAGAATATTTTTTGTAAATAAATATTTAGTAAATATATTTTAAAATATAACTTTTTAAAATCTAATTACATTTCATTTTAAATACTTTCATAAAGAATATTACTATATAGTATATTTTTTAGTACATATTTAAGTATTAACTATAACTGGATTTCAGGAACTATATATAAAAGATCAAAAGGATTTTTTCTAATTTTCGTGATTTTTACACATTTTCCATTTAAAACTCTAACCGGATTAATCACATTTAGTATTATACATTTTTGAAAATCCAATGTTTCAAATGTTTTTATTAAAAACTACTTTGTATTTGAAACATTGATTTCCAAAAATTTATAATATAAATAAATCCAGTTAAGAGTTTCTGCTTAAAGAGTTTTTAATGTTTAGCTTCACATTCTTCACTTTGGCACCTTCACATGGACCCCACAACCTTTGTGTTTACTAACACGCTCAACACTCGCACGCGCAACATCTGCTCCGCGGAAAATATTCCTAAAAAATAGGAAATTCGGAGCCTAGCGCCTCAAATTTTGGCAGGAAGGCAGCTCAGTGAGTGACTCGACAGGACGTAGTGTTTGTGACGCGAAATCAGTGAGGGTTCCGGAGTTATACCGGGATTTTGCGGGAAGACCTCAGGAGAAACAAGCTGTTCACTGTAGCGAGTGCGTGCTCCGGGTCACGTTTTCGCCGATTGAACGTACGTGCCTGCCGAGGAGCACGTACTACAGCGAATTCGTACGTGAAATCGTACGTGATACTGTACGGAATATACGTGCTCGCAGACCAACGCCGTCACTTCACCGCATTAGACAGTGTCTCCGACCACGCGAGCGCACACACTGCCAGAGAGCCAAAGTTAACAAAGGCGCTACCACCCATCGCGGCGTACTCAATCTTCCTGGGACAACCAACAACACAGACATCGCAGAACATCAGCGAAAGGTGAGTCCCTACCGACAATAAAAAAAAAAATAAATAAAAAAAAAAAAAAAAAATCATTAGAAATAGTAATAGCAATAATATATATATACATATAAACACAAGATATTTAAAACCATATAGACAAGATACATAGGAATAAATATTGTATAAATATTAAGAATAAACATTGTAATAGATATTTAAGAACAAACACTATATAGACAAGTACAACAAAATACAACACAATGTCTACCAAATCGCAAGCAGATTCTGTAAAGTCAGGCTCACGCAGAACCGCCGACTCAGCTGCGACAAAATCCACGTCGCTGAGGCAGAAGGTACTCACCAAAACGGCAAACTCAGCGCCAAGGACCACACCGCCTCCACAAATGGAACTTCCACAGCAAGCGCCACCCAACACGGCTGAAATTAGCATCACTATTCCCGAAGTGGAGCCGTGCATGTCCGACTCGGACGGGCCCGCGTCACCGACGGGTTCCGTGGCCTCGAGCACAGGAAGGAGGATCAGCCTCCTTTACACCACCTCCAAAAGAGGCACGGGGGTAGAGATGGACTTGGTGACGGGGGTGGCCAACACGCTGCTACAGAACGGGAAGGCCGCGCTGGAGTCGGTGATAAACATGAAGAGGGAAGTCAAGACAACCGCCATTGAAAGCCTCCAGGGATTGTACGAAACGGTGCTCTCGCTCTCCGACTCCAGGAACAGGCACAAATGCAACCTGGAGAAGGAACGCGCCAGACACGCGCAAGAAATAGTGCATGTCGAGCGAGCGCACACCAAAGCAATAGAAAAAATTAGCCAGCAGATGGTGTCGGAATTGAGTAGTGCCAGGAAGGAAATATCTGAAAACCTGAAGGAGGCCCAATCAATAAGAAGCTGGCTGGGCTACGAGACCGAGCAACCCTTCAGAGAGATAGCGGAGATAAAAGAAGCACACTCATCCCTGTCGAAAGTCATCTGGGAGCTTGCCGTGACAAAAACAAACACAGAGGCGACTCCTTCCACCCAGTGGGAGGAACTGCAACAAGCCACAAAAAGAATAGAAAGCCACCTGACATCTCTGGCTAACCGGTTTGAAATGTTTCGGCGGGACGTGGACAACCTGGCGTCCCGTGTGTCCGAAAACTTGCACAGGCCATCGGAGACACAAGCCCCCAAAAACGACAAAGACACCGAGGAAAGAGCGAGGCTGACGGAGTCCCTGCAGGCAATAGAAACGACACTCACACAAATAAAAGAAAAAATCAACATGCCACAACCCCCCCCTCCCATACCCAAAGATATAACCCCAGAGATATGCGGGATAAAAGAAAAGTTAGAAATAATGTCCTCTGAGGTACGAACCATTCGAGATACGCGGCGCCGTGACAGCAGTCCTCCGAGGCCGTCGATAGACACCGAGCTGGCGGTCCAGGAGGTAAAACAGACCCTGGCCACCATCAAGAAGGGGGTAACGGATCTCGCGAACTGCGAGAAACAACCAGTGGCGGGACCGAAGACCTTCGCACAGGCCGCTGCCAAGCCAAAGGCTCCCCACCCGAACCACACACTTATCATCGCGTCAAAATTGCCAACAGAGACGAGTGACAATGTCATAACGAGGATAAGAGACGCACTCGATCTCAGAGCTACTGGTGCAAAAGTGGATAGGGTCCGAAAGGCCAGGGATCAGAAGGTCGTTATACGGTGCCCTACCAAAGAGGACAAAAACATTGTAAAAAGCCAAATTGAAAAGTCACAAAACCTCACAATAAAAGAGCCCACCAATCAAGACCCGTTAGTGTGCGTAAGGGGAGTCCTCAGCTGCCTTACAAACGAGGAACTTGTGGAATACACCACATCTCAAAACAAACATCTACTCCAAAACATCCAAGAGGCAGATATGAGGATACGGGTTCGCTACAGGAAGCGCGCCCGGAACCCCCATGAATGCCATCCCGTACTTCAGGTTTCCCCGGTGATATATAAGCGATTCACCGAGGCCGAGAAGATCTACATAGGCTTTGGCAGGTGCACGGTGGAGGATCAATCCCCACTAGTGCAATGTGCTAAATGTCTTGGCTTCGGGCACACCCGGACTCTCTGCAAAGCCGGAACGGAATTATGCAGTTACTGCGGAGAGGACCACGCGGGGAAGGTCTGCCAAAAACGGCAAAATCTAGAAACTCCCCGGTGTGCAAATTGCGCAAAATCAAAAAGGGAAATCGCGGACCAGGCACATACAGCCTATAGCTTAGAGTGCCCGGAAAGACAAAAATGGGATGGTATAGCACGTTCCAGGGTTCAGTATTGCTAAGGGCCCCCCAAACACTTCACCACGTGTCGCCTGCGAGGTGCGCAGAGTAACCGGGAGCGAACTAAGGTTCGTTCAAGCGAACCTACAACGCTCCAAACTGGCGACGGCGGAAATATACAAGGTGGCGGTAGAGGAAGGTATCTCAATCGCACTTGTCCAAGAGCCGTATGTAGGAAGGACAGGTGAGATGAAATCTCAACCAGGCACAACCACCATCCAGTGCACTCTAAACCGCCAGAAACCGGTTAAGGCGGCCATAATAATTTTCGGAAACACCCTGGAGGTGATCCATGACCCCCAGATCGTGACTGAAAACGTGGCTGCCGTCCATCTCAAAGCTGGACCGCTGTCGTTGGGAGTGCTCTCCGTGTACTTAGAAGGCGACCAGAACTTATCCCCATATCTATCGCAAATCAAAAAGGCTACCACCAAAATTCACACCAACCATCGGATAGTTGCGGGCGAGCACAACCCACCAACACTGGCCACAACCAACGTGATGGCAATGCTAAATGAGAAGGCAGCGGACGGACAACCCGGAATAAGGGTCAGGAGCGTAGCCTTGTTCATGGCCGAGGGATCAGAAAGGGTGGGAATAGCTTTCAGTCGCTCGGAACCGCCGGATAGAGTCCAAATTTCACCAGGACTAGCAGCCCTACTCAAAGGAAGCACGAGTAAAACATCGGTGAGGTCAGCAAAAATAGACTCACTGACATGGCAAAGGCTGGCTGAACCCCCCTGCCGAATACTGCGGTCACAGAACAAAGTGATCGCATTGCTCGAGTGTGGGGAGAAATCTCCCTTTGCCCAACTTGACTCGATCCTCCGAAGAGTTCGGGAATGCACGCCGCAAGGAGCCCCTAAGACCATAAGCGTAGACGCAATGAGGGTAGAACCTTATAGAGGCAGCATAGCAAACTACTACGAATGCCTCAAGGTCGCCCACAAACACCAGCTAGTCGTCTACGAAGACAGGGGGGAATGCCTTGACTTCCTAAAGGCAAAGAAACATCTACCTTCCCCCTCAACAGAGGCTCCAACCGAAACGCCGAAGCAGAGCGGATCCGAGAGGCTGCAAGAGAAGCTGTACCCCGAGCCATCCACAAGCAAGACCAACACACCCACCCCCAAACATAACATCTCGAGGACTTTGGCGAGGGCCATTCTGGGAGTCGTCGCTCCAAGGGAAAAAGAAACCCCAAAATGCTCTGCCTCTAAGGCTGCGCGCCAAACCAGCACCGAAGAAAGAGAGGACATTCCGGGAGTCGAAGAAACTCCAAAATGTTCTGCCTCTAAGGCTGCGCGCCAAACTAGCACGCAAGAGAGAGAGGTCAAAGCCTTTTTCGATACTCGAAATCAACGGGAACAAAAAGGACACCGCGAAGGCGTACTAGAGCACAGCAGAGGCAACATAACACTACCTGACCTAAAAATAGCCAGAAGCCCAAAGGAACATGCTATAAATGCGTTCATCGAGTTCTTAGCCACATTAAAGGCAACCCGCGAGGTAAACACCAATATCTGTAAAAAGATCCTTCAGACTTTCCAGAGAGGGAACTTCAAACTCCTGGAAGTAGAACTCGATGAAGCCAAAGCCGCCATCTATGACAACGTCAGCTCCCGTGTCATTCACGGAAGCATGACGGGACAGTACATGGCGGCCTATAGCAGCACCAAGGGCTTTATAGGCCTGGTCGAAAGTGAAAGAGTAGACGATCCCCCCAAATTCCTTACATCAGAGAGCGACCAAGTGGTAGTAGTGGCCGAATGCACGAGGGTGATGCTGGACGATAGGATACTCGGAATGGCAAACGCCATTTCAAGCGATCCTGAGCCGGGCGCAGCCTTCGTGAATTGGGAGCTACCAAAACTTTCCTGGGTAAATGGGGTTCCGGGGTGTGGTAAGACAACTCACATTATCAAGCACTTCGATGAGGACACGGAAGTAGTAGCGACAACCACAGTAGAGGCCGCGAAAGATCTAAGAGAGAAGCTGGCGCACCGCCTTGGCACGAAAGCGACAAAGAGAGTGCGAACAATGGCCTCGATCTTAGTCAACGGTTTTCATGAGGGAATAGCTATAAACCGGCTAACGGTGGACGAAGCCCTCATGAACCACTTCGGGGCCATTGTTATGGCGGCCAGACTGTCAGGAGCGAACGAGGTCACACTCATCGGAGATATCAATCAGCTGCCTTACATCGACAGACAAAATCTATTCGAATTAAGGTATTGTAGGCCTAGCTTGACAACCAACATCACATGCGAGTTGCCTTGCACACATCGGAGCCCAATGGACGTCGCCTATGCCCTCGCCGGAGTATATAACAGCATTTACTCCGCAAGCCCCATTGTCCACTCCCTAAAGGTTCTCGGATATACCGACGCGCGAATACCACACTGTAACGACGGCACCCTATATCTGGTCCACACGCAGGAGGAGAAGAGGCAGCTGAAAGACCAGGGATATGGAGCTGGAGCAGGTTCGCGAGTCATGACTATCCATGAGGCTCAGGGGCAGACCTTCGCAGACGTCGTCATCGTCCGAACCGGACGCGCACGGATCCGAGTACATGAGAGCGTCTCTCACGCAGTCGTCGCAGTGACGAGACACACCAACACCTGTGTCTATTACTCTGACGATGGCGGTGACGCAATAGGCAACTTCATCAGCCGAGCGGTGGGCGCTTCATTTACGGAGGTGGTGGAGGCGAACCTAAAAGGGGCAATGTCACAAAGAGACGATAGGGTGATAGAGGCACTGATCCAAAAACTTAAGGAAGGCGTTCTGCATAAGCCAGGCCAAATCTAAAATTCCACACCTATATACATAATAATTATACAAAAGACTCTAATAATTATAATTTTTATTCTAATAATTTCTCTAATAATTATAATATATTTTTAAAATTAAAAAAAAAAAAAAAAAAAAAAAAAAAAAAAAAAAAAAAAAAATTGTCGGTAGGGGTCTCATCCAACCCCTCTAGTATAAGCTCTAGATATAAGTACAGTTTAAATTGTCCCAAAATTAAGTACGCCACATTAAAAGAACTTTCTTAAAATAAAAAAAGGCACGGGCAACTATGAGCCCGTGGATGTAGTTTTTTAAAATAAAAAAAAAAAAAAAAAAAAAACCTTTGTGTTTAAATTCAGATGCAGTTTTACTGCATCACAATGGCATATTGTAGATAAATAATATATATATATTTCTTATTTATATTTGATTAAAATATTATTTACATACACTACATATGTAAATGTGTTATTATTTTGTAAATTTGCTACCATTGCAGTGTTAATAGCACCATGAAAAAAAAAGTAATACTGCAAATGTACTGCAAAGAAGCAATCATAAGTAACTTATTTTTAAGTAGGTCAATGATATACCTATATAAAAAAACTAAGAAAAATCATACCAAACATTTAAAGAAAATTCACAACAAAAATAATAGTTATCTGTGCAACAAACCAACAAATATTGCAAACTTTTGATAATTTGTTAACATTAATTTTTCAAAGAAGGAATGATCTCAGAGTTTATTTTTAAAATACGATCTTTGCAACCATTCACAGGACCAACATAACTTAAATATATACCAAAACGCAGTTTTCCGCCAAATTCGCTAGAAATTGTTCTAAGGGGCTCAACAGTCTTTTCTCCTGTCTTTTGGTCTATGCATATCATTTGACATCTTGAACACTGTCCTTCAACCTGAAAGTAAAATCACAAATAACGATATTTACAATAGAATTTAAATGTGCTAACAATGTGGGAAATAAAAATAATTATAAAGAATATTTTGCTTGATATATTTATCGAGTAAAACAGCCGTTTATGCACTCGCCGAGTACTGGTGGTGAACTGAATCATTACCAGATTGAAATTACTTGGATATCAGAAATCTTTCAGTATCAAGCTACTGTCCCTTTTTACTGTTTAACCCTAACATCTGTCTTACTTTTCAGTTTCCGTCGACATTGTTACCTATTTTGCTGCGGTAGATGGCGACCTTTTGAGGTCCAGCACAATTTATATTCGTCGTATATGTATCATTCGAATAACAGCACAGCGTAATTAAATTTTATTATTATTAACTAAGTCTATTTTAAGACACTCCAATCTAAACTTTCCATCCAATTTGCGATACATAGTGTGTTGTGTGGTGGAACTCAACACCGTGCTTCAATGAAATAATTAAATATTTCATTTCCTTGAGTGTGAATCAAACCCACAAAGTCACATTTACATGTCACGACGGCTTCTACTATGAAATAATAAATAAATAAAAATAATACCTTAAATTCTTGTGTACCAATAACAACTCTTTCCCACTGTCTTTCTACAAGCTCCTCAGCCGATTCAATAACGAGGTTGCCCCTAAATCTATCAACCATAGAATTAATATCGTCCAGAAATGATTCATCTTTTATTTTGTTTTTCAACCACCTAACTGTTGCTTTATTGATTAATAGATATTGTGCTTGATTACTTAGTGACAGCATTGTCTGTTCTGCACCTTTCACAGTTCTATCTGACGATTGTCTTATTAGTCTTAAATAGGATATTTCCAAGCAACTGGATATCCAATCTGCTATTTCGTCGCCACAATCATATCCTTTAACTATATCTGTGCACACTTTGCTTTGACAAACTTGTGTTTCTTTGTAGTTTGCTTGTATTGTTGGATTTAAAGGGACGGAGATGGAAGTTTTACCTGAAATATAGATTTTAATAAAATTTTATAATGAATATTGATAAACTTTATAAAAATGTGGATTATTTATGACAAATAAAAGAATAATAATATGGTAATTAAATTATACTGAGAAATATTGTTCTATATTACATAGACATTTGAATATTTTTAATAAAACCAGTAAATATATAATTGGAGATATGTAGTGATGATTTATTTCACATGCAAAAATAATAATTACGGTTTACCTTTAAAATGCAATGTAAGACATTGCTTCTCAAAATCAATATATGGCTGTATTTTACACATGAAAGTACTTTGCTTTTGTGTGAGACAAACTCCATTATCTTTTATTATCATCCATTCTCTGTCATACTCAAACCCCTTTGAACCTATCATCCATCCAGACTTAATTTTGAAAGCACCACACGATTTAATAGGAAAAATTGCCATTTCAGTTAAAATAATTTTTGATTGTATATTATGTATATCAGGAACTGTAGGATTAAAGAATCTATCATTTATAAGATTTGATATTTTTTCTATCAATGCGACTCCATTGGTTTTTTGTTCTTTATTATAATGTATCATTTGACGAATTGGTTGTTTATAGTGCTGTCTAACAAAGCATTTGGTTATCATTAAAACAAGTTTATCAACATCATTAAAAGTATTGTAATACCCAAATGATACTCTAATGGCTCCAGTAGGTTTCCCATTTATCAAGTCAACTTCATCCCCACATTTGTGGCCAGCTTTATACATACTCTTCATTTCACTATTAGTCACTTTTAAATGTCTTTGACATGTTCCTGAATTGCAAAAGCAACCAGTCCTTATACTTATGTTAAACAATTCAGCCATATGTTGAAACTGTAAAACATGTAAAATAAATATTAGTATTTCTTTAACTTCATGCTTTATCCTACATATAGCAAGGTAGGCTAAGGGTCATCGGCATGTGTAGAGACATTTTATGTTCTACATGTAGGCTAAAAATTAATAAACTTTAATTATTTACAATTTACCTCAGCATATCCAATATAAGATCCATTTTCTCTTATTAAATTAAAGGCAAGAACCCCTCCTTGTATATTTATGTCACTAAAATCTGAATCCAAATACAGCACAATTGCTTTTCTTCCATTTTCATGTTGAAGATTACTTAATTGTTTATACAAATCTTGTGCTAAATGAAATGTGTGGCAAGAGATTGTCTCCATAATATCATTATTAACTATTTTAGGAAGTAGACTGTTAAAAGTATCAAAACAATGTTTTAAGGCAATAATTGATAAAAATGGCAGAGTACCATCTTCAAATCTGGAAAAAAAATATGATAAACTTTTATAAACATTATAGAGTAAAAAAAATGTTTTTAATATTAAATTGAGAATTAATTTATTAAAAGTATTTTCTTTACTTGACTTTTGAAAATGCTAATGTTTATTATTTTATATATGAATAGACAATATGACTTTACTACTATTTAAATTAAATATTTTTAACACAACCATTAAGCTTACATTAATGCTGTTCCAAAGAGTCACAATCATTGGACATGATTGTAAAAAATAATAAAAAACAATAGAAAAATTATAATACCTTTCATGCAGTATATCTCTTTTTACATGAAAACTGTCATTACTTAGAACTATATCAACAGTTCCACCTCCAAAATATGTTTTTTGGCTTAAAACATTTGCACTGTTATTTTTTATTAACAGAGCTCCCAAGCCAGTTGGAAAACCAAATATTTTATAAAATGACATACACACAAAATCAGGCTGTGTTCTAGATAAATCTAAAGCACTTGTAGCAACAAAAGATGCTGCATCTAATAAAACATACCAATTGCAATTAACAGCACATACTTTTTGCTTTAAAAAGTTATTCAAGCAACCTTTTTTAATTTCTTCTATACAATTTATGGGATACTTGTAACCATTAAAATTACTTTGTGCTGGATAAGCAAGTAATGTATTATTATTGCAATTATTATTTCTATTTTCACAGGTTTTAGGTTTATTTGGATGTTTTAGTGATGATAAAAACTCTTTATGAGAAATACTAATGACATCTGCATTCTTTTCTTTAGCTAATTCTCTTAAACCTATAACTGATGTATGGCTATCAATAAGATATAGGAAGGAACCTCTATCTTCTTCATCACTATTATGAAATTGAAATGATTCTAGTACTAGCTTTAATGATTGTGTGGTGCCAGATGTAAATATCAAACTATAATTTGATGTATTTGTATTGAAATGGCTAAGAACAATATTTCTAACTTGCTCTATGCAATCTCTTGTCTCTTTATCAGTATGAGGATTTAAATATACATTATTTAAGAGATCTTCATTGATTTTATGTAACAAGATCTGTGGATATAGGACGGCTCCAGCATTGTCTAAGTAACATTTTTCTGAAAAAATCAATTGGTATTCATTAATATTTTCAAAACGAGACTATCAAAGTATATTCAACATATGGTAAGTGGAAAAATGTTAAATTATACTTTTAAATATAGAAAGTCAACATTGGAATTATTTGTTTTAACATGTGGCATTATTTTAATAATTTAGCCTTGTCTTTAATTAAATAATATTTTTTATAAAATATTTACTGGAAAGTTTTGGTTTAATAGTTACGAAATATAAAACATGAATTCATCCATATTTAACTAAAGTAACATATAATTTACTATAAATATTTACCTCCTAGCCTAGTAAATTCATTTCTTATTTTTTGCATTCCACAAGTATCGATTACGTTGCTTAGGGCCGACATATTTTCTTTTTACAATCGAAGTATGATATAAACAGCTGCCTTCTTTCCTATAGTTCATAATGTAACTGATGAAATGGTAACGACTGTTGCTTATAATCAACCTTGAGCATAATTTCGTAGTAAACAGATAATAACGGGAAGCTTCATTATATACATAAAAATAGTAACGTCACATTTAAGTAGTTACATCGTTTTGTTCACAGAACACATTTACTCATGGTTTTGTTTACTTGCTGACTGCTGTTATAGTTTAAATTCGCATGTTGTGAACAACGGTGACGTTATCAGTTATCAGCACATTGACAATTCGCAAGTGCCAAGTACATTTAAAAAGTGACATTGACAGTTCTCTTTTATAAGATTTTCTCTAAACTTGTGGCAACGGCGTATTGTATTGTGCCTACAAAAATCTTAAAACAAATAAACATTATATATCAGTTACTTTACCTGTAATGTTTAAATTTCAAATTATAATATAAAATATTATTATAGATACTATAAAATATTAACCTTTTGCACTATACTTAATTATCGAATTGACTGGATGACTAAAACTGTAATTTAATTATTTTTGTGTTTTGTTTTCTTAAATAGTTATATTATTGTTAGGAATACGTAATTGAAGACATGTCATTATTGAATAGGCCACATCATCACATGTTATACTAAAGTAAAGAAATAAAACAATAAATTGAGTACAAGGTAGTTACATCTTAAATATTTTTGGACCGTATCTTCCGCGTGCAGCAGAAAATGTAAACAAACGACCTAGTATTAGGACATTCCCCTCTTGCTCTTTCTAATTTCGAGACTACGTGTTTTACCAGAGTAAGGAAATGAAAGTAATATAAATAATAAATTATATTATTTACACTCCTTTTCCCGAATTGCAGCCCATATCCCTTGCGTTTATTGTTGGGCGCTTTCTCACAATCGAAAATTTGAAATAGAAAAAAACTACTTAATATTTTTGTGTATTTTAAAATGCCTTAGTACCTGAACTGTAATTAAAATAACGTTCCTTTATAAAATTATAAAAAAGTTAAATATTTTAAGCCGCTATGTGATAATATATAACATTATGCTCCATTCAATATCAGTGATGCTGCACAGACGTAGGTACCTTGTACCACCTTTGACGGCATCGCCTTAGTAAATTGCGTTACTTCAATTTAATTATTGCTTTTATGGAGGGCTTTTAGTAGCTTTTAGTATCAAGTGAACGTGATCGACTCTTATAAGTGAATTGACGTTCACGACAGAGGACATTCGCTCTACTATTTTACTCTACTCGTAGGTAAATGTTTGTCCTAACAACTTTATTTTGCTTGCAGTTAGCTATTAACCTGTTTATATGAGGTGCAGCGAAGTTTTGAAAGCTGGAAAAGCTAGATATTTCACCAGCAAAACTTTACTTGTGTACCTACATGAATAGTAATGTTTTAATAATAGTAGTATTAAATTAACTTTTCTTTTCTTAAATAATGAAATAGCTATAATGAATGGAAAAAATATATTGAATGGGAAAAATATAAATTTATTAAGCATTTTATACTTACCGCCCTTGAGTCGAGGCCGTTGTGGCGCAATTGGACAACGTCTTACTATTAATACGACAGGTGATTGATTATATTTAAATTATTATCGTTTCGACGGCGTTGAGTTTTGCCATTCAACATATAATGTCTTGAAAATTGGGAGGAAAGTTCCAGTAGGGTCGAGTGTCTTAACACTAACTTTCTTTACCTGTTTATTGGGAAAAAAGCTTAAAGCTGTTTTTTTTTGTTTTATACTCACTAATAATAACTTATATGTGCAAAATTATATTTTATAATAAGGCAGGCACTATTTATTGCCTTGGATGCCGTTTCATTTGACACACACACGCACCGGCTTACTGATTCGCGCACTATGACTTATGATTTGTGAAAGGTTTACTAAAATAGTAAAAGTAAAAGAAGTAATTCTTATAATAAATATAAATCTAACAAGATATGTTGTCAAAATAATGTATCTATTGTTTTAGCGAGTACAATACGTGATTGTTTTATGTTGTTTGATTTGACCTGGCTCCTATAATAATAATTACTACAAATAAAATATTTATTTACAGATGGATTAATAGAATTCTATTTACATGAATGAGAATTTTATCAGTTCTTTAGCAATTAGAACACAGACTCAGAGAGAACAACAGAACAAACACAGTATTAGAAAAAGATTATTTTTTTAAATTTACATAGGTAAATAGGCAAATGTGAGTTTCGTCCTGTCTGTTTTCTGTGTTTGAGATTTTTATATTTTGTTATTAATTATAAATGAACTTAGGTTAATCAGATGAACGCTTATTACATGTTCTCTACGTTAATTATTATGATTATAATTATTAGAGTTAACTACTATAATCATAAATAAGTCAATAAGAGTTAAATTTTCCAAACATTTTCTTATATATTCCAAATGAAATTAATTACTTAATGTATATAGGGTTACCATGAACTTTTATTTTTTAGCTTCACGCAGTATCCCGCATGTAGATGTATCCCGCTGATACGAAAATGGAGCCTAGCGCTAAGACACTGACAACGAAGAATTCTTTTATTGGCGTAACTGAACGCCGCGGTTTGCCTCAATACTAGAGCGAATAATTAAAAATATTAAATGTTAAACTTCTTCGAGTGGGAATCCAACCCACAACCTTTCGCGTTCACAAATACGCGCTTGTGCCTTTGCGCCGCGTCGGGCCTCACGAGCCATTAACCTTAACTTCTTAATTACAATAATAAATTAAACTATGAAGGTTATTTGTTTTACTATTAAAATATGTTGTTTTATGTTTTTGTCTGTATCCGCTTATTTTTTATTTAAAATTGATCTTAAGTTATATCAAGTTAATTAAGTAATTTACGTAATTTAAGTTTAGTTAATTGAAATATTTTAAAAATACGTTCAAAATTTTAAAATTGCTTGGACATATCAAGCTGAAATTAATATAAAAAATTATGTATATATATATATAATGTCAACAACGCAAGACCTATTGGGCACTTCCCGAAGACCAGAACAAATACAGAATTACACAGTACAAATGAAGAACTCCTTAAGGAGAAACAATCTCCAGAACATTATGTACTGTCTCACGGCTGAGTGAACTCAGCTCAAATCTTTTTCGCCATAGGATGTTTGGGAAGTTGGAATCTTTATACTCCCCTTTCAGCCGCGCCGAGTATCAGCATATTGGGCCTTAATGTTTCGAGTGACTGCCAGTATCGCGATCATCTGGGAAGCAAGGCCAAGTTGGCCTCGAAGAAACTGGGGGTCATCAATAGAGCGAGACAGTACTTCACGCCAAAACACCGATTGGCTCTATATAGGGCCCATGTTCGGCCACACATGGAGTACTGTTCTCATCTCTGGGCTGGTGCACCCCAGTATCAGCTTGACCCATTTGATCGCATACAACGTAGAGCTGTCCGAATCATTAAGGACCCAGTAAGCTGTGAAAGGCTTGACACTTTGGCTCTGCGTAGAGACGTCTCCTCGCTGTGCGTTCTCTATCGCATTTATCATGGTGAGTGTTCTGAAGAACTGTTTGACCTGTTACCTGCCGCCGAATTTTCTAACCGCACAGCACGTCACAAACTTAAATATCATCCACATCATCTGGATGCGTGGCACTCCACTACTGTGCGGTTTCGTAGGAATTTCCTTCCACGTGCCACCGAACTGTGGAATAGCCTACCCGCGGCAGTGTTTCCAGGTCGGTACGATATGGGTACCTTCAAAAAGCGCGTCTATCTCCACCTCAAAGGCCGGCAACGCACCTGTAGCTCCTCTGGTGCTGCACGGGGTCGTGGGCGGCGGTGATCATCATCAGGTGACCCGAACGCTCGTTTGCCTTGTCCTTTTTCCATAAAAAAAAAAAAAAATCTTTTAGGCTCTTAGGGAATCTCTTCCTATTAAAAACTGTATCCTATCCTAAATCCTTGACCATTTTCATTCTTATGCTAGATTGTTCTGGCTCATGTTACTTAGATTAATCTCAAGAAATACTAATTCGTAGGTATATCGTACAGATATAAAGTCTCATAATTTAGTTTATTTTTGAACTGAGGAAATACGACCACATAAAATAGTAGGTACTGTAATTAGTTAAAATGTCTAACCATAAAAGACCGATGGAAGTAATATTCTCTTATCCTCCTTTACACTATCCTTTACTTCTTTCTTTCTTGGCGCCGAACCTACTCTTCACTCCCAGCACCTCCGATCCTGTATATTTAAAAAGTATTATCTATCTCTTAGTCCGAACATATTGTTTGTGTTATATATACGGATATTAGGTATATAATCTTTCTATATATTTATTTATATAAGTGTATATATTCATGCATGCATTTTATTTGCATATCTGATATATTACACAGTATTTTACATTATAAATATCTTTTTGCCTTAGCTTAGGTTATGAACTTATCAAAATGAACTTGACATTTCCGATGCATCGATATACCTACCCAAATATGCAAATAACTTCCGAGTTTATTCAATAGTCGTCCTAAATCCAATATTTAGTTTTTTCAACCGGTTTGTATTTGTCATACAAATTATCTATCTAATTTGAAAACTGTTTCATATTACACATAGATAAACAAAGAAAAGTTGTATCCAATTAAACATAGGCTTGCCTGATCTTGTTTTACATATTCGTCATGTATCGTGGGAGCACTTGATGGTTGCGTGATAGATGTGGGTTCAATCCTCTCCAAGCATAATAAAATATTATATCCTTCTTTTTTTAATTTGTCGCTCTTGTAGGACAAAGCGGAGCGTTGACTTTGGTCACTTAACATACAATGTTTCGAATTCTGGCGGAACTTCAAATACAAAGAATTTTGACACAAAATTGTCCATAGCTATTCTGCTAAGCGGGATATAGCCTGGAGGTAGAAGTGGTGTGAACTCCCCGAACGATTTTTTTGAGTACGTCCTATTGGTGCCATATGTAGCTTGGTTCCTTTAATATAGGTAATTATATAAACATATTCTTTATATTTTACCGAAAAGCAATAATAATATCACTATATACATACTTCCTGTTTTGTATATTTTTTTCCTTAATAAAACTATATTAAAGTATATAGATGCGCACATATTATACGAGAATTACGTTATTAACGTCGATTTTACTATTTAACTTGCTGCTTACATAATAATTAAGGTTATTCGTTTCATTGTCAAGTTTCACGACTGCCTATTAACCAGTTTTCAAGTTTATGCCTTTTAAAAAATAACCTTAAGGCTTAGTAATTCGAGATCATAAGTTTTAGTTTCGCGGTTCCGGTAACATGTGATTTCCGATCGTACGCGATGGATATATTTTGTTTTGTATTTTTGGTATATTGGACATTCTGTTTAAATATTAGAAGTTCTAGTGGCATAATTAAGTTAGACAAGATATTTAAAAACTTTGATTTTAATTCAGACGCTTTTTTGGATTCTGTGCAGCTGTTACAGAAATACAACTACCCTTCTGAGACCCACACCGTAATCACCGACGACGGGTATAAATTGGACGTATACCGCATACAAGGAAAGGGGGCACCTGTGTTACTAGTTCATGGTATAGCAGACACTTCGGACAGCTGGCTGGTGCTAGGACCGAAATATTCTTTGGCTTACCAATTGGCAGACGCTGGCTATGACGTCTGGCTTTTCAATGCGAGAGGAAATAGATATAGCAAAAAACACACCAATAATCTACCTTCAAAGGTATATTGGAATTTTAGTTACGAAGAAATAGGATTAGAAGATTTGCCTGCTACTATAGATTATATACTATCCATCAGAAATCTCTCAAAACTAACATATATTGGATTTTCACAAGGTACCACAGCGATGTTCGTGATGTGCAGTATGCGCCCCGAGTATAATAGTAAAATTGAGCATGCCATATTGCTAGCTCCAGTAGCTGGGTTACGATATTTAAAATATCCGTTTATACGTTTTTGGTCGGAAAATTTAGACCGCGTAATGTCATGGGCTGAGACTAATCAATTGTATGAAGTTTTTCCATTTAATGAAAGTTTTAACAAATTTCACAATACAGTTTGTGATGTGACGTCTCCGTTCAGGATTATTTGTGAATTGGAATATTATAAAGATTTTGGATTGATACCCCTAACTAATCTGGTACCAGAGAAATTACCAATATTAACAGCTCATTTGCCAGGCGGCACATCTGCTAAAGTATTCTTTCATTTCGTTCAAGGATATTCAACACAAAAATTTCAACGGTTCGATTATGGAAAAAGAAAAAATCTAGAACTGTACTCATCTTCTTCGCCCCCTGAATATGATGTTTCAAAAGTTGAGGTGCCGATGACTTTATTTACAAGTGAAGTGGATTGGTTTAGTAATAACAAAGATGTTCAAATATTATTAAGTGAACTTAAAACAGTGCAAAATTTGGTATATTTCAATGAATCTCTTAAATTTTCACACCTTGAATTTGTTTATGGGTCCAGAGTGAATTCTTTAATTAATAAGCCAGTGTTAAGTATTTTAAACAGTTTACCAAAGATATAACATTTTCTTTTTTAAATACAGTGTATAAATCTAAGTCGGAATTTTATCAAATTTTATCTGGAGTGCAATGATCTTTACTATCCATAGAAGAAAAACAAAGACTAAATAAATTATTTAAACAAAAAAAATAATATTGTTTATTCTTTACAACACCATAATTTGTGGTTTTACCTTGATGGAGTAATTTTAAATTTGTATGGGCTCTAAGATGAATGGACATACTTTGTATATTGATGTCATTGACATTTTGTGGTGCACTATTTTGGTAATTCACTAAAAATGGATAGAAATTACGTGATAATTGAAACCTTGTCATATTTTAAAAGGTGGTATTTTTTTTTTATGAATGGACTTATTGTTTATTATTATTTATTTTGATTAAATATTATTTATAATATGATGAATAAACAATTTATTATAATTTATACATTAAATACATAAATCTACGGTTTTGGCTATAGTATAGTATAGTCCACCTTCGTCTATACTCATACGGAAGGCTGCGTCGAAAGTAACTCACTGTATGTAGATTTATATATTAGATAAAGCACTGACTTGATGCCATCATGGGATAGCCGGTGATACTTCTCTCACTTGTTTTTATGTCACCAGCATTTAGCTAGCTTACGTACGTTTAAATGCCATATATATTTTAAATATATATTAAGAAATTGTTTAAAAAAATATTGTTTATAGATAACTAAACTTGATATTTAAAGAACATTAATGTGCATATCTTCGTATATTTTATTGACACATTACGTCAGTAGAATATTATGTGCATTCGTCAAGGTAAAGCCGAAAACATTTAATATTCTTGAAAGACGGCGGCCATGGCCTTAGTTGTTGGTATAGAGACATTGTATAGAATATGGTCAAATCAGATAATTCTGTTAATAATACGTGGGCGCTCAATGTTTTTCGGTAGAAAATAGATATCTAAGTCAAAATGTAAAAACCTATACACATTTTTAATAAGCGAAAAACAAACGCTATAAATAGTAAAAAATATTATTAATTGAAATCTACAATCTATACGATGCAAATAGACATCTAAATTGCGAGAGCGAATTCCAGCTTTACCTTTATATGATGTTACATCGAACGTATCTAATTGAAAAGTGGACTTGGCAGCGGGCACAATGTGAAAAAAAACTAGAGCAAAACAAACTAGAGTATTGGTATGAGTCGGTAGTGCATGCCTGTGTGTGTGAACGCAGGACCAAAAATTAAAAAACTCGATCTGTCTACCGGTGTCGGGAACACACGTCCAGTTCGGATTGCCTCTCTACACTCAATTTAACGCGGAAAACACTTGGCTTTGTCCGGATAATAAACTCGACGGGCCATGTTGGTTCGTTAACAACCACTTCTTCATTGTCACCTCGACTATTGACGTTATAATTGTAGGCGTAAGGGTGTTTGCATGATTAAATGTGGAATCGGATTTCACTTATCGATGCTATTACGCTCATAAATATGTCAGTCGTTTTAAATTATCATATTAAATGTACGAACGCGTTTATTAGGTAATTATATAGAATTACTAAAAAGCAAGTGCATGACGTACTTTTTTTTATTTTTTGCATGTAGCAGGGTAGGTAGAAGGAACCTAGTGTTAGGACACTCCGTTCCCCGCTTTCCGCAGGATAAGACGGAACTCAACGCCATACTTGAGTAATGTAAATATGAATAAATAATAATGTATTCCCCGAGTGGGAATCTAATGGGGCACAAGCATGTGCCTGTAACACGATGGTTGTGGGATCGATTCCCATTCGTGGGAATGAGTTATTATTTATCAATATTTTCATTTCTTCGCTTTGGCCTAAAAGCTCCATAAGTCATCATTGTGTTATAAAAAAAACTTAAATCTCTTAAGAAATAATCTTTTATAAGCGCCACTGTACGTTATGTATTTTGTAGCAATTGCAATAATATCCCTTTATGTTAGAGATAAATCTCAAATAACAGATACTTTCGAAGGTAAATAAAAATAATTGAAGGAATTTTGTTATAAATGCAAACTATACATATTACAGTTTTTTTTATCGTTTAAACAAATAATTTAAGTTTCACTTAAATATTTCAACAAATAGAGGAAATTCAGCTAAATATTTCAATAAAGCTTACTAAAATACAAACTGCCAGGTTATATTATTTTTCAACCAAATGATTGTCCGCAACGGCAACCAAAAAAAAGGTTACAACAACCTGCAGCGCGTTAAAAACCTCTGGTTCACAATCCATGTTCTCGTTGGGCAAACCAGAGATCCGTGTTTCTATTTCGATTACTGGAATATTGAAAATAAAATATAGCCGCTATCATATTTCCACGCGACAGACGGAAATAAAGCCTGCCGACAAATCGACGGCTGCGTCGCTTCACGCTCTCGTCGACAAAGAATTGGGACTCTATCTGTAATCTTTCAGTGATTTGTTTATAGCATATATATATAATCGAAAAAGTATATAAGTAAAGGGGGAAATAATGATTAATATATTACTGCATCATAGTACTAAGGCTATATATTATTCGTAGCATGATAGTGCGTTCGATCCCCAATCGAAGAAATAAAATATTTATTTATTTAAAATTTATTTCTCCGCTCTTATCTTGGAATTTCGCTACTCTATACGCAATGCCTCCAGAATTCGGCGGAAAAGAAGAAACCAAGTGTCTTAACATTAAGCTCTCTTTGCTTACCCTGCTGTGTGCTGGATATAGTCAATCTAATTTAATTCTGATTTTTTAATCATTTTGCTGCTGTGTATGGAACATAGAACTAGTGAACGTAATTGTATGAGAGCAACATAACCCCATTTCAAATATAGGGAACTATTATTAATATTATTAGTTTATTATAATAGTTCAATATTGTAATTTATTTATTTATAATTTATATACATATGTAAAAATACATATATTTCATAGAATTTATATATTTAGTAAGTATTCATATTTAGTATATTTATATGAAAGCACCCGTCGTCGACTGCAACTGTAAGGAGTTGTAAAATTTACTCCTACCCTCTTGTCGAGGGCATATTTTTTAACTAACAGTCGATGCTTACCACTCGATGTGGTTTTCTCAGTTATTTTTTTTTAATATTATTGTAATTTTCTTAATAATATTGTAATATATATGTTTGTGGTTGACTTTTGTATAAGCAGTGTCGTGATTTACTATTTGTGTTCAAACTTTATGTACTTTAAAGTGGTGTTGAATCAACTCAGTGTCAACGGTAAGTAGACTTTTTATTCATCTCCATCAACACTACACAAATAATGAACAAATGGCAACGTTAAAATTATTTAATATAAAAAATGTATATTTGCTAAGGCATATATTTTTTATAATACACTTAGTTTTAGGTTACCTGTCTAAGTTGTCTAACTTATTTTATTTCCTCCATATCGTTGTCCTGAGGCTTAATGTGTTTCCCTTGATTCGATTTTAAACGTTTTCATCTTTAGCAGTACGATCCAAGCCACGGTCATCGCTTAGGATTAGGAACTTATAGTAAATTTTCACATTTTACCTTTGTATTTGAATATCATTTTGTATCAATTACAGAGATAGAAAAACCTTTATTTTTCGTATAATTATGTGTAATTCATAGTCTCAAGCATTATTTAAGTGTAATATTTTTCATCAACAAGAGAATACGGACTTTAAAAAATATCAATTCCCTACAAAATATGCAACGTTTGTCAAAAATGTCCTCTCATGTGAGGATTTCCAAAATTTGTAATGATATAAGTAAGTTACAATATGTCTAAGCTTATAAGAGAGATAATAAAATGTTTAAATGAGTGAATCAAAACAAATGTATTATACGTTCGTTAAAACTATAAAAACTGTAAAGTCATAGAAACGCTTCAAACCAAGATAGGACAATAAAATGTACTTGATGCCTCTATTAAAGAAAGAAGATAAGCTTTTCATGTTACATGTGCAGTTCACAATTTTCAAGCTAGGCTATGCATTTTGTGACTAATTATAAAAGAAGGACCAAGAAAAATGAAACTTATTTTTATAATTTCATTAACAAAATTAAAAAATAAGAAATGTATAAATTCTTCTATTTCTTTTTCTTCTCCTTTTATAATTTTGTCTGATGTGTCGCTTAATTTTCTTCAGCTTCATTCTCTATCCCGCACATAGCAGAGAAAGTGGGGGGTTTTAAAACATAATTCTTATGATTATTATCAGAAATTAAGTTTCAAATCTACTGGTGCCTTAATATAATACGTTATGTATATAATAATTAATTACTATAATCTAATATGCTACTTGTTTGTTCACGTACGGTGGTCTAAATATGTTCATGTTTAATTAGTTAATTAATGATGTAAGCTGAGATATCACCTAAGGTGCACAAATTATACATATGCATTATATTTACATATCTGAATAAATAAAAAATAAAAAAGGGAAAACCATAAATCAAAATTAAAATTTCAAAATTAAGATTTATAAGAATTCTTATTTTACTTTGTATCACCAGAGTGGGGAAATGTAAATAATTTAATTAATTTAGGTGTAAATATTCTTAACTAAAAATCAACAAACCCCCCCCCCCCCTCCCCCCCGTATTGTATCTATGTAAAATAATATCAAAATGAAATATAAGAACTTTACAAATTGTGGTCTACATTGATCTGCGGTATAAAACGATACTGATACTGAAATTAAAAAGATTCATTTAATAATAATTATTTTGCATGCGAGTTTAACTTTCATTTAATAATTAATATTGTAAATTTGTAAATTTGTTTTTAATATTCCGTCCAATTTGATGTGTTTATATTTTCGCTAGCATTAATGATATGTTTCACAAAATTATAATTTAATTTTAAAATCACGTTCACATATGGAATTTTAGATGTTTTAAACTTTTAAATGAGACTCTTAATCGGAAAGCACTGATCGCTTATATTTTTACAAATATTTAGTACATCTTTGGAAACTGTATCTTGGCCTCAAACCCACCACTCCAGAGGATAAGACGACAGCCGTCTTCTTCGTTGTTCCAGATGTAATGGTTGAGTTTATCCGCTGTATGCTCACACACAGACGATCTTGTTGTTGTTCATTGTTGATATCAGAGATGTTTTCACTTCACTCTAACACTGATTCTTCTCTTTGTGTGTCTTATATTCTTTTTTTATATAAAAGTTACAATGAATATAATTATGATATTTAAGTATATGGAGAATTATAATATTACTAGCAATTTGGCTATTATATAACAATAATACCTATTATAATATTAATATTAATTATTCAGATCATCAGAATAAAAAGATTACAAACAAAATAACATTCTGATAATATAATTTATATACTATAAAGTTTCATCTACATCAGTTGTTCTTGCGTAAAAGTGGAACAAACATCCATCCTCACATTTATAATATTAGTAGGATTATATAATTTTTGTAATCATTTTTAAAGAAATGCAATTTTAACATGACATTTTAATAGAATATTGAACAGTCTGTTCATTGGATGTGGGCCAACAGTAACAAAAGCTTCGTAAGCTAAACTTGCCAGCTTATAGGACATTTGGAAAGTTAAACTCAGGTAAGGAAACTTTCTATCATACGTTTAAGGGAAATTTATTACTTTAATACTCTCTTTAATGTAAGTAAATGTATATAATATTAATAGTTTATAATAAATTATAAAAAGGAGATCTGTGCCATCAAGCCAAAGAATAAAATTTCAATAAATGTCAATATATCGAGGCCTTTGTGGCGAAGTAGTACTAGTTTGTGATTAAACGGTCGTGGGTACGAGTCCCACTCGGCAAATGAACTATTTATTATTTTCTTTTTCCTCCTTCTGGTAACAAGACAGAGTATGGCGTTGTGTTTCGCTAGTTATGTTAGAAAGTTAGCTGTAGTAGTTATATTAAATGTAGCTCTGTTAAAAAATAAGAAAAAAAATAAAAGTGGGATTTTAACCAATGGGCAACCATGGACCTCGTTCACGCAGCAACTGTAACTACAAATAATACAAACAGAAAACCCTACTAAAAATTGTAACACAATATATTGACACTGAAAAGCATCCGTTTATTTCTAAGAGTTATATTCGTCGCGCTATATGTAGAGTTCATTCTAATTTGTTTAACACGATCTTTCGGTTCACCGATCTCGTGAATCTTTCACTTAATTAACCCTTTCAGGGGGCTGCCCCACTTCAAAGTGTCGTAAATAAAATATAATGTGTTATACACTGTGACCGATTGAACCGATGTGCCTAGTGAAGCGTGTTCTCCGCCCAGCTTAACATGTAGACTAGTAATGCTTTGAAATATCACCTTTGTACTAATATTGTTTGTGATAGTTAAACGTACGAGAATCTCTCGCTAGCTTTAACAAAGATGATACTTTGTTAATTACGATAGTACTTTGTGAATTTTGTTTAATTATATTAATTATGTTTTTAAGCTTTGGATATTTATTTACTAACCACTGAAACAATATTGAAAATAGTTATAGAAATTCGTTAAGCGCTTAATATTTACTAATTTCATGGTAATTAGATTATAATAATCGAATTGGTAGTAGATATTATATCTGAGAGAGGCCGTCGTGGCCGGCGGCAGAAGGGTGTGACTGTAACGTGACGGTTATGGGTTCGATCCCCACTCGAGGAAGTAAAATATTTATTTACGTTTATATTTCCATTTTCTTCGCTCTGGTTCGGGGCAAAGCACGGCGTTGAGTTCTGCCACTAAACACGCAATGCCTCCAGGTGAACCTTATGCTCGTTTGCCTTGTCTATTCTCTATAAATATTTATTATATCAATATATAGAATATAATAATTATATTTCTTCATAGAAAGTTTTGATATGGGTCACTATGTTAACTCTATAAACGTTAAACTTAGCAGAAGGTAAAATTCAGCAACGTTATATTTAAAATATAATAGATATTGGAAATTCTATAATAAATAATATTAACATATTACAGCGTTTGCTATTCTGTGACAGAGTAATTGTTTTGAAAGGTAAAGCATATCAAATAGTCTATATATAGAATGTCAACGATATCTTCCATCAACAGCTGTAAATATAGAACTGGCATTATAAAGTTCAAGCAGGTCAAGCGCGAGTCAGATTTAGCCACCGAAGATTTCATACCAATTTGAGGTTTGTATGTAACGGGAAGTACTTACAACTCATAGAAAGTTGACAAATTTAAGTTTGCGTGTATATGCACTAATTTTGTATGAAATAAACTATAATTATAAGTTTGTAATGATTTTTTCTATGAAATATCTATAAATTTTCACAAAAAAAGCTTAACACGTATGTTTCTAGGTTTCATAGTATTTCAATACAATAAAACTAATAGAATAAAAAAGGATAGCCACTTCTAAAAGTTTATAGCAAATGCACTTTCATGCCCAGTAGTGAAAAGCTGTCTATAACCTATATAATACAATTAGCGAAAAAAGCTTTTAAATTGTAAAGCTGATAAATTGTAGATGAATATTGATTAAAACCTTTTAAATTGTTTGATTTTAAAATATATATATATATATATATATATATATCGTGAATCTTGTTTGCTTTCCAAACGATTTCAAAAGAGAGACAACATTTAATTTTTAAGATTAAAAATGTTAAATTTCTTTTTTATCACTTAACTTAGTTTTTTTTTATTTTCACGCTGAAGTTCGCATATATCAAGGAAGGTAAAGGGAACCTAGGGTTAAAACATTTCTTTCACCACATTCAACCGAATATTCGAGGCATTGAGTATTGAGTAGCGAAACTCAACGCCGTGCATTGTCTTATTACCAGACCTAAGAAATGAGAATATTAACAAATAATAATTAATTCCCAAGAGTGGGAATCGAACTAATAACCGTCGTGCACGTTTGTGCCACATATATAAATTCTTGCTACTATCGTACTCTATCGATTTGGTTTTAAAGATCATGATGTGCCAGTTTCATCTATATAAATGACAAATTAAATAATCAAAATGTGATATGCAAATATACATTATTTTATAAGCAACGTTCATATTTTAATTAATTTAAAATATGTTTATTTTAATATAGCTTTTAAAATAATATTATGCTTGTTTATTTTAATTCACGTTAAAAGTTACTAGAGTGTAGACCAAAATAACATTTATACAAGTAACATAATTTTATGGGTAATTAATTTATTTGCTACCGCTGTTAATTTAGAAAGTTTGTGTGGTTTAGTTTGGTAATGGCACATGAAATGCTGTTAAAATAAGATTAATTTTGTTTCTGCGGAACCTTGTTTCTATTGTATGAGGTGTTATTAATATGGGAACTGCACAGAATGTACTAATAATGATCAATAAAAATCAGCTTCACGCTGTTTCCCGCACACAGCAGGGCAGAGGGAAGCTAGTGCTAAGACACTCCGTTCTCCACTTTCTGCCGAATTGTGGAGGCGTTGCGTGTTGAGTGGCAGAACTCAACACGTATTCAATGATATAAAAACATTTACAACCTTTGTGTTCCTACCATATTTTTTTTATTGTTACCAAATTCTAATAATCACTTATGTTTTAAAATATTTATAAAATTAGTTTAAATAAAAGATAATAATTACAAGGTTATTAAATATGCCGAAAAGTATCCACATTTTTTCTTTCTCTCTCTTCTTGTACAGTATAATATATAAAGATCTACAGCCAACAATATTATATAATATATCACTCAGAATAAAATAAATAATATTTTTGCTATTCTCATTGGAGAAATTCACTTTGAGAAACTACGTTTTGAACTAATACCCTGTCATCTAGAAGTTGACCTTTCTGACATAGAAAGCTGTTGGCTTTAGAGCTGTAATACGATGACAACTTGGTGCTATCTGTTTAAGCTCTAAAATATATTGCCGTAGGTATATATTATATACCATAGTGCTTTTTAAATAACACGTTCTAGACTATATACGCGACGGTTGTGAGTTTGATTCCCACTCGAGGGGATGAGTTATTAATTTTAATAAATAATGTTAAAAGAAATTAAATGATATATAAAATAGTTATATACCTCAAAGTTAACTAGCTAAGTATCACAATCGGTAACTCCTCAGCCCCGAGTTCAGAGCTAAAGAGCATGTAACGCGGCATTAAGCGGGTTGATGAGGGCAGAGCAGGTTCATGAATTATTAAGAGGCCGCGACTACAGATGAGTCTGCTGTGGCTTCGTTTTTAGATGGCTTTGAGAGCAGAGTGTGGTGCCGTGTGTTTTATGCAATGAAACTCGTTAGACGACGTCCAGGCACGTGAAAGCTTTAATTTAAATATTAATATATATGATGTAAATAATAAATAAGTGATGGTTTTTTTAGTTTAATTTTTTTTAGGGAAAATTGGGAACCTAGAGTTAAGACACTCCGTTCGTCAATAAACCACTTTCGGCCAAATACCTAGGGCGTTGAGTGTTGAGTGGCGGACCTCAACGCCGTGCTTAGCGTGCACCAGAGTGAGAAAATAAAAATATTAAATATTTTATTCCACTTGTGCCTCTTAGTATTTTAAGGTTTTTTATTTAGTTTATTTTTTTATTATTAATCCATCAATATCAAGTTAGTAGAGACATAATATTATTACATGATCATCATCCCTTTTTTTCGGCCACTTTTCATTTCACACATGACGTGTTGAGAGGTGGACTTCAATCCCACAATTGTGTTACCACATTGAAACTATATTATATTAATAAATAAAATATTTGAAATTTTAATACATAATTGTCCAATTATTAAATTTCTGATTTCTGTTTTTATATAGACTCTATATGCTAATTCTTTTTCGAACGACACATTATGAATTTCTATAAAAAGCCATTTTATATTCTTAGAGAGCCCTTTTACAATCCGTACATCCGGAAACTAAAGTTTATAACTCCGATAGTTGAGAAAACCTTTATCTTTATGAATACTTAAAACAGTTTACTCAACGGACTGTGAAGGCGTTCTCCACAAACATTAGGTGCCTTCTCAAGCAATATACTTTATCGTATTATATACTTTAGTTTGAAACTGACAATATTATTCATATATATTTAAATTCTATTAATTTTGTTGTATTTACACTTTTTATGTATATAATTTTCGCTAACTCTCCTCTACGGAACTTTTAAGTTAGAGGCATAATGAATTAACTGGGACCGTCGTGAGACATGTTGTGAGTTTAATTCCCACTTGTAGAAATGAAAAATTTAATATTTTAATTTCTTCCCTCTGTTGTCAAGGCAAAGCGCGGCGTTAAGTCCCACCACTCAACATGCAATGTCTTCAGAATTCTACAGAAAATGGGGAACAGAGTGCCTTAACACTAGATTTCCTCTGCCTACCATGCTACGAGTAGATGCGGGATACAGCATGTAACAAAAAAAATAAACAAAATATACGATCTCAAAATTAGATAAGAGAATAGTGAGTATAATCATATGATCAGTTAACATCGCTTTATATGATCGCCATAGTCTTTGTGATAAATGTCGCTTGTTAGGTTTTCTGTAACATCTGCATCCGCCAGCCGTAGACCGTAGTAGACCGTAGCCGTGGTCTGGCCGCTGCGGTCTCGCTACACGTATAGTATTTGCGAACTGACATTATCGGTGCGGGCAAATTTTCTACAATCTCCTTGTCCTTTTGTGTCCGTAGCTGGTCATGACATGTCCATTAAGTTATCCTGTGAATTTGTTGGATTTAATATGGGGGAATTTAGTAGGTATGGGCAAGGACACGAGTCCTCGGGCGTTTCCGTTTAAAACATTGTTTCTGATGTTGGTCCCTTTTATGGTTTAACTTTTGATTTATTTAATTTTTTCGTTTGTACGTGAACTAATATCATTTGTTTGTGTGCATACTTTACTTTTTACATATATTATTTTTTATTTTTTATTTACGGATATTATTGAGGCTTATCGTGGCGTATGGGCATAAGTCTGTGATTTTGAGGGCTGTGCCCCTGCGGACTTGTGCGCATCGGCACAAGTCTGCTGGCTATGGGATCGGTTGTCATTCAAGGAAATTGAAATATATAATATTTTAGTTTTAGTTGAGTTCTGCCACTCAATAAAACTTTTTTTTAGTGGCAGTCGTAGTGCAGTGGCACAATAAGCGCGACGTTTATGGGTTCGATTCCCGATTCCCACTCGGGGAAAGAAATTATTATTTGCTTCGCAAATTCGGCGGATAATGGGGTGCGGAGTGTTTTAACACTATGTTCCTACTGCCTACCCTATAGCTTGTGGGATACAGCTGTATATACTCGTATATTAATGGATAAACTAAATGGAAATTGATTTCTGTTAACCAAACAAACAATATACATATAACTTTGTAGAACCTATGATATTGGTTTGTAATATTGTTTCAATATTAAACTTCGTAATCTGAAATCATCGTAAACATGGATATACTATTGTTATTATTTTTCATACATAAAATCAAACGAACGGTCTTTCTCTCAAGGATCTTTATTTTTGAGCACTGCTCGTTTTCCAGGAAACAATATATCAAAGCTTGCAAATGTCGTTGAGAAGATATTACACTGGTATTTTCAAATTATGCTTACTTTTGTAACTACATTTGAATGAATGGGAACATTCTCATTCACTTATTAGTATTGAGAAGAGAACCCATTGTCTCTGTATATTCTCTTTGATTGGGAATAAAATGCAAATGAATACCTTGTCGAGCTAGATATTTTCCTAATTGTACCAATATGTTACTATTGTTTAATTTATTTGCTATTGTTTACTATTATAGTTTAATATATTTACTATTGTTTAATATATTTATATAAAATATCGACGAAATGCCATCTAAATACCTTCAATTTATTGTTACTTTGTTTTACGATACTATTTAAGTTTAATCCATTTGTCCGTCGGTTGTAGGTTCGATTACCGCTAGCGGCGTAGGGTTCCGCCACGCAATACGCAACACCTTGAAAACTCGGCGAAAAATGGGTAACAGAGTCCTTAACACTAGAATCTCTCGGCCTACCCTGCTATATGCGGGATGCAGCGTGAAGCTGAAAAAATCTAGGTCAAAAAACGACGATAATAACATACATTAAATAGTAGCATTATAAAACTAGTAGATTCGGTATGAGAGGAAGTGCGGCGCATCCGCCAGGCATCGTGGTAAACGATGAGTGACATCTTATTTCCTCAATGCGGAGCCATGTGATGCCGCCACTATACGGTAACGTGCATTATTCCGTTGGAAGTCAACGGAACCCGCGGGGACGTGCTGTTTTCAATAAAATTTAAACCAAGTTTTTCCTTGACAATATTCTTACACAGGAATTTTGTTGGTAACATTTTATTTAAATACTAGCCTTATTGTGGTATATCAATTTCTTGATAGTTTGAAATTTATGTTCAATATTTTCATATTTTATAAAAATGTTTATGCTGGATATAAAATATTGTATAAAAGTGATAGATTTTTCGTTTTTTATTAAAATTATTAATTAGATGTGTTGTAAAAGTTTTTTAGTTTAAGAAAAAAAATATTTTATTAAATAATCTTACTTAACAAACTAGTTTATAATTTCTCACCTAGTATTTGCGGTAGAAAGTACCTACCAAGCTTTTTTTTTCAAGCTTTTCCCCTAAAATGTTATAAACAAGATTTAATGCTAGTAAAAGATCTTTTTGATTACAAATATAAATACAAATATATCCCTCAAATGAGTTTCGAACCTATAACTAGCACATGAAGAAAAACCTATGATAAAGCACAATTGCATTTATTGCATTAACAAATTAATATACAGATATGTAGCTACATAACAAAGTATATCTAATGATAGATATAAAATGAAATAGACAGTACCTGAGAAGTTAATGGTCGTGGAAAATGGCTTTACAGTCCGTTACGTAAGTCGATGCTGTAAGTATTCTTGGATATAGAATAAGAACTTCCGAGATTTTTGCTTAAAAAATATAAATTAATTAAAAATTAATCGATTAATATAGATATTATGAATGACTAAAAAAGATATTTTTTTTATTTTACAGATATAATTAGATGTGAAATCTGTCACTTAAAATTAGATCAGCTTCACGCTGTATCCCGCATCCAGCCTACATTAGGCAGAGGGAACCTGGTGTTAAGGTAATTCGTTGCCCACTTTCCGCCCAATTTTTCGAGGCATTTGCAAAACTATCATTAAGGATAGGGGTTACGATTATTTTATATATATCAAAGGATTTATCAACTTACAATAAAGATGGGGACACCCCATAGATATTTCTTTTTATTATAATATTAATTCTATATTAATCATCAGAAAACCTTGTAACTTGTAATGAAAAAATGACTACAGTATTTAAATACAGTATTAACTTCTTCATTACAAAAGAAATTAGATTATATTTCTAATGGCAAGCAGCCAAGTCTAACATAGAGAAACAAAGCTGGAGAAAATTTATCCAGGTACGAATACAGGGCGCACGTGTAACATTTCAGTATAATTGCTAATACGGCAGCAGACCACTAATCGGTCTCTCGCTATCCGAACTCGACAGTCGGCCGCTACGACCTCATTATGTAATATTAATTTTTCACATTCATTTTCCTTTTACTAATTAAACTTTTTAAACTATTTTCAAATTATTTAAATACTATGTGGTCTCGTGGAATATGGATTATTTTACGATTTTTAAATGTGTTTTGATTTATTATTTTATACACAGTTACACAGGTACTTTAATTATGCCAGAATTCAGCGGAAAGTGGGGAGTGGAGTATCTTAGCACTAGGCTCCCCTACCTACCCTACCTACCTACTTTTATATTAATTCTATACAATTTAAAGTGTTATATTTGTATTTATTTGTAAAATAACAATAACACAAAGAAATAATTAATTATTCTAATTTTATTGCATAAGTAGTAAAAAGCGCAGCTATCACTCTTTAAACGAAGAATGTTGCGAATTCGAGTGAAAAAATAAATGTTTGGAACAATAAATTACCTGAATTTTCCATTATATTCCTAAGGGCAACTATATGCACCAATACTCATCAAGATTGTTACAAAAAAAGTCAGTGTTCAATTAAATATAAACACATTGCAGTATTACTTAAAACAATTAGAAATACAAATAAATGAACATTTAGAATGAACTTTGTTTTAGTACATTATGCATTCGATAGTGAATTGTGGGTGAAGCACAATTAAGCGCGAGATTGAATTCAGTTGAGGTAAATTAAACTGGTTAAACAGGATACGAGTATGTGAAGCTACCTACAATTGCAGTTTCTAATACCTTCGTACAGATTTAAAATATGTTTTCAGCTTACGGCTTTTTTTAAATTTTAATTCTTGCTTACACTACAGACTTATGGTCCGTACCTTTTGTCATCTTATAGAGTTCTTTTAATATATTTTTTTTCTTTAGGTGTTACCTAGAGCTTCCGGCTTGTCACGATTAAAAAAAATAGTAGTTCCTGCATATGCCTAATATATGAAAAAAGTTTATGTACCTACAGTTTAGAAATATCCTTTCATTCATCTATATAGAATCAATTTAAAGTCAATAAACCTAATTTTAAATTAGTGCTAATATCAATTGATAGCAGAATTTTGAAGCAAAGGATAGAATATAATGGTTATTACGTAATTTTATTTTAATTAATTCACTTTTCTTACGGCAAATGTAATGTTTTCAGATTTAATCGATTAATATAGAGTTTTCTTTCTTCTTCATCTTTACGCTGTATCCTGCTGTAGCAGAGTAGGCAGAAGAAGTAGTGTTAAAACCCACCTCCCCACTTTCCACCAAATTCTGGGGGCATTGGTTTTTGGGTGGCGGAACTCAACGCCGCCGTTATTTAATTTCATAAAAATTGTTCATATCGTTTTTGTATAATTCTTATAATTATACAAATTATATTATAGATACACTTATTATTGACATTTAGTTCTCGTATTTTACCTCAAACCTGTAAGCCAGCAAGTTCTAATAGTGTAAATATTTTACCAGTTCGGTAAATCTTCTCTACGGGATGGCTTAAAGCGCAACTAATTCGAAGGTAACATAATAATTAAGTCTCCGATGGAAGCACCGGAACATAAAGCCAAGGTTTAACTGCGACCAGCTGCGCCGCGGGAATTGTAAGCATTCGATTAATAATTCTTATGTTTCTATGAACTGGATTTTGTTTCATTCTCCTAGTAATTTTTATATAATGTTAAATGTACATTTCATTTTTCTATTTTTTTTATGTGAGGCACTGCTATCTTTAAGAAATATATATATAGAGAACATCTTCATGTATGTAATAGGTATTTTTAAGTAGGTAGGTTAGACCCCAACATTTTTTTTGTATATACATGTATTAGATGAAAAAACAAAGAAAAGTTGAGGTGACAAGCCGCATAGTGATGGACTTGCGCAGACTAGCCGCGTAGTGATGTGCGCGAACAAAAGTAATTAGTTCAATAGAAATATATTAACAACATTTGACACTGCCCGCAACTAGATAAATAAAAAGTACTTATGTATTAATATATTTTATTTAAAATTATTATCATCATTCATTATTTTTTTTGTTCAGCATATGCAACATGTTACTTTAGATATGTGTTAGCATCCTACCATTTTCTTGCTTATTTTCTATATTTCTAACTTACAATCGCTTTTAACTTGTCTGTAAGTGTCATTTTAAAGCACATTTTAGACACCAATAAAAAATAGCTGCCTTTGACATATTTTACTCTACTAGAACCGGTTTTTTTTATTTCGCATTTTCTCTTTAACCATTTCACAAAGCCAGTTATGACGTTCTGTGCTAACTTTGTCCTAGTTTCCTTTCAGTTAGTATATTTTCTATTTACTATGACAGGGTTCAAAATATCTGGTTATACATTTTGAAATAACGTAAAACTACTGTACAAATTTCTAACTACATATTTATAAGTATACAAGAAGGAAAACCTGACGATTTAAAAAAAATATATTAATTGTTTAATATATTTTGCTATAATATTTAATTAAACACGAATTTAATATAAATTTACAGTTTTGAACTTGATAGAGCAATATTAATTTGATTAAAATTCAATTACGAATACTAAAGTTTTCGTAGAGTTACAAATTCTCGTAACTCTTGATCGTAGCAACGATAGTTTCCTTTTAAAACGCAATACACTTTTAGTTTTATTATATAACGTATAATTTACAGCGTTAGTACAACTTTCTTATATTTTAGTTTGTAGGTGAAATTCTTTAACTAATATGTCGCTGCCATATATATGCGTCTAGAATATAAAAATATTTTCGTATTGTTCAGAATTAAATAGTTTTTAAATAATTAAAAATCATAATTTATGAAGGAAGAGTGTGTAGTGTAGAGCGGTGGAACGTGTCGGTTGAGATTTAAAAACACTGGAGGAAGGTCCCGTAAAAATAACGAGGACTCGATGGCATGTATGAAGAGGTTGATGACAGTGAACGAGGGGGAAGAGGTACGCAGAGACCATAGTTTGGCACTCCGTTGCCTTTGGCTGGAAAACAAGTAATATATTAAAATGTAAAATTTTAAATTATATAATTTAAGATGATAAATTTAAATAGTGGTTATTTGTTTACACGAAATAAACAAACCGCAAGCTATAATTTATTAAGCACGCAAATTATAATTGATTTTCATTTGTTTTGATAAAAAAAATATTATTTGCAATTATTAATTCACAGTCGCCATTATGATATTTGGTGAAAATCGCGGAAACCATGAAAGGCACTTATATAGCAGCATACAGCGCAACACCTGTCTTTGTCCGGTTAAAAGAAAAGGAAACCAGGAAAACAGAACACCTCAAGTTCAGCACGTCTGCTATGATTCCATGGTGTCTACTGCCAAACCTATCCAGCTAATGCTATAGGAAAGAATGCTGGAAAAGCTCAATAAATATAATATATTTGATAAAAAAAAAATACACGTAATAATAAGATAAAAAACAATACGCACCAAGTGATAATGAAATAATTAAAAAAAATAACAAAATCTATTATTAATTTGAACATACAACGTGGTATAATAGAAGATATTGATTCAAAACAGATAATAAAAGACCTCATCGGGGAACGTTATATAGGGCACAACATGTAAATTATGACGCTCTGGCGAACATGGAAAAAAATAGACAATAGAAGAGGCGAGCTTTATCCAATAATAATTCTCACTTGAATCTCTTCTCGCTTCATCTGATATAGAATACTAGTGGACCCGAACGCGGCTCCGCCCGCTTGAACTATACGAATATTTAGTAAATATATTTATAAAATTATTTTCAGTTTTCAATAGAGAGATGCGTTAAACAAGCTCATTTTGGGTGACGTTTTCTAACAACGAACTTTGCAACGGTCGCCTAGCGACGATTGTTATTAACATAGCAAAATAAATTGTATGTCAAATTAATAAGTATTTTAATATATTGGTATATATCGAAAATATTACAAATATGAGAAAAAAAGTATCCTATGTTCATCCCGAGACCCTCAAGTATATCTATATGAGTATTTTATCATAATTAAATTAGCAGTTTGGCCCTGATTGCGTAAAAGACAGACAGACAGACAGAGTTACTTTCGAATTTATAATATAGATATGGATGGATAGAGAATTACACTCGGTGGCCACTCGGCCGTCGCACACTCACTGATAAGAGGTAATACTTATAATTAGTTCGCTCTATTCTCTATTCAACAGGCGCAGAGATAAATTTAGTTGAGTTTTAGTTATTGTATTGAATGGTGATTGTGTCTTTTCTAGGATTTTATATTTATTTTTATAGTCTATTTCAAACCACTATTTGAATTGCAATGAATGATGATGGAAGTTAAGAATATTTCTTTTTGGTTTTGAAGTATTTATTCGTAAGCTAAAGCTAATTATACTGAATTTGTAATATTATATTTTTTAGTTATTGTTATGTAGCGTTGTATATCATGTATAGATACCTAGTCTACCAAAAAATAGTTTGTTACTGCAGTTAATTGAAAATTAAAACTATGTTATATTAAAATTATGTTATACGAACATTGATAACTCCACACCTAAAGACAGGCTACTCATATAAATCAAGTAGAAATGAAGATTTTATGATCTCAGATTATTAGTAAACATTTATTTTAATATATAATGACATAGATGTCTAACAAATTGATAATTTTTATAAAGATATAGTAACAAAAATTAAAATTAAATTAACAATAGCTAGTGAATTTAGCTATCGTCAAATAAGGTATACGAGACTCAGAACAAAGAGCTTTACGTATAAAATATAACCGTTTGTGACTTCCAGGTAGTAAGTAAAAAAATGGTCTCACTGACTGGACACAGTTAGAGCCAAACGCTGACATGTTCCCGACTAACACAATTACAGCTTCGAGGGCCAACAATCTACAGCCAATTCAATTAACATCAGCTTTTAAGGATATATTCGTATCCATACATAGCCTTTGCTTGCACGAATATGAAACGGTCTGTTTGTCGAATAAATGTGGAGTTTCTTTGTTGATTTAAATTTAAGTTTTGTATTTTTATCAATTGCTGTTTTTTAAGTAAGTCAGCAGTGGACGAGGACAGGCTGATGATGATGATGATGATGAAGTAAGTCTTTAAGTAAGTACATGTTACATGTAACTTTTTATTATAGTTAAAAACGTTGCCTAATTTTAAGAATTTTTATTCTGTGCACTGAACTATGATACCTTATTAAAATTCATAGTCGTGGGTTCGAATGTCATTCGGAGTAATATTAGGGTAAATAATAATTATAAATGGTCCCGTATGTAATGTTTCTATAACATGCAGAAAGTGACTCATCACTAGATTTACTCTCCGTATTCTCTCTCTAATCTACTCTAATTGATATATTTTATTTGATTGATATATTTATATGTTTCTTTCTACCCATAAAAGAATTTCTCTAAAAAATAATATTATAATTTTATATGTTTCTGAAGTGAACATTCATACGACGAATAACTAAGTAAAATAAGTTTTATAATTCAAGCACATTTCTACCTTAACAAGACTAATTAATCTAGAAGTAAGCTCGAAAATGTGAAAATTACCAACTAAGGCTTAAGTTAATTTATCGTGTTCTGTGCATCAACCTTACATTGTGAGCTACAGAGAGAAATGTAACGTTAAGTACTTCTTCGTTAATCTCTGCAGAACATAAGTATATATGAATTAAATAAATGATTTAGTTTTTGCTATGAAAAATATATTTATTTCATATTATATTAAATTTAGTGTTCGTTTAGTGTGTCCAGCTGTTAACAATTTTATATATATGTAATGTAGTGTATTATTTGTTAAATAGCTGCACAGTGTATTCGGAACGTAGCGGGGTCGGCAGAGGGAACATGGCAACCTAGTGTAGAGTCACTTCGTTCTCATGTTCGTAACAAAACACAAACAGTTCGCAATACGCTCGTTACCAGTAGAGTGAGAAAACTCTCCTTGAATGGAGATTGCACCCACAAATATCACGCTTACTTTCTAATGCTGTGTCACTATAATTATAGAGACCAGGTGGATGTTGCTATTACATTTAAGGGTTACCTATTTGGCTATTACAAAAGTATAGGAACATCTTTTGAAATAAAAGGTATACATTTAGGAATTAAGGCTCTATAACATAACAGAATATAGATTTAAATTGTCTATTTCACATCATACTATTCAATATAATTTTCTAGTAGAAATGGAGTTAATTGTATCAATTATGCGTAGATCGTCTTTAAAAGCTGATGCTGATTAAATTTCCTCTAGATTGCTTTCTGTGTAGAAATGCACTTAAGCATTTACAATGACCTTTTTATAATAAGTTTTAGTCTGTATATAAGATTAACTTAGTAATTTAATAGTTGTGTATGTAGAAAAGAATTATAGCATCGCATTATATACGAGAAATTATGATTTATTTGCCGAAATTATTTCCAAGAATTTCTAGAAACAAACATAAATACTTAATAAGATTCTTTAATAGTTTTTTTTAATTAATTTACTGTCGATTTATAATTGAAAATAAAAGATACTTTTAACGTTTTGGAATTGTTATTACGAACTTGGGAAAGAAAAATACTTATTTATAAAACGTATAAAAATTTGAACGTAGCTAGATTTGAACTTACCTCTTTTACGGATGGTTAGATGGTTTCCAAAACTCGCGGGTTCCAATCCCGCTACGTTGAAATTTTTATACGTTTAATAAATAAGTATAATAATAAACATAACACAAACAAATAATACCTTGACTAAAAAAGTAAATGTTTCTAACATATTATGTAAAATATTCTATTTAAGTTTATTTTTGGAAAATTGATGTAGCTTGTTATCTCCAATACAGTATTTGTGAAATTTGTGAGAAACAAAAATAAATATTATAAAATCACATAAGTATCACGTCGGGCGTACTATAACGTATTCTGAAACAGAAAAAAATAATATTTTTCTAGAATATACAAACTGAGTTTATAAATTCAAAGTTTTCAATAGAAACATACATTTGTGTAGTGCTGGCAGTGTGTGTTTCACTTTAGCCATATTCAATATCAATGATGCGACGAGGGCAAACAGAGCGGCTCGAATAGGAAATTTTATTTGATAAAGCTCGCTTACTCTCATAGACTTATTTTCAGTGCTTCTATACTTGTTCTTTCTTTAGTTCTCGCTGGAGTGTCATAATTTTCATTTTCAACTTCATTTCGCTTTTTTCTTCATTTGGAGCATTCTAACATTGTTCTTATGTAATTTTTGATAGAATACTAATAGAATAATAGAATAGAAGAAAAGAATATTTTATCTTTCATTCTGCATATTTTCAAATATGTTGTTTAATAATACTTACATATTTTTTCAATTTCACATTTACGTTCCATGTGCTACCTGTTACCTTTTACACTTAGACCACGTCCCGTTGCTGCACGGTTGCGTAAACAATGGTTTTCAAACCATAAAAATATTTTGCAGGATGTTATTAATATATTGAAATATAAAAGATTTAGACAACACTGTATATATACGTCATTATAGCCAGCTTCAGAATTTAACTGTAAACACGAAAACCACAAGTCCCATTCGGGGATTGTTAAATTTCTATTAAATTTATCTCGTCTTTTAATAGGAAATGCCGCATTAAAATAAGTAAAGTAAATTAATTTCTCAAAATATGCTACACATATATAACATGGTAAAAATAAAAAGTATAAAAAGAAATATTCCTATACGGAAGAAAATGCCTCTCTATTTCAACCTGTGATACAGAACTGAAAAACTGGTAGAAACCGATTGCTTTATTGACCATTCATTCGTATCTGAAATCTAAAACAAATATAGTGGACTAGTGGAATAAACGGGTACGTACGAGTATATCAATTGAATAGAAGTATACATATTCTGGTCACGTCGGCGTGGGGCGCTGTAGACAAATACGTAGCGGCGCTGGCACTTATTTGCTCGCTAATTTTGTTACTTCCCTCAATTTGAAAAGATTTATCCCATTATATAACGTTAGAATCGTTCTATTTTCTTATGTTCTAAATGGTTTAATTTATGTTTTAGGAACATATATTTGCATGTTAATTAATATATGTATTATTGAACGTATTTATTTTAGAAATACGTACGTATGATACATTGTAGTCAAAAATTTTTTTTAAGATTTTATTAGTTGTCAAATATATTTTTTTATTATGTTAATACTTCTACTTTTCATTATATTAAGGAACATACAAAATAATTTAAGCTTTATGGTGTAAAACAGTTCAAAAACAATTAATTATATTACTATACTAGCGACCTGCTCGCAGCTTTGCCCGCTTGTATTATAAATGAATTATTTTCTCCTCTTTTCATTTTAGTGATAAATCAAGTCAAATTAAATCAGCTTCAGCAGAAGAGTAGGCAGAGGTAACCTAGAGTTAAAATACTCCGTTCCACACTTTCCACCAAATAAAGTAGTAGAATTAAACACATTGATATTTACTTTAATTAAAACAAAGAGAAAAGGATTATATTACAAAGATTTATTGTATTAAAAGTGTATTTTGAAGAAAATGTGCTATTTAAGGTGAAGTGAACTATAAGTTTAATATTATAGTATTAGTAGTAGATTTTTGCAGCTTGTGATTCAGGTAAAGATTTCTATGTGGTACTTAGAAGCTTTCTTTTCACAATATTTAAATATTTATTTGCCTCAACATATTAAACATAGAGTACGCAGATGCCATTTTCTGTAAGAAATAATTATATTAATAGTATGTACAATTTCCACGATATTTATACTTGTCTATTTTAAATTTTTATTTAGGATTATAATAAATAAAATAGATTGTTAAAAGAGCCTTCACGAGGACCCAATTTAATAGTTTACCTTAGAAAACGTTTGTACCGACACTTCCTCAAAACCTGGAACTGTTAGAGGTAGAGGCCTCAGAGACCTTTGCATGATGAGTACTAAATATGGGCGGACCACTGAACTTGCATTCCAGAAAGGTGTATCCCAACAAGCGTAGCAGATCGAACTGACCTATGACAATAACAATGAAGTTGACTGCCAACCTTCACTAGTTGGAGAGGCACTTTAAGAAGAAGAAGAATAACAATGATGTAGTACGAAGAGGTAAAGGTGTAGAAGCAAAACGTGGCGAAGAGTTCCGCCACTCAACACGCAATGCCTACGGAATTTGGTGGAAAATTGAGGAACGGAGTGTCTTACCACTAGATTACCTCTGCCTACCCTGCTGGGTGTGGAAATTGAATTTTAAACATTTTAAATAAAATACGGATTTTTGTTAATTTCATTTGTACATAATACCTTACCTTCATAGATAAAATTGTGCACAAATAGCTCGGAATGAAAAGTAAAATTATTGCAGCAACACATAGTAAAAGCAGCACGGCATTGAATTCACCGTCACCTGATGTCTTAAACAAAGTATACAAAGCTTCATTAATAAAACATGTTATACTTATTAAAATGACAATATTTTATCTTTAGATAACTATTGCTTTTTTTATGCGCAGTAAAAAAAAATTCTAGTAAGAAATGCATCACATATGTTGATCAATAAATACATCTCTACAATTTCCATCTGAACCAAATCCTGCTCTATAAAAATATTTTACTTTAACAATTCAAATAGAGATCCCATTATTATACATATATAATAATTGAAAAATGATTACAACAATATATTAATTTATACGAGGCCGTCGTGGCGCAGCGGCACGAGGGTGTGACTGTAACGTGACGGTTGTGGGTTCGATCCCCACTCGAGGAAGTGAAATATTTATTTACGTTTATATTTCCATTTCTTCGCTCTAGTATCGAGGCAAAGCGCAGTGTTGAGTTCTGCCACTCAACACGCAATGCCTCCAGAATTCGGCAGAAAGTGGGGAACGGAGTGTCTTAACACTAGGTTCCCTCTGCCTATCCTGCTGTGTGCGGGATACAGCGTAAAGCTGATTTATTTATATTCAAAACATGAAAATCGAAAACAAGCAATATCCTATTACATTTTCTAATGTTTATATTGTAAGCATGACGACGGAAAAGATGGATTGTAAAATGTTAATAAAATATGATAAAGTTAAATGTTAAGTTACCACATAGCAAGAATAGGCGCTTAGACAAACCACTGGGGCAGATATTTTTTGTTCAAACATCAACAGTTTCTTATAAACTTTTGCGTAGTGTTTAAGCAATCTAAAATTAAGCATACTTTAGTAACTCTATTTGAAAAAGTATGAAGTTTATTCACTACTTTAAAAGTTAAGTTTTTAAAGTGGAAATTTCTTGCATGCCTCTTAAGTGGTGTACAATATTTATGACCAGTCTTAATGAAAACCAGAGAGGATAACGTACGAGCTTTTATATTTTTTTACCTATTCTTTTACAAAAAAAAAATAATAAAAAAGTCTGGGTGTGGCTGTGACTGTACAGGTCTTGGGCTCGATTCCCGAAATGAAATATTTAATTTTTACATTTCTTCGTTCTGGTATTGAGGCAAAGCACGACGTTGGGTTCTGCCAATCAACACGCAATGCTTCCAGAATTCGGTGGAAAGTGGGGAGCGGAGTCTCTTAATAGTAGTCTCCCTCTGCGTACCCTGCTACATGCGGGATATAGCGCGAAGCTGGAAAAAAGCTACAAAAATACCTATGCATAGATTGGTGATGTTTCACAATTTCACTTAATCGGGTTTTTAACGTGGCATCAAAAAACGCTCTTTCTCTTTTATCTTGAGTAGGTTGTATTCCATCCATGAGGTCTCGAATAGACCAGATCACAATATCAGCTTTAGTGGTTATTTCTCTTATCCACATTATTTCAGTTAAAATCATAACTATAAATAAGTTTAAAAAAAATAAGATGTCATTCGTGGCTCAAGGGTACGAGCGCGCGACTGCCTGTCGTAACGAGGCAAAGTGCGGCGTTGAGATCAGTCACTCAACACACTATACCTTCTGGATTCCGCAGAAGGTAGGTAACGGAAGTATCTTAATACTAGGTTCCCAGGTTCCTTCTGGCTGCAGGGTAGCCAGATACCAGGTATACGCGAGTTACAGTGAGAAGCTAAAAAATAAGAATGGCGCCGTAACGGCCAAATTAACAAAATATGTGACGTTTTTCTTTAATACTACTATAAGATTTCTCCCATATAATATGTCGATAAAGAAATTTCACTTCTACTAAGCAATTACATTAGCAATATTATTTATTTATTTTTTCTTAACATACATTTAATCAAACATGCTTTTATTAAATGCATGCATATGCAATAAATATTTTCTAACTTACATGTATAGTTTATAGCGTATGCAAATATGCACATACAGCTATAGAAAAAGGTGATTTCATAAACTGGGCTTGCTCCAAAATCTATGTTGAAACACCAAAATGGAAACAAGAGTGGTCGTTTCCCTTCACCCGGGCTATGAGTGGCCAAGTAAAACAGCAATGAGAACACACCAAAAGACATCATACCCACGGCTACGCCACTGGTAAAAATCAATGTTAATTTGCAAATTTTCCGGGTAAATATTTGATTGTAGAAAAATCTTTTCCTGTTAAAATTAATATGAAAGTTATTTTATTACGTATATAACATTAAAAAACTAACAATGTGTCACTTTATTCTCCATTTTCTGCTTATTTAGTGTCGATGGCTGCTAAATGCGCTTTTCGTCTAACCAAAGGTACCCAATATGTTTTTTATATGTCATTTAATTTTAATATTGTACAAAGAACGGAAAGAAAGTAAGCTCACCTGTATCTTTCACCTGTAGTGCAAGCATATAAAAAATTTTCTTTCATAATATGTTGCAACTGGTGATAATCGTAAACATTCAGTTTAGTGCACATAAGTATTATTATTTTGTAAGACATAACGATGCAATAAGTTCCCACTTCAGTTATAAATGGTATGTCGCGAATGAGAATTCCATGGTACAAGCCCAGAGATAAAATAATAAGAGCCGATACTGCGCAGAAAATCATAGCAGCTTTGGCGAAATACCTTTATAAATGTATAGAAAATAAACAATTCAGTTTTTTTTACAATTTATAAACATTTTATCAATTATTATTGGAATACTTACGTGTATTTACGAATTGGGGCATCAAGTACCTGAAAAATTCCCAATATACTAAAATTTTGTCTATGAAAATTTGCAGGTCTTATAATTCCTTTAGCGCATTCATTATTATATTCTTGTTCAAAATTAGCCTCTTTAAATTTGAACATCTCGAATATTTTACTTCTTGTAGTTCGTATGACGAAAATAATAAAGTAGTAATGTGAAAATAATTCCTCAGATATATATGATACTAGTGTCAAATTAAATATCGCAATAGATCTTTTTTTTTAACGTAATTTATTTTAGCTGTATGTTTCTTCATAATATAAGCAAATATGTCAGTATAAAAGTCTTGTCTTGTTTTTTTAATTAAGGAAATAAACTTATTTAATATAAAAATATACGTAATTGAAAATATTATACGATTATTATTCGAGGCTTGTTATGCAATTTTCCAAAGCAGAGATAATGTAATGACGTTTCATTCGTTAATAATTTAATAGCACTACGGTTAAGAGCTTTAACTTTTTAAAAGATTTTGACCCTAGTTACATTTTGGCCATGACCTTAATATAAAACTTCTCCAGTACATATGTGTGATGTATGACCCTGACAAGACCAAAAGCAATTAAAAATATCTACAACATACAAAAAACTAATAATATTTATCTTTTAATTAATTCTTGCGGAAAGAATTCTTCTCCTTCTTCTTCTTCTTCTTCTTTCTTCTAGCGGATGGGTCCGAAAAGCTGAGGATCGAGTGTGGTGGCAAGAATTGGGGAAGGCCTATGTCCAACAGTGGACAAAAGATGGCTGTTGATGATGATGATGATGATGAATTAATTCTTATTAAAAAAAAAACGATATATTGAAAGCAATAGCAACTATTCAAACGATTTGTAATAAGGAACTGCTCGTAGCTGAACGTAGCAGTTATCGCCGCAACTAAGAGTGACAATTTGCTAAAAGTCTTGTCTTTTATTACCAGCACTCAACATTTTCTGGGTCATAATTTTTAGTTCCAAATAGCGTTTGCCGCATCGCCTTAAGCTCTGACGGGTACACACGGCGACTACTAGCTCACTAGTTCTTAACGTAGTTGAAATAAGGCATATAATGCGATAAAATGTTAATCTATTGTACACTGTGCTCGTAAAATTGAGTATTTTGTTGCAATTATCTGTTTCGTGAAGGGAGAAACGGTTAAGATTGTAGTTATCTTTTTATATTGAATAGTAGTGACGTATATCATGAAATGTGTACCATTTTGGATTTTTAGTTTGTTTATACTAATTATGTAAAATTTAATATTGTGGAAATGACTTGAAGAGAAAAATTCTATAAGCGACACATAGATTATGCGATAAATTGCTTATAAATAAAGATTGCGAATTTAAAAATAAATAAACCCGTGCAAGAAATTATTTTAATAAAACACATTTTGAATTTCGATTCTATACAAGGATAGAGTATGAGTTTCTTAAATGTGATTAAATATATAATTATAATTAACATGTAATCATTGATATTTTGATAAATGTAGGTATTTTGTAATTAGTAAAATGGAGCATGGAGGCGGTAGGGGGTGAAACATGTCCAGGCAATACAGTGATTATTTTAAAAACTGGGAAACTGTTCACCTCTCTGAGAATTGGAGGGTGGGTGAAAAAGTAGTATTTGAGGAAGCTGTGCGGCCTAGTGACTTTAAAATCAAATTTCAGTGTAGGACGTTTGCATTCTTCTTTTATATTCTTTATTGATTTGAAATGCAGAGTATCATCAAAATTTAGCTGGTTATCTTACATTATAAGCGTCAAGCACGGCCAATGTTCGAAATATTATTAAATTGATTTTTTTATAATTTTTTGCATATCTTTATCGTTACATATTATTAAAATACTTCCCACCAATCTATATATATTAGATTTACTTAGATTAGCTGTATAATTTATTGTCATATTATGAAATGTATTTAAAATCTGTTTCGGTTATTATTTTAAAAATTAACGAGAAAAATACGTGACTAATCTTAACTAGACTAACATAAGCTTGGTTCCTGGTATAACATTTCGCTTCTCTACCCAACGATAGGTTAACTAACACGGATTATAGACTTCGTTATCAAATAATATTCATAAATTTTAGAGTATTTTTTTTTACTACTTGAGAGTAAAAATTGATAAAAATAGTCGTCTAAGCTAAGGATAGCAATAATAAATAGAAAATAAATTTGAACAATATGGTTTAGACATGCAAGTCATTATTATAGTTGAAACTCGAACAGCAAAAACACATACTTTAAATATTTTATTTAGTAAAATTAAACACTAATAAATTTATTTCTGCTATATTAAAAATTCAGTTCAGTTCAGTTTTTAATTTATGGATATTAAAAATTACAGTTTAAGAAAAGGTACATCAATAGGTATGTATATACATTGACATATAAGTGTAAAACAACTGCATCTACTTACTGACACGATTTTCTAACATCGCCATCAGATTTCACATTTTTCGAGCGACTTGAAAATAAAGCGACTTTTACAGTAGAGAAATGCAACTTGGATATCCTGTTAAAGTAAATATTTACACCTTCGGAAATATTTGTCACTGACTTGATGAAATGGTTCACTCACATTGTGCGGAGCTCGAATATATAATAAAATGAAGAAGTATTCGTTACATTATTTATTTATTTAACATTGAATCCAGGTGCGATATTTTAACGTTTTCTTATTTAAATAATCGTACAATATATATGAAATTAGGTCAATTTGACCCTGTTTTTATCATGCTGCATGCACACAGCAGGGTAGGTAGAGGGAACCAAGTGTTAAGACACTCCGTTACCCATTTTCCGTCGATTTTTCAAGGCATTGTATTTAATTCATTAAGCCGTTAAGCTAGATTATTTTTGCTAATTGTCCAACTAATCTTAGTTGACCGTATTTAGTAGTGTTATTAACATAATTCATGTTGATATAAAAACAGTTACTATATTAAATAACTATAAATGGCCATCAATTAATAAATATATGAATATAGCTTAATTACTTTTGGTCATTTAGGACAATATACAGCGTCCACCATAAATGAGTGACATCTTATTTCCTCTGCAAATAGGTTGAAAAGGATGCGACCGCTCTGGTTACTAGCATTATTATGTTGAAAGCAAAAACCGCAGGAATGTTGAACTGGGTAAAATTAATGTATTACGTAGAGTGTACTACGTGATTATAAATTTTAATTCAAATATATGCACTCGTTATGTGTTTTTTGTTTAATTATGTAATAGAACACGTTTATAAAATGTTAAAATGTTATTTAAACATTAAAATTGCATTATTACAAAAAATTACAATATGTACAAATATCAATTTAGGTATTTATTAGTCACCTAACTAAAATAAATAATATAAATCAAAAAAATAATAATATTTGCGAGAAAAGAAAATGAATCACGTAAATCAGTTAAAAAAATTCAGCGCAATCGATGTACATACATAAAAGAATAATAATATATCAACCGAATTGAGAACCATTTCCTTTCTGAAGTCAGTTAAAAATATTCAAGCCAACGCTTTATAAAGTAGCATTAACGATGAAGAATATAAAGATTATGATAATTAAATAAGAATAAATATAACAAACATTCTTTAAAGGCACCAGCTGACGGCTGTAAGCGCCCAGCACTCGCAAAGTATGAGCCGCACTACTTCAGCCTGCCTCGCGTAGATAAGTCACGTATTCATTACACGAACTTCGGATGAACCTGTCTCAAGCTTGCACACACGCGGATATGTGAAAACGATGCTCCTAATGTGTACAAAGGAATATCATAAGACCGTAGAATGTTCCAGACTTTCAAACAAAATCATAACTTATGTAATAGCTTAAGCTCTTTGTTTGTATTCTTTATTGCGTTTTACTTCTTCTTCTTCTTGGCATTAATCCCGGCTATCACCAGGGTCTGCCTTCCTACTCAACCTACTCCACTTTGCACGATCTTTTGCGTCCTCGGTGGTTAGACCATTGGCTCTCATGTCCATTGCGTTTTACATGGTACGTATATTATCCATATTTCTTTTCAGCTTTTTTCCCATATAGCAGGATAGGCAGAGGAAACCTAGTGTTAAGGCACTCTGTTGTTCCAATTCTCGCTGAAATTTCGAGGAGCTTTTGCGTTGGTACCAGAGCGAAGAAATAAAAGTATTAATAAATAATATTTTTATTTCTCCGTTTGGAAATCGAACCTACAACCGTAACAATAACTTGCTTGTATTCATGCGCCACGGCGGCTTATTTATATCTATGACATTAAATTGTGAAGTTTCTCTGTTTTGCATAGAGAATATCATATATTTTTATCAAGTGGTCTTGTTGTATTAACAGAAGATCAAATCAGTACTGTTTTCTTATAGTTTTTATAATTATAGTAACTGTAAGTAACTAAATTGCTCTTACACGTGTCGTTCTGTAAATTTTCTCTTTAAAAGGCGATCACCAAAACGGAACATGTATCTATTTACATTGTTCTATATAAAACAAATACATTTTAAAATGTTTTAGTAGCAATATGTAAAATAATAGACAATTTTAACATACTAAGCCACAGATATTATTTTTTTAAATTGAACTGTGAATACGAATGAATTTTGTATATAGATAGCTAAGTATCAGTGAAAAAAAAGGTGAAAATGAAGAAAATTCAAAGAAAATATACAAAGAATTTTCCTAGGCACATTAAGAAACAATGGGCAGTGAGCACTCCCAATAAGGGATCAATACATCTAAATTACAATCGGTAAGGTGTAATTGCCACAATCAATTACGGTAAGGCATAAATCTAATGCTAATAGATCCTTAATATATAAGAATAGAGAGAAAATGAGGTTTATTTTTAGATCACTATTTAATATATGTAGTTAAGGAAATTAAAAGTAATTGAAATATACTGTTCTTACGCAATGGTTAAAATAATTTAAATAAGGATTTTGGGCATCATAATTTTTAAAAGATAAAAAAATTAATTAAATACATTTTATTTATTTTATAGATCGCTAATAATACAAATATATATACTTAACACATACTTCTAACATGAGAAGGTGTCTTTATGACGATATCCTTTACAGAAAAGGGTTGAGGTAAATAACGTAATAGCAAATCGTTTATCAATATAAGGCAACTGCGAAGAGCTCTCCAGTAGAATTAGGACGACGTGCCACTAAAAGGATAAAATCCTTTAAAAGCATGAACGTCTCCGAGCTATAATGGAACCACGCTTCTTGTTGGTGGATGGTGAAATATTTAGTAGAAAATGTATATAATAATATTATTAAGGTAATTATTGATATATTCGTAAGTTGTAAAGTGTGATTACCATTGGTTTGTGCGTAATGTTAAAATAAATTATGAGTGTAATATACTTTGATATTTCTTTGTCTACCTTTACTGAATATACAATATGTTTTACATAACTTAAAAAGTTATTAATTGAACATAAAAACATAAGAAATAAATCTGTGTTATTAATAATTATTTTTTATAAAGAAATGTTAAAATGAAAAAAAAATGTTTTATATTTTTTTTGCCATATCTGCTAATTTTCGTACACCACGACCGCGCTACGATCACGTGCGAGGAGACCATACTATCTCGCCGTTAGCCAACAAATTGATATTTTTCAGATACTTAATCTTTCTTTCAAAAGAACTTTTCTACATTAATTTATAAAAACAAAATTTGACAGTATACACTTTCATCAAACACTACTCCGGTTTCTTAGTTTAGATATTAATATAAATTATAATACATTTCAAGTAGTTTCTTATATTATTTCAAATTAAGAAAGTTTTTTATTATTAAAAAAAAGAAGTATACATTTGTATATTCTATTTATAAAATACAATTAACCGTATTATTTAAAATAAAGCTTTAATTTATAAATTACCTGAAACTAAAACAATATATTAAAAGTTTAAAAAGCTAAATGCAAGTGACAATTCAATGTGAAATTTTTCCAACTAGATAGCAAACATCACGTAGTAAATTTTTAATAAGTTAGAGAAGAATAAGTTAGAATTAACTTTATTTTCATAATTTATTTCTGTCATGTCCACAAATGTATCAAATATTTTCTTTTAAATAAGAGTTTCTTAAAATATTTTTATTTATTATGAAATTCCAATTTCGACTTGTCATCTACGTAAATAAATATAATAAACTTGTTATATTAATATTGACCGACTTACAAAAGAACAATAATATATAAATTTGAGCACCAACCTAGACTCTTGTGTCTTCTGATCTTTTTTTATGATAGGAATTGCCTAGAAGAGAGTACAAATAGTGATATAGTTGTTTTTTCTGGTGTGATAAAGTATTAAATAAATAAATAATAAAATGAATGTAAATCCAATAGAAATTACAGTAGTTGTTACTACTATAAAAAATGTATTGTTTAAGGGCACCTTATAGAAGAAGGAATCGAAAGGATAAGGTTCCCAATGTCAAGATATTGATTGATAGAGGTTCCAGTAAGATAACTAGGGGCGCGAACCAGACCTCAATTTTTACTCGCTGCGCTCCCAAAATCTCGGTAGTGTTCACATGTTGAGCGAAGCGAGAAATATATTTTTTTATTTTTAGATTTTTTTTTCGTCTAAAACCATCTACGTGGTCATATCTATAAATGCTTGCAAATTTTCATCTCAATCGGTCAAACCGTTTGGGAGCCTATTGGTGACAAAGACTGTAAAAAGTCTCCAGTAGAGCGGTCCGTAATTAATCTTCAATCAGGACAGATTGTAACTCAATCTGAATTGGATGTCTGTCTGTATATTTTCTGATTATTATATTAAAAACTACCTTACTTGTAGTTACCCCTATACATAACTAATTAATAATCAAAATTGAAATTTAAAATTTATAAAGACCTTCTCAAATTCTCCTCCTCCTTCCTTCTCGGCATTACTTTATATTATTTAGCTACAATGTGTTACAATTATATCTTACAAATTAAAGTCCCGTTTTTGGTTTCGTGGACCGAAACTAAATGGTAAGCGGAACAGAGTAATTGCCATACCATAGACAACTCACCAAGTAATATACATTGTTTGAAGATCAGTCAAACATCTCTGTTAGTAACGAGGTATTCTGTAAAGTTGCGAGTGGTGCATTTGTACCGTTAAATATGTCTTTGTCGTGCTCATTCAAAGCACCGGCCATATAACTAGGACATTAATATTAGGGAAATATATCTAATTTATATTGCAATATTTGTAACGAAATTTCAGGCTCTAGAGGCATTGCTTTTGCCTCGACACCAGAATGGGAATCGAACCTACAACCTGCCGCCCTTACAGTCACACGCTTGCGCCACGACTGGCCTTAAATAAGATTTGAAGTGAAACTAAATTTTAACATATCAGTCTCGTCCATTGAGGCTTGCGTACCGATTTCATGATGATGACGCGACCTATAAAAATTGACAATTTTAAATGAGCGGGCGGAAATTTGTATGAAATAAACTAAAAAAATATACTTTTATAATGTTTTTTCATGATATATCTATATTTTTTTTCTTTTGTTTGTATTGTAAGTTCTTACTTGCCGAATTTTATAATTGTAAGTCCACTATATATTTTGATTTACATGGCGAATTTCATTAGAAAACAGTAAAACCATGCTTCGACCGTCGTGCCTTTTATAAGATAGATAAATGCCTTGACGTACCTTAGATAAATGGCCAACAAAGTAATCCTATTTTTTTCTTTTGAGTTACGGAACCCCAAAAATTTTAAATATCATTACTTTATATTTGTATATACACGTCTAGTAGACACAGAAATAGAATAAAAAAGATATCAATTTGCCCTAAACGAAGGAAACTGTACATAATAAATTGTATAATAATAGCAAGAAGGTCTTAATTATTCGCGTTTAAGTCGTTTGCTTAAATAGGGCGTTCACTGCAGACACTTCATAAAAAGTTATAAAAAAGAAGTCTCTACGACTCTTGGGAGATATCCATGCAATACAGTGTTCTTAAAACCAGAAAGTGTCATTTTAAATTTCCACCTCAATAAATCTAGATTTTGCTATAGCTAGCTATAAATAATAACTTTAAACATAATTACCTATACGGTTTTTTCGATCATCATCATTGCCAGCCATATGACATCCACTGATGGACATGCTTTCCCCAAGGAACTCCAAGAAGATCAGCCCCACACCGCGGGCATCAAGCACATTCTGATACCTGATTATCAGGTTATCAATCCGACTGGTTGCGGGCCTGACTTCTGAGCTACTTTATTACTATCAATTTCTAAATGGTACGTTTAAAATTAAGGTTATTAATAAATTAAGTCGATCATTTTAATTACCTAAATATATTGTAATAATCCATTAACCATGTATTTACATTTCATAAAATCTATAAATAACTATAAAATGTTATCTTTATCTGTTTAAGTAAATACATACATTTAAAAGCTTTTAATTAGAATTCACAATTAACACGAATAATATTAATAATAATCTCTATACACTATTATATATTCTAATTATTAAGCACTTCCATTTAATTCAAAATTCATAACGTAAATTCATGGATGATGGCCAGATATTCATAGGTAATGGGCGGCTGTGGTTTGATCACTATTTATTAAATATCAAAGAGGCGCTGCTATAGTAAGTTGATAAATTATAATTCCATTTCAGTAATCAAGTGACATAGATTGGGGTCGACGAGTGATTTAAATAATGACATATCAACAGTGGACGCTACCAATATATAATATTGGTATTGTACAAATACCAGTATATAATACTGGTATTGCCCACACGGACATACAAATATGAAATGAATTTTGATTTAGGTATAAACTTGCAATCTAAATTCACAGCGCAATCGTTTGAGCTCTCGCGCATCGGTACGCCGAGTACTTTACAATTTTTAATACGTGATAACTGGATTTTTCCGACGGTGAAAAAGGAAGGAAAGGTTAGGTTAATATATTACTTACATTTAAAAGTTTAAATTTGACAAGAATAGAAAATTTACAGGAAAAATAAAGGAAAAGCCAGAAAAATGGAAATTTATGTTTATATATCACAGACAAAAACTATTACAAACTCATAATTATAGTTCGTTTCATATAGAATAAGTACATGGGTGTTTGGAAACTTAAGTTTCTCAACTATTATAATTTATAAGTTGCACTGAAATTGTTAGGGAAGGTTCTTTCTCGTTCTGTCGAACTCTGGAGGCATTGCGTGTTGAGTAGCAGAACTTAACTGACTGTGCCGCTGCACCACGACTTCTAATAGTATGTTGAACTGATTTATTGTTTCGAAAAAAGAGGTTTAAATTACATTAAATTAGATAACTTTTTGTATGTTATATATGTACGTATAACTATTGTACAAATTTAACATAAATCGTTAATTGCTATAAATAAAAGCATATATATTGTATTTTATTTAATTGACACTAACATATTGTTTTAATGTCGAAATACAAAACATATTTTTTTCGTTTTGTTTATAACAGTAAATTTATTTATGATATTCATAAATAATATTCATCAAAGATTCATTTCCTAATATTTTTGTTATATCAAAAGCAAAATAAAGGCAAACTTCGAATTTCAAAGTCAACTTTAATATTAAGTTCTTATAATATTCACTTTCAACTGACAGTTTGAAAGATGGAAAGAAAAAGAAAACGGGGAAACCAACTTCAAAAAGTGGCGGGTGGTTTACTTTAGAGAAATTTTGTCTGTAAGCACATTTTTTATTAAAATAAGTAACTGTATTGAAATAACATGTTTTTAAAGAGTATGTATTTTTAACGCCTTATAGTGTTACATTTGATAATATTATAAAATTATAAATATTTTTATGAATTTCTGTTATATTTTTATCACTTATAAAAAAACAAGTTATCTAAATTATTTTCACAGTTCTAAGTCAAAGACAACGGAATGTTATTTAGAGAGCTTTAAAAAAAATTGTAACTTCGTTAGATTTCGCTTAAGAAAACTTCGAATAAACAAGACAAAGGTTCCTTTGACCGCTTTTGTGTTCTGCTTAAGTTATTCTCGATATGTTTTTAATGCTGGAACTGGAATAATTTAGCAGTTATTTTAAAAACGTACCTACCTGACTTACAAAACTGTATTATATATATTTGTCGATATTAAAGAACAAAAGATATTTACCAATGCAATACTTAAAGTAAAGATTGATGTATGTATGTATGTCATAATTCAAAATAGATATAATCCATTTTTTTTAAATTCCATAACATTTTTGAGTAAGTAACATTAATTATTGCGCTCTATAAGGTTAAACAATGCTAAAATAATATTGATAAAAATATTTTGTGCTAAAAAAATATCTAATTTATAAATGTACTAGCGGTCCGCCCGCGGCTTCACCGGCGTGATCTACGTTATTATTCATTTCTGTCTCCATGAGTACCTACGTCCTATAAGTGACGACCATGCAAAATTTACTACTCCTAGCATTTGTAGTAACGAAGTTTCATACAAACTTTCAACCCCAAAAACAAACCCTTAGAAGTCGAATATTGCAAATTCCCGTCTTAGCGAGCACCTACGTCCTATAAATAACTCTTATGCAAAATTTCAGATGCCTAGCACATGTAGTTTCTGAGATTTCGTGATGAGTGAGTGACTTTTCGATTTTATATATATAGATAAAAGAAGATATCCTAATTAAAATATTCTAACAATATCAATGATATCGTTAAATATTTTCGATAATTTATAAACAAGGGTGTTTGCGGTAAAATAACGGCCTCACAATATATATATAGTGACAATGAAGTCGCTATCTTGCATGCATGGCGGGAAGCTCACGGGTGATTGAGCCGCATTCGAATGCAAACAGTATGCACTATATTGCGCGATAACGTATGCACCGACGTTGTTGTACCAGTCAAAATTAAAATAAAATACACCAATGAAATTGTTATTGAAAATTGTTCATAAATATTTGTTTTCAACTAACTGTATAAACATTTGGGCAGCGTGTTGGTTTATATTAATGTTATTTTTCAATTGATGTTATTATTTTATTTTTTTTTGTAGAACTAGCTCAAATAAATAAGCTAATATAAGCTATAAATGCCGTCCCCTGTGCCAAAGGGGCATAAGGGTGTGACTATAACGTGACGGTCGTGGATTCGATCCCCACCCGAGGGAAAGAATTATTATTTATTCATATTTTCATTACTTAGCTTTGGCACCAAGGTAAAAGACGGCGTTTAGTTCCGCTACTCAACACTCAATGCCTTGAATAATTCGGCAGAATGTGGGGTATAGCTGTAGGTGAAATGTAGCTGTAGGTGTGGGGAATAGGGATCCCTCTGCCTATCCGGGATAGAGCGTGAAAATGATATTTATAAATGCTATAAGCTGTAAGCTATAAGCTATAAAATGATAATATTATCAGAAAATATGGTCATTGCATAAATAGTATCTAATAGAAGTGAGCACAAAGTTGGTAAAACAGTTTTGATGCTAAATTGTCTGTTGTTTAGTAAACACGAGCATATTTTCAGTTCGGCCAGAAACATTAAGGAAATGCGATTACAACGGAAGCGGAAGTTAGTTTAACTTCGGCGGGCGAGTATCCGCGCGCCATCCGCATTTTGTGGGGATGCCTCTGTTCCATTAAAAGGCACTTTTAATTATAAATACATCAATGTGTAGTGCCGTTAGCTTTTTAATTACATATGAAGTATATTAAAATATTAATTTTAAAACATCTAGTTATATTCTTAAAATTATTATTTGACATTTTTTTTATTTTACGAACTGTTTGACTTATCCGAGACAAACAATATTAGATTAAACTTGAGGTAACTGCTTAACATACCTATATGTGACCACAAATAATCTTCTATTCTTGTATTCTTCTATTCTTGTATTCTTCTATTCTTGTATTCTTCTATTCTTGTATTTATCAGTAGTTGTTCATATTATATTTAGCTGGCAAATCTACACGACTATTGCGAACAGCGATCGATTTGCGGTGTGACGGACAGACGTCATATGTAGTCATGCGTATAGTTGCTGATATACCTCTGTAAGTACTATTACATCCATCCATACTTATATTATAAATTCTAAAGTAACTCTGTCTGTCTGTCTGTCTGTCTGTCTGTCTGTCTTTTACGCAATTAGGCCCAAACCGCTAATTTAATTGTGATAAAATACTCATATAGAGATACTTGAGGGTCTCGGGATTAACATAGGATACTTTTTTTTTTCTCATATTTGCAATATTTTCGATATATACCAATATATTAAAATACTTATTAATTTGACTTAAATAAAGATTAATGAGTGAATTTTATTAACAACCGTCGCTATGCGACCGTTGCTAAGCAACAATTTGTTGTTAGGAAACGTCACCCAAAATGACCTTGATAACGCATCTCTCTATTGAAAACTGAAAATAATTTCATAAATATATTTAATAAATATTCGTATAGTTCAAGCGGGCGTAGCCACGTTCGGATCCACTGGTTTCTATATGTATATTTAGGAAAACTGTGTTATAGGTCCTTAAAGTCAATGGTTTTGCAGCTTTACAGTCAAGCAAAAACAGACTATTCATTCAATGAGACGTTAGTGGAAGTTCTCATTTAAACTGACACAAGGCTATGACATTCCATATTAAATCTTCTTAATAATAAAAATATATATCCGAAATAAGCATATTAGTATTATATTATGCTGGACTATTTAAATGAAATCATACAAATAAATTACTTATAGCTATACACATATACAATAGTCAACAGTGGTAAGGCTTCGTAAGTACTGACCTGACTTACTCACAAAACTATTCTTATGCTACTTATTCTTGAAATGAGTATATGTTGTTATTGATATTTATAATTAGTATTTAGGGAAATTTGGTTTATTATTTAATATGGTTATCTATAGATAACTGTACATCGATACCATATACACTCATAGTACACTTAAAGTATTTTAAATCTTTTTTTTAGCTTTATGGCCTATGGGCTTTGGGAACCTAGCGTTAAGTCACTCCGTTCCCCATTTTCCGCTAAATTCTGGAGGTATTTCGTGTCGAGTGCCGGAACATAACGCCGTGTTCTACCTCGATGCTAGAGCGAAGTAATGAAAATATATTTCATTCTCTCGAATGGGAATCGAACTCACAATTTATCACGTTTATAGTATCTCGCCTATGCCAATGCGCCACTAGTGGCCTAAAATCCTTTTTACTGTCACACAATTATTATAATATAGAAAATAATTTGGCTATAGACTACAGATATATCTATATCTATATATATATATAAAATCGAAAGGTCACTCACTCATCACGAAATCTCAGAAACTACAAGTGCTAGGAATCTCAAATTTTGCATAGGAGTTACTTTTAGGACGTAGGTGCTCGCTAAGACGGGAATTTGCAATATTCGATTTCTAAGGGGTTGTTTTTGGGGTCGAAAGTTTGTATGAAACTTCATTACTACAAATGCTAGGAGTCTCAAATTTTGCATAGACGTCACTAGGACGTAGTCATGGAGACAGAAATTAATAATAACATAGTTCACACGGGTGAAACCGCTAGCGGGCCGCTAGTAATAGATAAACTTAAAAGTATTAAGAGAAAATGCGTATAAACATACCATAAACTTGAACTTTCCAATTATTCATATACCCATATCCAATAAAAATATTACAACAACTGGAATATTCGTCCGAAATATTTTGAAAGAACGGATTTTTTCGCCATACACCTTTGTCCCTTTTCAACTATTTACGTGTAGAGTTCATGAAATTTTCTTTCGGCTTATCCCTTATGCCTGACCTTAAATATGAAAGAAATAGTGCCGTAAAATAATAATAACGTCGTATATTGTGCTATCTAAAAGCGTATATTCGTAACATCTATATTATTTACAACGCCCTTATTTTCATATCATATTATATTTTAAATAATTGTATAAAAAAAAAATATAACTAGAATTTATTTTGTCATTGTCTTACAATCTTGCTCAAACAGTTTTTGTTGTTTATTTACTACCCTAGTCACAAAAATGATTAAATCCTAGCTAAAGCAAGTATGGAAACGAAATCGGAAACAAAAACCACCATTTGGCCTATCAGCCTGTTGACACGTCGTTCTCAGCGACTACTTCCGCCTGCGACCGACGCGACGTGACGCAATGTTTCCATGCAAATTTCACTGAGGTCCCGCCTCCGATGACACGTAATTTGCTTACTCAGGAAACCTGAGCGGAGGCTATTAAACATTTTGAGGGTTAAAGAGTATTGCGAAACCAATGAATCGGCTTTTGTATTTTAATTTACACTCTGCATACAAAATGAGCTTTAAATATTAATAGGTATGTGTTTGTTAATACAATGAATGTTTTCAGGTATGATAATATAAAACCAAACGTTTGTTTTCGTGGTGAAACGAGAAATTATTAAATTTATATTTACATTTCTTTATTCTGGCTCTGACTTCCACCAGTCAACACTCAAAGCCTCCAGAATTCAACGGAAAGGGGAGAATGGAACTTAAGGTTCCCTTTGCGCCTTTGTGTGTGGTATATAGCGTGAAGCTGATATTTATTTTTGTTTATTTTCATAAATTATAATAAAATATGACAGGTATATCTTTATATGGCTTATTTTCTCATTTCCTACGTGGCAACTTCCGGCTGATGTTCCGCAATGATCCCGTGAACGTTGTAGCAGTCTTCAATAGTACGTAATTTATTTGCTCGCGGAACACACGTTGTTTACTAAAGCGGGAATTAAAGCGACTTGTGAAGTGCCGGAAGTGTTTTTATTTAATCATTAGAACAATTAAGGGTGGTAAGATTATTTAAGTATTTGTTGGGGTTGTCGTGGTGCTTTGGAACAAGCGTGTGATTTTAAGCATGGCGGTTGTGAAAATTAATTATCTATTATTTATTAATATTTTCATTTCTTCGCTCTTTTTGAGCTAGAAAAAAATATTTAAGCCTTTTAGCAAAATCTGTAAGTTAGAATATAACAAATAACTGGCTTAATAGATTAAAATCAAATATTTTTTTGTTTATGATTATAACAATAAAATTTTAACGAATATATATTTTTTGTATTCTAAATATATATTTAAAAAAAGTAAGCTGACTTAAATCATTTTGGTCGGTCTACAAAACCTTGTAATACAATTAGAAACACAATTTACTTATGTAAGTAAAAGTAGTGTAGACCATTAAATTTCCTAAATACAGCTATTATTGAATTTTTATTCAATTTCCATAATATGTGTATTTCCATAATGAAAATTATGGCATAAAACAGTCATAAATGTTTAATTAAATTAATAGTTCACTTTACACGACACCACCTACATTGATCGCTTTGAGACATTGAATATACGCATGTGAAATGACATAACTGTGACTGGCTGAAGAAAAATTTGAAGAACTTGTTAACCTTTTTACATAGAAAAAAATAGTATACGATAATTAAGAGATACTAAAGCTTAATATTTTTTTCCCATATTAATTTTATTTATTGCAAATCTGTGCATTGTATATTAATATTATACTATTAAGAAATAAGTTTCATTTTATTATTTATTTTCTCTGAATTTCAATCCATAGATTCACAAGGTGATAAAACGCACTGCCAATATCCGTATTGGCTGCATAGTTTGTAAACAAAGTCAGATGTGACGCTCAAAGAGAGCTTTAATGAAAATGGTAGGGCCGTGTTATAAACGGATATACTCGCACATGTTAATTGACAAACAAATATAACTGGTTTTGCTTAGAAAGTGAAAAGAAGCAGTTAAATTAATATAAATTAATCAAGTCAATCGAGTTCAGACTCATTTAATTATCCTCAGTTATATAAAATACAAATTAATTATAACGAAATATATATAAGTGTATTTCATAAACATTAAGTTTTATGACATCCATTTAATACAGTGACAAACAAGACATTAGGAAATATGAGCTTATTATTATTATTATAAGAATAAAGCAAGATTCTCAAGATAAAATACTATCTCGGAAAAACACAATATTCTTCATATTATTCATAGTGAAGGCACTCGCATTCTTTAAAAGCTTACTCGAAGGAGAAGAAAATTTTAAACTGCACAATACACGACCGTAACGTTGCATAATATGCCGCGTGTTCAGCCAAAGTATTCGTTATGGTATTTGCTACACCTAGCCAACCGGGGCATATGTTTCGCGATATGACGCCAAACGTCAGGTGTTCATCTCGACCGGGCTAGCCTACAATGAATTCAATGCTTAAAGCCTAAGCTTTACTCTTCCATAGCTAGGCCATTGCGAGATAGGCCAGTATGGAAATGATGCAGAGAAAACCCTCCCTCTCCGAACGAGCGCTGCCAACAGTGAAGAGTACTTGAGACTCTGACGAGAAGATCAGAACGGCGATATTCGCGGGGCCGGGGGTTAGCTCGCTGCATCCTTTTTGCTCTCGGGAGCGCGGCGTTAGGCGGGCGGGAGCCCCGGCTCGGCGTCACTCACGTCGACTCGGTCTCCTCGGTCGTGTGTGAACCTCTCCTGTCCGTGACGTGCGATCTTTCCAATCCTACCGGTACTGAAGTGGACCGTCTCCCGTACCGTTATTTTGTAAATCTAATATAATATTCAATCATTAGTAAATTATTCTAACCCATTATCTATAATTGTAGCTCTCTTGTTAGTTGATATATTAAGAACTTATTCGATGTGTGTAAATAAGAATAAATAAATAAAAAACTCTCGTTGGTGACTATTTTCTGAACTTTTGTGGGTGAAAATAACAGAGTCGGATTGTTGGAATAGTGGAAAGTGATCCGAGTCAAAGGCGCCAGTTTGAAGTTGCCGTTCTCATTTACATCTCTTTAGTAGGTAAGAATTCGCATTCGTCTGCTGTTTTTAAATGACTTTGTTTTTTTCCATACGAATAAATTAGAAATTAATTTACTTTTTGCTTATAGTTATTTTATTACTTTAACACTTACTTCAATTTATATTTAAATCGTAAAGAAATATATAATTTAGTTTATGTTTGTGTAATAATTTTTGCATTTATTGTTTGCACATTAGCAATACGTACTACAAGTTTTGTTTTCTCGTACGTTTAGACCTTATTTTATTTTTGACAGCATCATCACACATAGAATCAGTAATTAGCACTGTCGAGGGTGTCGCGCGGCAAACTGACATTGAAGCCCTCGATGTGACAATATCAAATCTGCTAATAGCGTTCATACATACATTTAGCATGTCAGCTAAATGATAGCTTGTTTCTATTACTTCGTGTCCATCCTAATAAAATTCCTTTTTTAAAAAAAAACTAAGAACTGACCCGAAGATTTGAAAATATAATTATGTTGAGATGGTCGTGGCGCACGGGCTGGGGCCAAGTGTGTGAACGCGATGGTTGTGGGTTCGATTCCCACTCGAGGGAGAAAAATGTTTAATATTTATGTCTTAACAGTATAAACAACCGGAAACTAGAAAAAATATATACATCGGTATTATTTAATTTGTATAATTATGGTTTTTTAGCCTTAAGTTATGTGGATATGCAGAAGTAACCTTTCATTAAGACATATCGTTGTCTACTTTTCGATCAATTTTTGAGACATTCCGTGATGAGATGCAGAACTCAACACTACCTGGGAGGGCGGAAATTAGAACAATTTATTTTCCATATTGGAAATTGAACCCATAACTGTCGTGTTTACAGGCAGACGTTGCACCGCTGCGCCACGATGGCCTCAATTATCAAATCGTTATTATAAATTATAATGTTTTTTATAATAATTGTAAGTAATCATTATATCATCCAAAAACTACTTCTTAAAGGCACCGTTTACCTGTATTATTTTCTTATACAAATAATAAATCAGAGAAGGGAAGAAGGAAAAAGTGAAATGGAAAACTTTGGAATTGAATGCTTTTAAATGTTTGCGAGCCTCCGAATTGATATAAATTAGGAATTATTTCACTGGAAATTACTTTACTTTTAAATGTTCTAAAGAATTGTATTTAGATTGTTTCGTTATATACATAGTATTATCTATATGTGTCATATAATTAATGATTTATTTTTGATTCATTTAATTGAATGGATCAAATGAATCGTAATTAATGATTCATTTTTATATGCAATTCTATTTTTAATCAAAGGTAGAATATTGATAATGCTTTAATTTTCATCATTCGTATATCTAAAATAATAAACAATGATTTTTTACGTTGAATATTAATAATAACTGCTGAAACAAATTAACTGCAAAGTTGAAAACTTTCAAACTTTTACTGAAATACACTTAGTGCGTTACAAACTTTGTCCCTTACGGTCTTTATGGGTTAAATTATATACGCCCGGGGCCCGGGGGCGCAAAAATGGAGACGTATCTTCCTATTGGGACTCAGGGAGCTTTGCTGTCGACCTAGATGCCCTACTATACTAGATGTTTTATGTCATTCATATTTTATACACTGTAACGTGTTGAAATTATATTTTATTCAATAACTGGGATTTAAATACAGTTATTTTAACATATTTTGTTTAACTTTCCAAAAAAAGATTCAACACAGCCTCTAAGGGAACTTGCTTGTGCAAATTTTGCTTGAATATATATTGGCACTGTTACAATTATTTCGTGTATTTATATTAATTACTACTAGTTAAATATACTACAATTTTGTATTGACTTAATATCTTAATATTATTGTAGATTAGGTTGAAAGAAAATATAAATAAACTATTGAATTACCATATGCTTCATAAAAATACAACTTTTTATTTTATTTAAATAAACTAAGCTAATCGTCAAGCTTATATTTATTTTAAAAATATATCTAAACAGTGAAAAACATGAGCTCATTTAAATTAACGAGAATTCGTGTAACGGGAAAGTAAAATAAACACTTAAAAACACATCACAAGCAAAGAAAAATAAAACGTTACGTCGAATTGTACGTTATTACATTTGACGAGAGACAGAGAGAGAGGGAGAGAGAGTTTTTCAAAAAGACAAACATAAATGTGGCTCCGAGTATTCAGTGTTTAAAGCAGCTTATTAATATTTATCTTATAAATAGTACCGCACGCAAGTACTGAAATACATGTTACAGACTTATTAGTTCGCGCGTTGTTGTAATTTATTATGTGTTCTGTAAAACTATTTCCTCATAGATTATAAGAACAGTATTAATAAATTAAATAAAGTATTGAGTAGAGTTTCATAAAATGTATTAAAAGGGTAAAATAAGTATTTTCTTTCCTAAGTGGCTAGCTGTAGTGGTAAATTAGCTTCACGCTGTATCCCGCACACAGCAGGGTAGGCAGAGGGAACCTAGTGTTAAGGCACTTACGGCATTGCGTGTTGAGTGGCAGAACTCAACACCGCGCTTTGCCTTGACACCAGAGCGAACAAATGGAAATATATATAAACGTAAATAAATATTTCACTTCCTCGAGTGGGGATCGAATCCACAACGCAATCACGCCTTTGTGCCGCTGCACCATAACGGCCTCAATATCACCTAAAAAATGTAAAATAAATGTTTACCTTTCTGTCAAATTTATATTTCTAAAACTTAAACCGAACGATGCAAAGTGCAAATTGTTTTTCCACAATGCCACGACGGTTGTCTAAAGCCTTTTTCCTTATTGAAATATCCAATATATGACGAACCTGAGAACCCATTAGGTAATTGAATACGTAAAAACGTATACGAATACCTACTTATTCATACTGATTCCTATTAACTGACTTATCTATTGACTCTCTTTGTCATTCATTTTTATGTAGCACAATTGATAACAAAATGTACCTCTCATCTAAGATCAAATGAATATCTTTTATTGGTACTTATTGGTTTTTCAAAAGAATTCTTACATGGTTTCTTATTATAATGCTTATAATAATTTTTGTGATAATAAAAAAATATATTATGGGAAATTTTATTTTCTTGTTCATTTGTACGACTTTAATACATGATTCGTTACAACCATAATATAAATTATATTGTCTTTAATATATAGATGTACTTTTTACATTTATCAAATCGACGTTTTTTCCCCTTATATTTTTCCTACATTAAAATGAAATGAAATCAAAAATACTTTTCATAATAATTAATTCCTACTCTATATAAATAATCTTTAAAGTCTAGCAGAGTAGTAGCCTATATAATATTTTAGTTCAAATGACATATGTAATGTGTAAATAGTTTCCGTACTGGCGTCTGGCGTGCACTTTAAATGGCATGTCGTCAAAGCTAAATCAAATATCTCAACGAACTAGCGCGACGGACGGGTCAAACGCGGACAGTCCGGTGAAACCGTAGCTACTGTGAATTGAAAGCCGCAACGCTACTTAATACCTTAGTTTTTGTTCTACATACAGTATGGGCGTATGTACGATCGACATTACAACTCTGGAAAAATACTGTATTTTTATAAATACTTTTTTTTAAATGTTGGAAGGTAAGGAACTTTTTTGACCTTTCGGCTTTAAGATAAATTTAAAAAATACTTTTCGCAAAATTGAAATTGAACGTAAAACCATAATATCATAAAATCAAACAAAGATATAAAAATCCGGTTTCGGATTTTTATATCTTTGCCCACCCAACTGCGCTCCCACCCAACTGCGCTCTCGTACAGAAATCGCTGACGTGGGTATGAAAGCCGCTATGCTGAAATGGGACTGGGCTGGACACGTCTGCCGCATGCCTGAAGAGTCTTGGGCGAAATCTTCTACCACGTGGATTCCGAGCTCTAAAAGGAGAATTGGCAGACCAAAACGGAGATGATGAGACGAGCTGGACCATTGTAAGCCTGTCTGGTGCACAATAGCGCGAAATAGACCAGAATGAAAGAAGTGGAGAGGCCTTTGCCCAACAATGGGATAGTACAGGCTAGGGAAAAAAACAAAGATTAACTAATTCACGATGGCGTCCACATATAAAAATATTATAATAAGTAAACTGAACATACGCACTCTACATTTCTTGATACTATACATTATCGGATACAGAAATCAACGTAACGAAACAAAATATATATCGAGACAGTGTATTGGAGCGTAGTACACAAGAGACTTTTGATAACGTTTTTGCTTTGCAAAACCGCTCTTCCATAAACTCAAAGTTTTCATCTCATCAAGTTTGAAGTATGTTATAAAATGCTTTTATTGCTTTCAGAACATAAATTTTCAAATTCTATGAATTTTTATATTGATTGTGAGGTTGTTTAACAACCTTTGGGTCACCGGTCGAGTACGTTTAGTTAAGATTTCTACCCGAACCAAATCATTATTTGTCGAATTTTGTATGGTCTAATTAATTTTCAATAGGTATTTCAAAAGATTCGCGTAAAATTTACCTTTACATTATAATCATATATTCAATTAAACATGGTTGAAAGTTGTTTTATAAATTATAATGGTGATTGCTCCAATTCAGAATTTCCATCCTCTTGATAATATTATATTTTATTTATAATATAGGTGATTTTAAAATAAAATTATATACTTTAATTTTAGTCATGTGACAAGTTTGTTGTTTTTATTAAATAAGTTTATTGCAATCTGTACTGAGATATAACTGTAAGGGCAGCTTAGGAAGACGATAGTGTGAATGACCTAAGAGATATACAGCCCTAGACAAGTTTACGGAGGCAATCCACTTGATCCGTTATAGAATTAAACTGGTTACATTCGAGGAATTGATAGATGATGCACAACATAAAATAATATATATATATATATATATATATATATATAGGAATATTTCCTATATATATTTTTTTTAATAAAATTTCACTGAGATATGGATAGCTCCTTTCTTAAGTTATAGTAATAAAATGTCTGAATTTCATAGATTTAAACAATTTTGAATAATAAACAAAATATACTTCTCATTAACAATAATAACATAATGTAGATAATCTATATTTAAAAGTACATTGAAGATTTTAATGAAATCCTATAAAGATTTGATTTCACATATTCAAAATAGCCCATTTTAAATCGAATCTGTTAAAAAATATACCAATTTTATAAATTACAAGAAAATTAAGCAATAAATGAAAAAATATACATGTTGGTGTATATTTCGTTTAATACCTCGCACTATATATAATAGAATAATAACTTCAATCTGTTTAAATTATAAGTAATAGAAGAGAGTTGAAGAATTTTTTTTTTCAAATGTTATACCAATTAGGTTTATTAAATACGATGAGAGCATTTTACAAATTAATATATCAGACAATCCTTTTGCAATCAATATAACCAATAACTTATTGGATAATAGGGAAAGTGACCACATTTTACGTCCGCGAGAGAAATATTTATATCAAATATCAATTTTCTGCGGTCATAATATATCCTACTATAAATATATTTTCACTATACTTTTATATATTTAATTATGGAACTCGTTAGTTAGCTCTAAAATGGTGAACCTAATGTAAGATCTTAGTCTTTAGTACCTACTCTTAAAATTATGTCTGAATGCGTTCCAAATGACTCTTCCATTTCAAAGTAACTTCGTACGAATGGGACAGTAAGAACAGCTAAGCACTTACTGATAGAGAGTAGGGTATTCATAGATGGTGGCCAATATTGGTATTACCACCATAAAGCGTTAGTAATCATAGATTAGGCAATTAGTCTTTCAGTAACAAGATCACAGAAGAGAATAACCAACCAATTCATGTGAAAGAGGGTTTACTTAAAAAATGTCCACAAAAGCCAATTTTAAAATCATCTATTGATTGGACTCTCATGATGGACAGGTCTTAACTGCCTTATTGTTTATCCGATTATCATAACTTAAGTAAGCATTACTATATAATAATTTAGGGTGTCAAAAATGTTCCATGTAAGCGAAAAATACAATCAATAAAAAAAATGTATTGCAAATATTATATTTAAATTGAAAATCATCACAAATAAGTATTATCTTGTACCTGCTATCGTCTATGATACATTTCAAAATCCTAAAGCTTTCGCTGAGAGGAGTTGAGTGGAGCTTGTTAAAACTTTTGTATGACAGTAGATATATAAAAGTTAAACAAAACAAAATTCTCGGCTAACATTATTGTAAGATAGAACAGAGTATAAAATAAATAAGTTGATATTTGAAATGCCATGAAGTTTCTTGTTTAAAATAAAAATTTTGAAAGGTAAATTTTCAGCTTATATTATTTTAATTTATAATTGAGATACTTTTTAGAAATTACTTCGTTCCCAAGTGTGGAATAGCACTTTAAGAATATTAAAAATATTTTAATTAATATTTAATCTTTACTTAAAGCTATATTTATCATCTCTCTTCTTTGTTATTACACGATAGAATTCATTCGTAAGTCATCACCAGAGGTGATTTTGTGGTCCTGAATGTAAACTGCCCATAACATATCATTACAAAATCTAAATGCTACATATGCACAGATATAAATAAAAAAAATAAATTCGATTCACCCTTTAAGCAACAATTTAATGTAAAAAATCAAAAATATCTCCAAGAGAATATTCTGTAATAATATTGTGCATAGTGATTGACCGCCATTTTAATTTACTTTTCCAATAATTGCACACCGTAATGATACCTCTCCATTACTGTTTTCATATAGAAAATAGAAAAGTTATAGGGTTGACGGAGTCATTTTGTTTTAAATCAATAAATGGATCTTTTGTTTCGAAAATTTTCATTTAACCTATGTATGTATGAAATTAACTAGAGCTAAAAGGATTTTTGTGATGAAAAACCTTGATTGAAAATAACCATGTTTCCGCATGAGCAAGGCGAATATTGCATTTGCGCTCGGATGATGTGTCGACTGCATTTTAAATAACTTAGCGGGCTTCGGTCTGACGGACGTTCTGTATTGATTTGGACTATTATCAGCTACTGCAGCCAGACCTTTTGTTTGAAGATGTCTTTTTTCTAAATAATATTTTTGGTGATTAAGTTTATTATTATTAATTATTATTTATTATTTTAATATTTCGGTTGTAATTATTAAATCAAGGTATCCGTAGGTATAGTGTCCGATCCAAGAGCGAGACGAGTTGGAATGGCAATATAGCTGAAGGAGACCACAATTATGACGCCGTAAAGGAACATTAACATTCCATAACGCTCGGAATACAGCTACCCTTAAAATTGCCGTAATATCATAACGATATATTTATACATATGTAGGTATAATGAGAAAGTTAAACACAAGAAAAATGGGTCGTTATTTTTTGAATTAATTAATAGGCAAATTACTTACTTGCTTGCATAATCAACCATATGGATGTATTTGGTAAACTATTTTTCAGAAATATTTTTTCTTAGAGTAAATTAAACAAAAACAGTGGCAATATTATTTATTTTTGAAATCTTGCTTACTCTTTATAATGAATAATAGTAATTAGATTTTCTTGACTCCCAGGTCTTTTCATGATAAAATTTTAAGAAACCATTGGTACAACCAAAACGGAGACGGCGAGACGAGCTGGACCATTACAAGCCTGACTGGTGCTCAATAGCGCGAAATAGACCAGAGTGGAAGAAGTAGAGGGAGGCCTTTGCCCAACAATAGGACAGTACAGGCTAGGGAAAAAAAATGGTACAACCGATCTGCCGTGAAGGGATAGTTTGCGACAACTTTGAAACCATATACCTATGTATTGTGCAGTATAACAATTTAATTTCATATTGTAATTATGATTTGAGATAGAGTTCAATTACATTAATAGCTTATAGAATGAAATGTAACGTCCACATCACTATTTCAATGAACACCAGGTTATCGATAAGCAGAGAATCAGGTCACGCTGATAGTCTGATAACCGTTTGAGTCCAGAATTTGTATAAAAGGTTCCAATTTCATTTCGTATTTTCCTCGCTTGTCAATCTGGCACGCGTGAATAGCCAGCCAGCTCTTTGGTAGGTACGGACCCCATGTTCGCGCTTCGCTAGCACAGCGGGACCGAATTTGTCCCCAAGCCTGTACGCTAATACTCTGAATATATTTTTTTCGTCAAAAATAACATTGTTATATTTTTCTATAATAAAACTCAATGACAATTTATGCAAAATTGAAGCTGTATTTACCATATCATAATATTTATATGCATAGGTATCATAATGAAAACTTGAAATTTGTTTAATATTGGAAGAAAATTATTTTTTTAATAGTTATAGGCAAATAAATTACTACATTTGTTTTATCGATAACATATGAAACAACACTATTTGAAATCAAATATTTTCTCATTCAGATTTAGTCTATACACCCCAGAGTTTACCAAAATCCTAAAATTGACCGGTTAAAAAAACTAACAAACTGCAGCTTTTAGAGAGAAATTACAGCACTCACAAAATAAAGTGGATTTGGTCGCTTTCGATGTTTCATCTTTGTTGCGCGAAAATCCCTTTGTATTGGAGGAGATTTTTTTTAATGGAAACGACAAATAGCTTTAATGGAAATTTATTTTATTACTAAGGACTTCGCAATTCATGTTTATTATAACGTTTTCAATATTCTTTTTTTTTCGTTATTACCTAAGTTTTACAATACGTTAATGTTTGTGTTCCTGTATTTCATTTCATAAAAGATGATAAAATTGTTATTGCATGTGATTGAAAAAATAAACAGATCATATTTTTATAGTACTTACTTGTAATATTTATTCGTAAATGATTTATTAAATTGCTTGGATTTAGTCTATTAATTTATGAGTCTATGGTGATACTTTAAAAAATATTATTGAAATCCCATTATTAATTTACTGATATTAATGTTAATGTACATAGATTTTATGCCATTTTGACACAACATGACAAAATTGGACACTAACATATTATGTATTGAGGTTGGTTGAGCTGAGGAAAATTATTAATAAAAATAGACATAACTAATCATACCAGAAGTACTTAAAAATAAATAAACAATATCTTGTGAAATATTTTGTAAGTTGCTAAAAATCAATGCTAAGGAAATTTTCTTCGTCAGACTTGATTTCCGATATGGAAATTTATACTTCAAACGGCTCGACACCTAATAACAAAATTTGCAAAGTTTTATGTATATATATTTTATAAGCTTTTGAGCTTTTGCTATAACAAACCTACTTTGATTAAATCCAGAATAACTTTAACTATTCTGTGAGATAAAGTTTGATATTTAAAAAAAACAGGAAGACACGAATTTAAATTTTCAAAACATAAAAAAAAAATCTGTAGGTAATATGCTTTATCTTTATGGAGACTGGCAAAACTTATAATGTGAAATAAAAAAATATGTATAGAATTAGTTTTTTTTATTTAATGAATAACCATAAAAAATACATTAATATTATATTTCACTCAAATGGAATAAAAATTTAAATTTTATTTCAGTTTAACTCATTTCTCACAGTTTATTCTAACACGGGTGAGTAGTGCGCGTGCCTATGTTTACGGTTCACTGCATTAGCTGTTTTTGGTAACGACTAGCTTATCAAATTTGAATAAATAAATAAAAATATATCAAACATTTAGTTGTAAAGCGAAGATAATTCATAGATTTAGAATATTGTGTTAAATATATTTAGAATCAAACCGCTTTCTAATTATTTTTCAATGATTCTCAAGCTTAATGTAACTGTTACACTGTATTTCACATATAGCGGGCTAAAGAATCTAGAGTTACGACACTTCTTACTCCGCTTCATGCCCGAAATTGAGATATTGACAGCAAACTCAACGCCATGCTTTATTCTCCTAAAATCGGTTAATAAAATAATTCATTCCCTCAACGGGGAGTCGAATCTGCAATCATCGCGCTTACAGTCAGACGCTGTCAGCGCCACGATGGCCTCAAATCTATAAATTTATTGCTTAGAATTATGTATTAACTAATTTAATTAATAAACACTACAATATTAAACATCAAACTGCAGCAAAACAATTATATAGGTAACACAAACATTAATAAATCCCATTATAAGGTTAAGATCGATGGGTAAAATCCGCCATATTGTGTACTTAGGTGGGCGACTTTCCACGTAGTCCATTGTGAGAAGGAGCTCCGTACGCAAGTCTTTATCTGATGAATAATAGAGATCAATTAGATATTACTAGATTATGTAACCCTACATCGCTGAAATTGCCTCTAGGAACTGTGAGTATTTTTTCTTTCCTGATTGAATTGCTATGTTACTGTTCACTAAAATATTTTTTTATAACAAAATCCTTATTAATTTATATTAATAATTTATTATTATACAAAGTAGTTACTAGCATGTGTCATCATTTTGTGGAAAAGCTCGAATATAAAGAGAGAATCTAGTGCTAAGGATGATAAAACGAATGTTCTCCACTTTTCAGCACTGTAAGCTGCCAGCCTGTCAGGTGTTGGCAGCACCTCGCGTTATTGATATATAAAAAAGAGTTTGAGTCTTTAAGAACATTTGTATCTTAAAAAAATACTTACTATTGCATAAAAGAAGTTCATCGACTAATAATTCATTTATTTGGTCGTACTCATTAAGCACCATTTCGGCAAATACTATTGCGCAAAACATCAACAACGTGCCCAGAATGGCGTCACAGAAATACGCTAGTTGATTTAGTTGAAATCCCTTTAAATATTACTAATTAATTACTATGTCATTACTTAAAAGATTAATTTTACGTTAAAATAGTTTAGATACTTTACCATGCTTATGAAGTCTTTAATATTGTAGTATATTATAAAAATTATTTTAAATATATTGAAGACTAATCCAGAGAATAACTGAAAACAAAATAAAATAAAATTTACTATATTAATTCAAGCTATATAAAAAAAGATTTAATGTAATTTAGCATTTATTCTTTTCATATGTTTTTAACACTTCATTGTAGGGGCTGGGTCATAATTACCCACGTGGATTGCGTATAATTTTACATCGACTTATAAACTTTGCTGCTCTACTCAGTAGCTGGAGCTATTTAGTTTCAAACTTAATAACGTATTATACATACATAGGAGTACTATACGTATATACGTGTAACCCGTTATATAACGGGAACTCCGTTGCTTAGTGGCCGCGTTAAGAGGTATAAGAAATGCAAGGTAAAAAAGGTAAATCAATGGACCCATACCTGTAGTCTGTGTAATTATTTTACGACATTTTTTCTAAAGTGTTTTTAATAATTTATTTTTAATATTATAGTTTTTTGTATTCTTGCATTATTTTGTGACTTTGAAATGTTCTTGTGAACAACTTTATTTTATATTTTTTCAATAGTATGTAGTAACGGACTGTGAAAAATACATATTTTCTCACCAGTACAGACGAAGAGATTTTGGATGTTAATGAAATTGACAAAAAAGTATGAACGATGCATTCAGTAACTTTTTAAGGTAAGTTGGACGTAAAAAATATTAATGGAAATAATATTTCTCATACATAACGAATTCCAATTTATATGCTATGAAAGCTAAAGCTTATTTTCATTAAATTTCCTTGATGATGGAATAACTTTCACTCGTAAGTTTTAATATCTTTGTCAAATAAAAAACGTGCACCGTTTTAACCATTTTTTTAATATTAGCATTTTTGGTAAATATCAATACTCTACTAGCGGAAAATAGAGAACAAAAAATATTCAAATAGATAATAGAAAGATATTTGCATCACCAATCTAGGTAATACTGACCCAGCCCCCCACGTCCGTGTAAAAACTTTCCACCCCCATGACGCCGGGTTAAGATAGAATGATAAAAAAACAATTCCTTCATGATTTTCTCAGAAGAATATTCATATTATTTTTATATGTAAATATGATCTGTTTAGATGTAGCATTGGCATCCAACACGTTAAGTTTTTAAATAAAAGGAAAGAAGACAAATAAGTTATTTAAAGCAATCTAGTTTAGTATAGGAGTTTAGGCACCATTATTCGCACTCCTGGGATGGCAGCATCAACGCTATCCAATAGCGTTTTGTACACATTAATAAACTTCTTTATAGTGCGTAATTTATCTTCAACATTTAAATTATTGTCGTTTAATTTCATAATTACGTTTTCTCTTATAAACTTAAACCTCATGTGGAATAAATCAAAAGTCATGTTACTGCTTAAGTAACTTAAGTAATTGGTCGTGTTTACGAAATATATAATAACAAATATTACGAATGCATTTGATTCATATTTAAAAGCGTAAATCGATATAAATTTTATAATTAAAATAAAAAGAAACGTAAAAGTACTTGCTGAAAATGTATTTTTACTAGAGTCAAATTTTATAATTTTGTCAATAATAGAGATATCCGAATGTAAATGGATAAAATGTTTTTCTTTATAAAATAATGAGAACAATATATTAGTACACAATCTCAACAAACTAGTGATAGTTAAATCAGCGAAATGATCAGGAAAAAAATATAAATAAACAACTAAAATAATGACAATATACAGTATGCAATATAATTTTGCAAGCAGGCGTATTAATTTAGAGGAACTACAATCAGAATATAGTCCAAAAATCAATTTAAATATGAGTAATTTTTTCAAAATAAATATCTTCTTTAGTACCATGGTACCGTACTGTATTAACAACTCTCCGATACAAATAATACTAAAAGATCCACACAAACGTTCATTTAATATTTACTTGATGGAATAGTTTATGGTATATAATGATGACTGACAATATATTATTATGGGTATTTGAAACATAAAGAGATTGCTATTTAGGGTTCAATAGCCAAATGAAAACAGGGTTTTTATGTGTTCTTTTATAATTAATTAATACGTTTTTTTTATTTTCACTGTTCCATTTCCGCTTTTCGCCGAGTTCTGAGGCATTGCGTGTGAGTTGCAAGACGGAGTTCAACGCCGCGCCCTGCCTTGAACCCAGAGCCACCATCGAGCTTACAGTCACACTCTTGTGATTTTTTGGCCACCTAATCATCTTCTCTATTTTGTAAGGAAAGCAGAGATTATGATTTCTACATTCTGTATCCTCTTTTCATTTAAACACATTAAGACTTGATAAAAATTTCGGACGTATGTATATACTTTGTGATTCTGTTTTAAATATCAACATCCTTAAATATATTTTCAGTATTTGAACTACGATGTAATGATATCACATACAAAATAAACATATTAAACTATTATATTTCTGATAATTCACAAAGAATGAAATTACATTTTAAAGTTATTTGAATGGGTTAAATTTTAGCCGTATCGCTTCTTGCATTTCGACGTTTGCGAAATAGCGAGACGGCTATGGATGCCTTATTTTGGCAGTTCTGCATTCATAACGAATAAGGAGCTTACTCCAAACATTTTGATAAATACCTGCTAAGTATTGCAGAGACAGTCGCGTTGTTTTAAATGGAAATGGTAAACATTTAGCTGTGTGCGCTAGTGGTTCGTGCTATGATGAAATATTATAAAATACTTATTTTACCATATACGCACTGCGTTATTATTGTTGATTATTACTATTAATATTTTATAGTAATTACTATTCGCGGGATCTGGTTGTGTACTCCGTCCATACGGGTAGTATGGACGGACTTAAACCTCACGATGCTCTTCCTCGATTTTCCTTCTTGGTCGAGGCTGTGAGACCCTAAGAATACTTCCTAAAACACATCAATCGCTTCAATTTTAATAACGTTAATCTTTGTTAATATAGATTCTCTGGAATATTTCAGTTCTTAAGTAAATTAATTTAGATGTATTACATATTAAATTTCCGCAAGAAATCCTTTTAGTAGGAATGGAATCGTCTTACAGTGGCAGATCGTCAACCAAAAGCTGACTATTTAAATAAAATATACTACATTTTTGGCTTATTACTTTAAACTATTTAGAAATGTTGTATCTTTTGTTTTTATATAACAGAAAAAAAAATCCTCGAGCGGGGAAGTTTAAATTATATGTATGTAATTAAATAATTGAATTAAAAAAACAGCATACTATAGAGTGTTTAGTGAATTAACTACGATGTATTACATATTAAATCTCCCTAAGAAATCTTTTAAATAGCAGCGAGAGCCATCTTAAAGTTCGTTGCTTGCTTAAGAAGTCTCGAGCAAAAAGTCTTATTTGACGAAAATATATATGGTGAATTTATTTTATTCTTTTAAATTACATATAATACCTATTTATTTCACAGATTTCTCATGGCTTGTGGATATACAGGCATTTCATTATTTATTACCGTTTATTTAGATTATGAAGTTTATTTCGAATATAGCCTATATCGTGCCCAGGCCCAATATAATTTTTCGCAAATATATTCAACGTACAGGCACATTTTTTTACTGTTTTATTATAGAATAGCATATATACCAAGTGCGTCATACGTTGTGCTAACGAGCCTGTGCTTATTGTCGCTGTGGAGAAAATAAACTACCTGCCTACTATTCAAAAATAAATTATGAAAATAATTCAACTATTCTATTCTACTGACTAATGACACCCTTGTCCCCGTAGAGTGTCCCGCGTATCACAACGCTACATAGAAAGCCTTTTTATGAGTCATCGACCTACTCGTAGCATTCATATCCTTTTCAAACTGGAAACGTCATAAAGTTACATCCGACTAATATTGTAAATGTGAGAGTTCGTGAGGATGGATGTTTGTTTCGTTTTCACGTTTAAATTACTAAACTAATTTAGATAAAACTATAGTAATTATAGCTTATATATCAGAATATAATATAAGATATTATGTAAGGATTTTGTATTATTTGGATATTATATAACAATATACTTTTAGTTCGCTGGTTAAGTTCCATTATAAAAAATATACATCAATATTAATTAATAAGAGAAATGTAACATAACTATTTGGGTACAAATTTCTTAATATAAAACTATCTATTTTCATATATTTAAGGTAAGCTGTTAATGATAAAATACTGTACATTCAACACAACTGAAGAGTTTTGTGAGATCACCTTGCCTTTGAAGTCCAAATTTTTTAATAAAACGCAAAAACATTTAACATATACATTATAATATAACACACATAATTTTACACGAAAGGCTATAGACACACACTCACATCCAAAGCTTTGTGATTATGAACGAAAGTAGTTAAGGTTAAAGCAGGAATTCTAGGCATAAAGTGCGCTACATCTCTTGTCATAATTTCGTTAATATCAATAAATATGACTTCCTTTCATAACTAATATTCGTGTGGTTTATAAGCAAAAATAAGAGTAAAAATGAAATCCAATAATAAAAATATGAACATTACACAATTGAAAATTTTATAACAATATTATGAAATATTTATTCTGTAATAATTTGAATGAATTTCGGCTAAGGCATGTATGAGGTAAGGAAGTGGCTTCTAGGCTTTGGAAGCTTCGTGCGGAAATGTCTGGTTACAATGAACTCTACGTTTTCCTTAATTTTAAACCTTAAAGTTGGGGTATTGAAACAAAAGTCCCCTGCGCGAGTTTCTACGAGCCTAGCACAAGAACCAGCTTACGGACCGGAAACAAATCTACCTACTCACCTCATTAGTTCGTATTTTCTTATTGCGTGGAAGTGGAAGTTTCTTGAAAAATACTTCAAATGTTGTTGTTTCATAACATTAAAACGTTTTCAACTCATAAATGCACGTAATAACTTTAACAAAATTGTTTTAATTTTGTCTTTTCATTTGCTACGTATAAAACAATACGTCTAATTTAAAAAAATATATAATTTTTGTACAGTGGAACAGTGTCCGACTGTAAACACGATAGTTGTAGGTTTAGTTCCCACTCGGAGGCTTGAACTATTTGCATTTCCATCTCAGGGAAGTGCGACGTTGAATTTCATCACTTAAAATGCTATGTCAAATTTCGGTACAACATGGAAAACAGAGTGTCCTGACACTAGGTACTCATTTCGGATAAACTTGAACATACATAACTACATTTTGCTACTTAAATAACTAGTACAAAATACAATGTTTCACTAATGTAGCTCCAGGCTTAGCTAATTTTACCATAGACTATTTTAATCTTCTGTTATTTCAAAGTTATTAGGAATGTAGAATAGTTATGCGTTTCAGTTAAAACCAGAATTAATTTCAAAGATAATGCGTAATAGTTTGGTGAATGTTAGTGATGTGTGAAAATGTACTAGCAATATTTTGAGGTATTAAATATTAAAAGATGAAGTAAATATATTTAAATTTATGATATTTACTAAAAACATTATAAACAACGAGAAACACTCTTGTAAATTGCAGTTTTCGCGGAAGCACTAGTAATATCTTGCATCCCATGGGACTTTTAATACCCGCTTTTTCATGATAAAATTACTTAAGTACTGTATAAAATATTTTTAAACAATGACTTTATCGTTTTTTGTGTATAAATTTGTAAAGTATGTAAATTATTAAAGATTAATTAAAAAATGTTATTGTATACTCTGTTCCTGCTCTGCGTAAAACTAAAAGTATAACGTAGAGCTAAAACTATATTTTTATGAACATAAGTTATTTCATTTCATTGATTGATGAAATCGGGGTTTTGAGAGTTGTGTTGTTGGGGAACAGAAGTGTTTAAATGGGAACTCAACACTAGGTTCCCAGGTTCCCTCCACCTACCCTGGTATGTGCGGAATACAGCGTTAAGTTAAAAAAAATATTTACTTATATAATATAACAAACATATTGTCAGGCAGGTCACATCAATTCCATATGGAAATTGAAGATAAGCCTCAATCATTATAGTTTGATGCAGGCAGCTTTTAAATGATTGTTGCTTCGATATCGATACTATTAAGGTAATTTATTACTATATATGTATACTGGTAATAATATTGTAAAGTGGGTTATAAAAATATATTTTTATTTTATTTAATCAAAAATATGTTTTTCTCCTCCTCCAGTGTTTTTTTGTATTGTATTGCTTATTACAATTTAGATGAAACTTTTTACGTTTTTATTGGCATAAAAATACATACAGGTGTACTCGTAAATGGACGAAAATAATATAGAAATTAATTATTTTGCGGAATTTCAATTCAATTTCGATTTCGAAAATGTCGATATGTTCATTCATTCACTTTATATGGCAAAAAGACGCGACGGTATGATGGCGTCTAAAATAAACTTATAATAAGTCTTACTGAAAATTTTAAGTCAACAGAATTATAACACTTCCTAACTTGGAAGACCTACGGTGAGTGTGGTTTGTTAAGGTAATTTTAAAGTCATTCCTTGGTTGCAGAGTACTCATTACAGAAATTTTAGCTAAAACTTTTATTTTTATATGAAATTTACCCCAGATATTTTATTTAAAAGTTTTATTAAACTATTTGTCGAATTAAGTTTATTTTCACCTTCCCGCAAATAGTAGGGTAGGCAGAAGGAACCTGGGAACCTAGTATTAAGACACTTCCGTTCCCCACTTTCTGCCCCAATACGAGATAGCCGAGCGTTTGATTCAAACCAAGAACTATATCAATTTAAAACAAAGCAACTCCTCTACGATAGCGTCCGTTAATTATTATTAATCTCAAATTACATATACAATCAAGACCATACAAATTAAATGTATGAGTTAATGATTTCAAGATATATATATCGAAACGTATTTGAAGTAGACTTCAAAACACTCGTGACTTCTTAGCGTTGATTTTCAGCTCTCCGTTTCCCTTTGTTCCATCCATTCGCTAACAACATTTGCAAAATTAATTATACCGCTCGATGTGCGAGTTAATAACAGACAATTCGCCATCCTATCAGATTAAACAATAAATTGAACATAACTATTTAATGAGGGCTTTAGCGACCGCCATTGTTGTAATCCCATATAAAATCTTAACGAGGCGAAACCCGGCCAAAAATTTAGGTGAATTTTTAGACGGAGTATAATTTAATCTGGAAATAAGCCCGCTTAGGATCGTTAAAAATTATATTTTCAATATTATTTGGTCTTAAATTTCAATATAATTTCTGGTTGCTTAAATATAATTTTAATTGTGTTGTTTGAAATTGCTTTGGATTTTTATTTTACACAGATTGATATTTTATTAATCTTTTTAATATTAATTTTCATTTTTAATATAGGGACGAGCATAACCATTATTTCTTAATTTTCCTCTTTTCTTCGAATGAAATTTAAATTACACGATGGAGTAAACACCACATGCAATTGAATAACTGGACTATGTGGATGGCCAGCACTCATGCATTCTTCACTCGCTAAGACGCTAAAACTGCCTCAAGGATGAGCTTTTAGAAGATGAGACGAGGTAAGACGAGGCAAAACAAGCTCTCCGTCGTCACTATCGTACCGGTGTTCCTCCTTTAGCTTCGTGTACAAAGTTGACGGGTCATTATAGGAGATACAAAGTAAATTAAAATTGAGTATAAAAATACGTATTTATGTTTTGGAAAGCTTATTCATAAATATAAAATTACTTCTTGAATCTTATGACTATCAGTAAAATATCAGATTACGGCGCCATGAACTTCATGATAATAATAATTAACAATTAATGACATTGTTATGATTTCACGAATACAATATAATTATTTAAAATAGGATCATTTCGAATAAATATTAAGCTCGCTAAAGCAGGATTTTGCCTTAATAATAATTAAATAATTATGGAGACCAGTCGTAACACAAGTGTGTGACTGTAAACGTACCTGGTTGTGGCTTCGATCCTCATTCAATGAAATGAAATATTTATTTAAACTATGTATCGAATCAAACCGCGGCGTTGGGTTCCGCCACTCTATGTCTTCATAATTCAGCGGAAAATCGGGGAACGGAGTATCTTAACACTATCATTAGGTTCCCTCTGCCTACCCTACTAAACACAGCGTGAAAGTGATAAATAATTAAATAGTTATAATATACGAAACGGTAAATTTTGTCATTTCCGCGTTGTTCTGAAATCCTTTAATAAAGCTCATCACACACTAAATTACGTAGTTTGTACGTGAGACAGTAATCAATAGAGTATGATTAATGAAAGCTACTGATCCTGATCGCGTGATGGATTAGCACCCCATACCCATACGGGAGTTGATAATTTTCTGAGTGCTCCCACCTGTGTCCGTTCAATGAACCTTATTTGTTGTTATATTAGCATCTGCATACGTTATTATACTTTGTTTATTTCTTGTTTGTTTTTAAATATTAGGAAAAAAACTAGTGTAGTTTAGATTTTTCTCTTTGTTAGGATTAAAAAAAATGATTAAATAGAAACTTTAGTTTTTATTTTGTCTATTTTACAACTTTCAGCTCAGTAAAAATCAGGTCATTCATCATCATCATATCATATAGATCAGGGTTTCTTAAACTATGGGTCGCGACCCCAAAAGGGGTCGCGTAGCAAAATTCTGGGGTCGCGAGAGATTTTAATGTCAAATATTTATATATACCATTTTATTTTATAACATCACTAGAGTTGGCGGAATACAGTGGACTTGCAGCGTCTAGACACGCGCATTTGTTGAAGCTTTTGAGTTATCTCCAACGACAGCAGTTTTTGTATGTTTCTAAACGAATTCTAAGACTATATATTTTCATATGTATATGTATATTGTTACCTAATAAATAAATCATCAAAAAATATTAATTTATTTTTCTTTTATATTTGTATGGGGGGTCGTTAAGAAACTCGCAATCATAAATGGGGTCGTGAATGACAAAAGTTTAAGAAGCCCTGATATAGATTAATCTCTCTTTATTTACCCAGAATACATTTTTTTGTGTAGTTACGTACACAAAGGAATACATTCTTAGTTACATATTATAAAACTTCAGTTCAGTCAGAATTATAATTTAATATAATTACTATTAGAGGCCATCGTGGCACAAGAGAGTGACTGTAACGCGGTGGTTGTGAGTTCGATCCCCACTCGAGGAAATAACTCAATACTGAACACGTAATGCCTCCAGGATTCGGCAGAAAGTGGGGAACGGAATGTCTTAACACTGGGTTCCCTCTGCCTACCCTGCTGTGTGCGGGATACAGCGAGAAGCTGTTATATTTTATTAAATTAATATTATAAAAAAAGTCAAATAAGAATTTATATTAATGAATTCAAATTAAGATTAATATTTCACGTTTGTATTATATAAATCTTAATACTTATAATAATTTATCGTTTTAAAAGAACAGCTTGTATGTTATTTTCCTGCACGAGGTTACTTTAGAAATGTGTTGATGCGATTCTGATGCTTCTTTTTTGTTCGCTCGAAGTATCTAGCTACAGCTAGGTCTTACAACGAGATTGGCAACCGCCAAATCCTTACAAATCTTCACAAAAAGAAGCCTTTCGTTCCTGAAAAAACATAATCGTATCAAAGCATGGGGCTAAAATATACGCTGGGAAAGTTCCCTAACTAAAGTGAATATCACCTTTGTAGCGATATTCACTGGAACGCCGATGTGTACTTTATTTTCTATTATAAAGAAAACTTGAGCTAAAATGGTTTTGCCATTTGTTTAAAAGGAATATTGTGTTTTAAAAATATTATTTTTAAAAAACTCCGTTGTTGTTGTTATTATAACTTACTAGCGGCCCGCTCGCGGTTTCACCCGCGTGAACTATGTAATTATTAATTTCTGTCTCTATGACTACGTCCTAGTGACGTCTATGCAAAATTTGAGACTCCCAGCATTTGTAGTAACGAAGTTTCATACAAACTTTCGACCCCAAAAACAACCCCTTAGAAGTCGAATATTGCAAATTCCCGTCTTAGCGAGCACCTACGTCCTATAAGTAACTCCTATGCGAAATTTGAGATTCCTAGCTCTTGTAGTTTCTGAGATTTCGTGATGAGTGAGTGACCTATCGATTTTATATATATAGATATGAAAGTACGCAATGCATTATTCATTAATTTTAGGATATTAAGATAACAAATAAGAAACGAGAAGATAGACTAAATAACTTAGAGTTTTGTATTACATTTTTAATCACATTAAATTTTTTAATGCTTATCATTACAGGTTTTAGAAGTATACAGGGAAGTATATCTTCTTGTACCTAATTCAATTTAATTCTTAAGTGGCCTTGCCTAAATCTACCTGCAAATAGGGAGACAATATGTATTACTATTAGAGTCTAGGCACCGGTGGATGTAATGAGAATATTAAATATTTCTTTTCTTCGAGTGAGAATCGAACTCACACCTTGTCGCTTTTACAATCACACGCTGGTGTCTCTGCACCACGACTGGCCTCGTAATTTTATTTATTTTACATATTATATTATGATATTTTATTAACATTGCCATTATACAATATTAAATAACTATTTCCTTGCCAGACGGTCGTCATATGAAATACGAGCCAAAGCTCGTTCGATATACGCTCTAAGTAAATATTTATTTAGGTCATGTAAATGCTTGTTTCACTCAGCTCAATGTCTGTGAGAGCTAAACGCATTGTAGGAAATGTCACCCACATCCACAATGGGGGGGAGTGACTGATTGTTAAGTCAGGCCATTAGTGTTTCTTGATGTGTTAAATTTTGATGAAACAACATAGAAATAGTTACAGCATAAAATCTATCATTTTTTTATTAATTTTCACGATTATTTCAATATTATTCTCTTTTTCTTGAAATAAGAAATAAATGTTGATTTTTTTCTCTATGTACATATGTTTAGTATTTTTTTCATATCTAGTAGAAAATAGTTATTACAAAATAATATTTATTATTAATCAAACTATATCTATACTAATATAATAAAGCGGAAGAGTTTGTTTGTTTGTTTGTTTGTTTGTTTGAACGCTAAGATCTCTGGATCTACTGGATCGATTTACTTTGTTTTTGTTTTGTATGAAAGCTGCATTCTTCAGAAGTGCTATAGGCTATATAATATTACATTACACATATATACTAATAAATTAAAATACTTTCTAATTTGACATGCAATTTATTCTGCCATGTTAATAACAACCGTCGTCGCTACGCGACCGCGTTCGTTACCGCGTCATTTTGATATTCATCCTTATGAAAATAAATATAATAGTCACTTTTAGCATTTCATCTAGATTGAAATTATATTTCTATAGAAATTATATTCTTATACTTCAAGCAGGCGTAGCCGCGTCCGGGTCCGCTAGTTTATTATAAAGATAATGCCACAGTATAATCTTTATGTATGCGGCATACATGATGTTAATAAACCAAAATTTCTTTCAGAGAAAAATTAATGCTTAATAAAAGTAGGTCGTTTCCGTCTCTGTTATTATATATACATATACTATACGTACAATATTTTGTAAATAGCATAAAAAATATATAAGTACATAATCATTGGAAAACAACAATTATTCCTATCACACTCGTATATGACAATAAAAATGGAGTCAAAACAAAATTTAGCTGTCATTAAAGTAAGTGCTTTTGCGGACCAATGTTTTATAAAGACCAACGTTTTTCATTTGCCGTGAAAGCAATAACGTAACTGAAATACAGACATCCGGACATCAGCGAGTGTTTACCAGAACTTGTTTCACTTGAAACCCGTTTTAAACTAAAAGCCAGGCAAGTGTTAATCGGATCTGAGTATTCAACGTTAAATTTAACATAACTTTGGAATTCATACAAAATAAGCTTTTGGAATTCATAGAAGAATTCGCTATACTTCGAATATACTTGCTGGTCGTGTAAAAAATTAAAAAGTGGAAAATGCAGCTTTATCCATAGTAGGATGGGTACAGGGAACCTAGTGTTAAGACACTCCGTTCCTCATCATGGAGCTTAACTTAAAATTTATAATCTATATATATATAAAAGTAATTGTCCTCACTGACTGAGGTAAGACGCACGCACAGCCGTAACCGCTGTGCGTAGAAACGTGAAATTTGGATAAATGTTTACTTTCGTAATCTGGACATCCACTAAGAAGGGATTTTGAAAAATTTTAACCCTAAAGGGGTAAAATAGGGGCTCAAAGTTTGTATGGAAAAAAAATTAAGTCGGCACCGATTCGTATAAAATTTGAAATTTAGATTTTTAAAAGTATTTAATTGAATACGTGTTTCATGGTTTTCTAGAATTCTTCCCCTAAGGGTGCAAATAAGAGGTTGAAAGTTTGTATGGACAAATTCTTAAATCGCCACCGATTTTTATAAAAATTGATATTTAGACTCTTAAAAATATTTAATTGAACATGTGTTTCATGGTTTTCTAGAATTCACCCCCTAAGGGTGCAAATAAGGGGTTGAAAATTTGTATGGAAAAATCTTCAAATCGCCACCGATTTTTATAAAATTTGAAATTTAGACTCTTAAAAATATTTCATCGAATACATGTTTCATGGCTTATTAGAATTGACCCCTAAATACGCAAGCGAAGCTGCGCGCGTCCGCTAGTATAAAATATGTAAGAATAGTTTAAGTATTGTAGTTTCACGAGAAACTGTAAATGTTGATGTTTGTCAACAATAAAAAGTCCATATCATGTCGACTACTTTCAAAACAATAAAGATCCTGATGTAGCTGCCATAGATAGTGAGTGTAAATAAAGTCTCTTAACCGGCGACTCTCTTACCATATCTTACTTCTCACACGTTTGCTTCATTTATTATATTTTGGACTTATGTATTTATAATTAATTATGTTATATTTAATATGTTCTTGATTTATATAAAGGAATGTTAGGAAAGGTCTTTTTTCGAAAATGGTTGTAGTTAAAACGTTTACAAAAAAGGTAAAACAATTCAGGTTTCTTTAAGAACAATAAGAAATGATTAATTTAAAGAAATTATCATTCATATTACATTGTAGAGTTTCATATTTAAAACTCGTATGTGAATTTCTTAGTTAAAATACTATATTATTTTTTTGTTTGTTAATAATATTAAATACACATCAAATAAATTATATTTCTTTGAGATTGAAATATTTAGTACATACATACATAGCTTCACGCTTTATCCCTGACAGGGAAGTCACAGAGAACGGAGCGTCAAACGCTACGATCTCTACATACCTCTTTCGCCTCGTCCACTGTCATCAACCTCTTCATACATGCAATCCGGGGGGTCCTCATGCTTTTTACGTGATCTTCCTCTAGTATCTTTCATATTGTGTTTTCTAAGGTCTACCGAGGTCTCCCCCTACCTCTCTTACCACTCACTTTTCCGAAATATTTACTTTTTAACCGACTTCTGTAAGAAAAGGAGGTTATCAATTCGACTGTATTTTTTTTTTTTTTTTTATTTTTTTTTTTTTTATGTTTGTTACCTCATAACTTTTAACTGGGTGAACCTTCAATCAGCTCCCATACATCGACAGGCTAAACCTATTTAAACTTAAATATATCGGCCCAAACCTTGTGACGTCCATCACCCAGGAGCTCTTAAGATCATATAGATGCCCACAAGACGTGACTTACGCCCTTAACGAAGTGTATGACGGGATCTACACGGCACGTTCCAAAACTCGATCCTTGAGAAGAGAAAGATTCACCGGCTCATCCGTCCCAATGGACTCACCCGACACCCTGTTCCTGGTCCACACACAAACGGAGAAAACGGATCTCAGCCGGAAAGGATGCGGAAAAGGGCAAAACTCACGCATCCTCACCATAAATGAGTCCCAGGGGTTGATGTATAAATCAGTCGTTATAATACAGACAAAATCCACCAAAATCCCTCTACACGACAGCATAACACATGCTGTCGTGGCAATAACAAGACACACAGAGGAGTGTATATATTATAACGACACGCACGACATGGACGCAATCGCGAGGTTTATCAGCAGGGCAAATAATTCAAGCGCAGAAGACATCAAGACATACAATACAAAAATGGCTATCTCTCATAGAGACTGGGACGCAATCGATAAACTGACAAACCAAACCGGACAAGACAAAACATAACACAACACAACAATACAACCAAAGACAATACAACCGTTGAAATGAGTTCAACCTACAAAGAAAAAGGACCAAATCACAACAATTTACCCTGAAGAGCAGAAAAAGGCACGGACGCACCATGTCCGTGGTGTATTTTGACTACTAATAAAAAAAAAAAAAAACTGGGTGAACCGATTTTGATAATTTTTTTTTTGTTTGAAAGGTATAGCTTCCCGAATGGTCCCATTTTTTTTGGTCCATGTCTGACAATGGTATCCATGAGAAAATCACATAAGTCTTAAATTTACATTAGGCATGTGCGCGACTAATAGCCGAATAACTCAATGTCGCGCCAACCGATTTTGATGATTCTTTTTTTATTTGAAAGGATACACTTCAAGGATAATTTTGTGAAAGTTTGGTTAGGTTTCGATTATGGAATCCGGAGAAAATTGAGAAAGTTTGCTTTTTTTGGTAAAAAATTGATTATACTGTAATAGTTACAAGCAAAAACTTTTTAAATTGATGTCAGAAATGAGATTCCTGATCGTTGCATTTCTTTTCAACCAATCTCAAAAAAGAGGATGTTCTCATTTTCAACCAACTTCAAAAAAGGGAGATTCCGAATTTACCCGAATACTTTTTATGTATGTTCTTGTCAATATACCAAAATGTAACTTTGCACAAAAATAATACCTAATTAAATGAAGTTTTACATAGAACAATCACAACCACTCGTTGACAACCACTACCACCACCATCACCACTCGTTCAAGAAGCATCATTTTAAGATCTACCCATCACTAAATATCGTAAAATAAATTAATTTTTAACAAAAAGAAAAACCGACTTCTAACAACGAACTAAAAAGTGAAAAATAATTATATAAAGATTTTATAATTTTGAAGTCGGTGCCAAGTAAAACAAACAGGCTTAGTAATTAGATATTTTAGTAAAGGTGTTGTAGCATTAGTTTGACACCGACTTCAAAATTATAAAATCTTTATATAATTATTTTTCACTTTTTAGTTCGTTGTTAGAAGTCGGTTTTTCTTTTTGTTAAAAATTAATTTATTTACTCATTTATTTTTAAACCAACGATTTATGTACATATATAAGTATATATCCTAGTGTGAATCGTCAAATGAAGTAGGCTTTCAGATAAGTGAAACATTTAAAACAGATCAATCAGTTTGAGTAGAAGCGAGTTACTTTTCGGTACCATTACTATTATTTTAATGGATCTAGCTACAGCTATCAGTTAGTCATCGGTTCGCAGCGTGTCGTTCGTGTAGTGATAGAGTATGCCGCGATTAGTGCTAAACATATACTAACTCAATACTACAAAGTATCTACATATTAAATACATTTGTGGTTCCGGGGCACAAGCGTGCTACTGTGTATGCAATAGGTTGTGGATTCGATTCCCACACGATTTAATGATATATTTTATATTTTCCTTTCCTAGTTCTGTATCTAACGAAGCATAGCGTTGAGTGCCACCACTCTACGGTAACTGAAATGTCTTTATGGGAACAGAGTGTCTTAACTCTACATTCTCAGGTTATTTCTGCCTACCCTGTTATATGCGGGATATTACCCTAGCTACGAAAAAATTTGTGAATATTCGGAGTCATCATCATTAACTGAGGTTATTTAGTAAATATTTAATTTTAATTATATGCTTATTTTTAATTTAGTTCATTTTACTTCTGTTAAAATTACAAACATAACGGTTATGGAATAAAATATAATATGCAGGGGCGGGCACTACTTTAAATATAAAATCGTACATCAAAAATATGAAATTTTGACATTTAATTACGTTTTTGTTGATATACAATTTTACAATAAAAAGCAACTACCTACTACTTTTAAAATTAATTTTATGTTCACGACACGAATATTTTTTTTTTCATAATATAAACTAATTAAAATATCCAATTACGCTGAAACTCAAATTCGTGTGAGTATGGAGTGGGGCATATGCAGGTAGTGGGTGTCTACGTAAAATTTCATTCAAATAAACTTATTTTTTCGTAGACAAGTACGCTCTAGAAGTATAATTGGAATGAAATATAATATACTAGCCGCAATACAGACAAAGATTCTTAATATAATTATGACTGTAATTATACAAGTTTCATGTTAAACATTGATATAGTCTCGTTAATATTCTAAATCATCATTCTAACAATATTAATTATTATATTTAAATACAATTAATTATCATTTTTATAGTGCAGCTTCACGCTGTATTCCCCCCACAGCATGGTAGGCAGAGGGAACCCAGTGTCAAGACACTCTGTTCCCCCCTTTCCACTGTATTTTTCGAGGCATATCGTGTTAAGTGGCGGAACTCAGCAACGGGCTCTTGCCTTGGTGGCAGAGCGAAGAAATGAAAATATTATATAAAGAAATGAAATAAGTTTCAATTGTTTTTTTAAACAAATATAATCATATTAAATTGTTTAATTTATAGCAAGTCGTGTATTTAATATCAAAAACATTTATAGACACGGCGAGTGCTAATAAAAACAAAATCATTAGTTCGAAAACAAACTTCGTAACAATGTTCTGTAATACAAGTTTGCCGTGAAATATGGTTTTTCCTATAAATTTAATAGCCCGTCATATTTTTACAGCGTCTTACTAAGTATTTTAGATTTTCAATTATTTTGTTTCTAATATCAAAATTAAAATCTTTTAAGCAGAAATTATAAATTGATTATAAATTTCTAAGCTAAATCATAGTTTATTTTAAATTTAGTTCTACATTTTACTAAAAAAATATTATCATATAGTAAGATTTTTATACTTCTACATTCTTTTACTAAGCGACGAAATAATTATAATAATATAGAAGCTATATTTGTTTTCATCGATTTTCATCATGGAGGGCAGCACATAGCAAATAGAGGGAACCCACTAAGACACTCCGTTCCTATTAAGACAATTCAGTTCCCCACTTTCCGCCGAATTCTGGAGGTATTGCATATTAAGTGGCGGAACTCAACGCCACGAGCAAGCTTGTACGCCTGCAACAAGACTGGCCTGACGATAATATTAAAATAATAGTAATTCGCGCAACAGATTTGCAAATAGTATCTTATTTGCTACTGGTTTGTGACTGATGATACCTGTTTACCATTCACACCCTGTATAATCAAATGTTTGTTCTATTTAATATTTACTATAGAAATTAAAATCTATTTTGGATAACACTTAAATAGTCTGCCGTTGATAAAATAAGAAGATAAATTATACAGTAATTACTTACTAAGAAGTAATTTCATGTGACTGTTTTGTAAAATGGTCATATATTTTTTGCAACACAAAGTATGCCGCGTTTGTATGAATGTGCATTATAATAAAATGTCTGAAGGAACATTTTGAAATAAACAGAAACCCTTTAAAGATTGATTTTTTTTTGTTTAATACATAGTGTTATCTATTGTCAAATGAACATTTTAAGCAATTCTTATTGGACGGTTTCCTAAAAGGAGCTGGCTCAATCCTGCTATATCAATTTCCATACGACTTCTGGAAAAGTATTTTTCCACGCTACGTGTGAAAACTTAAAAATACTTAAATTAACTTCTGTTTCATCTGAAATATTAGAAAAATGTGCGAAAATAAAAAATGGACATTTAAAAAAACCCAAGTTATGTATGACAAGTCACGGCGTTACTCAGTACACTGGCCCAGGGGAAATAGAATATAGAGCTGCCATTCATTTAACGATCATGGCTTTTTGATATTTCTAAATGAATTGGTTGTCATGAGATGTTGAAGTTATTTTTATAACTCTAATATTATGCTCGAATATTTTATTAATTTTAGAAAAATATAGGTACAAATACAGTAAGCTAAAAAGCCAGGCTAGCCTTCTTATAGTTGTGTAACATTTGTACACGAATGCTGACATTTGCCATATTAAATTAATATTAGGAGTTCTTTGTCGCAAAGTGCGATAGCGTTGACTGTAAACACGAGGTTTGTGGGTTCAACTTATTTTCATTTCACGTAGGTCCTATTTCTATTCGGGGAAATGAATTATTAACATTTATATGGAACAAGTCATTTATTTATTTATTATTCCTTAGTTGTATTTTTTATTTAATATTTATAAATATTATGTTAGTGTATAGTATGGTATTATATATTTATATATTTTTTTCTTTTGTTCCAGGTAATTTCATGCTGTTAGTATAAATCACGAAGACCTTTTGAATACAGGTTAGTTTACAATATTATATTTTATTTAATTAAGACAAAATATTTATCTTGGTATTTTGACTTTTGTAAAGCATCAGCTCTAGTAGCAACAAAAAGTTTAAGTTAAGTTTTTTAATTGTACAAATATTTTTAACTAGCTGACGCGCGCAGCTTCGCTTGCTTATTTAGGGGTGAATTCTAATAAACCATGAAACATGTGTTCAATGAAATATTTTTAAGAGTCTAAATTTCAAATTTTATAAAAATCGGTGGCGATTTAAAGGTTTTTCCATACAAACTTTCAACCCCTTATTTGCAGTCTTAGGGGGTGAATTCTAGAAAATCATAAAACACATGTTCAATTAAATATTTTTAAGAGTCTATATTTCAAATTTTATAAAAATTGGTGCCGATTTAAAAAAAAATCTATACAAACTTTCAACCCCTTATATGCACCCTTAGGGGAGAATTCTAGAAAACGATGAAACACGTGTTCAATTAAATACTTTTAAAAATCTAAATTTAAAATTTTATGAAAATCGATGCCGATTTAATTTTTTTTCCATACAAACTTTCAACCCCTATTTCACCCCTTTAAGGTTAAAATTTTTCAAAATCCCTTCTTAGTGGATGTCCAGATTACAAAAGTAAACATCTGTCCAAATTCCACGTTTCTACGATCAGCGGTTACGGCTGTGCGTGCGTCTTACCTCAGTCAGTGAGGACAAGTCCTTTTATATATATAGATAATCTGTTTAACCCTCACGTCGTATCACACATAGCAGCATAAGCGGAGAGAACCTAGTGCTAACACACTTTGTTCCCCACGCACAAAGACATCGTGTATTAAGTAACGAAACTCAATACTGCGTTTTTCTTGTTACCAAAAATGAAAAAACAATTAATTTCCCTGACCTGTAATCGAGCATATAACCGTTGCACTCACAGTCAGACGCTGTCTTTCTGCGCTACTACGACTTCATAACATATTATTTACTTAATAATTGAAAAAGTAACCGCCTACTAAAAGTAAATTTCATATTCTTCATTTAGGTGTATGGCCACAGAAACTTTCAGGTTTTATATAATGACAAAGTTCTGGCTGCCTCGGGCTTTTGAGCCATCATCGTAACGGGAAAAATATTTTTAATATTCTCAAAATATTTTTTATTGCGAAAGTAAATAATACTCACTTTAATATTTGATAATTTGCGCAAGAGAATATTCATTTCATTTTCTACTAAAAGAATGGGAAAAGAAATTATGAAAGATTATGAAACGTTTATGAATTTAGATATCATTTGAAGATATTATCTTTTATTTTTTTTAAAAGTAGTTGAAATTTCATAATTATTTTAAGGAAACATATTTAAATATTTGTTAAACTTACTTTATCAAATTAGCTATTAAAATAAAGCAGCATATTAAGTTTCCACACCAAAAAAATGTAAATAAATCAATGAAAAATAAAAATAATCTAAGCTAATATCTAATTCAATTAACAATTCATAGTAGATGAAATAAACAGAACAGCTCGAATTACACCGTTACCTTTGGTTATTACGTGGTCAGGTGTTAAAAGCACTTGTTTGTAATACGCGGGGACACCATCCGCTAGTTTAATTTTGTAAATGCTATCAACGTGAGCCTCGCCTCCGAGTGCCCACGTATCATCACAGTACAGCATCATGTATAGAACTTGTATCCATTAACGAATTAAAATGTGACATGTGGATTTTTATATTTATTTACTAGTAGAAAAGAGGATTTTATATTTAATTTTTGAGAGGATTCTTGAGAATGTAAAGGTTAAAATGTGTTAGACTTTGAAGATTAAATGTTTTTTTTGTTCAGTTGTATCTGTTAATTTTTATTAATAAATTTGCGCACTCAAAATATTTAACATAATAAATGATTAAAAAACACCAGATAAAATATAATTAATGAATCCATTTTTTTAATTTTTTTTCTCTTTCTCTCTCTCCCTCTCTCTCTCTCTCTTTACCCACAAAAAAAAATAATAGCAACTATCCGTAACGTGTCAACCTATGCCGCTTCTACTCCAGTTTTCCCTCTCAGTTTACACTACGAGACGCGCATACATGACGGAGTGCTGACCCACAAACAAGCTATAAAGGCAACTAATTAAGCGACAGGCGTACATTTCAAGCATCAAAATTAACCGATAATCCCTTTGGATAGCAACTCGTTGGGTTTACTTTGACAGCGCACCCTGTATGTTTCATATTTCGTATTGCAGTTTCATATACCTAATGCTATAAGGATTTTTCGATTCACCTGTTTCATACTGCAGACATATTTCACAATATTTATATGTAATATTGACAAATAATATTAAAATGCGAATCGTGTGACTATAAACGCGACAGGCTCTGAGTTCGATTCCCAGTCAAGGAAATTAAATATTTAATATTTACAATTCTTCGCTCTGGTATCAAGGTAAAGCGCGGCATTGAGTTACGCCACTCAATCCGCAATGCCTCCAGAATTTAGAGGAAAATGGGGAACGGAGTGTCTTAACACTAGGTTCCATCTGCTATCCCTGCTGTGGGAATAAAGCGTGAAGCTAAAAAATCAGAATTAAGATGGCTTGAATGAAAGTAAATCAAATATATATCTAATACGCGTATGCATTGAAAGATATTCATTTGACAAAATGCACAAAAAAGGAAACTTAATGCAATTATTTTTCATTTATGTTATAAAATAACATAAGAATTCACGAATTTATCTATTTAAATCATATATTTTATATATATTTACATTTTATACAAACCATATTTACGATGAAGTTGCAGTTTATTTTTATTTTATTGAAAATAAACTCAACTGTAGAAATGAACTGTAGAAATGCGCATCGAAACACGATATAAAATATGATGGTTTCCGAACTTCTTCCCCCGTTGCTAAAGTAACAACTTGTCCGTCGAAAATTGCAAATCTGACAGGAAACGGTTTAATGACAGCCCTTGGAATTTAAAAGACATAGCTTTAAAAGTTTTCTTTTCACAGCAAAATTGGCAATATTTCAAAAATCAGATTCACCATATATAGCAGAGAGGCAGAGAGAACTTAGTGTTAATACACTCCGTTTCCTAGTTTTCGCCAAATTTTTTGAAACAGTGGCGGAACTCAACGCCGGACTTTGCCTTGCCCGCGATTTAAAACATTAATAAATAATTTTTCATTCTCTCGAGTGGAGATCGAACCCACTACCGTTACCTTAGAAACACACCTTTGTGCCTGCGCTACGACGGCTTCTATGCCTGAATTCAGTAGTAGTACTCGTATATACAAAACACGAAAGACGTCTCTTATGAGTCACTGGAGGATTTTACAACCGAAAACGATATCGTTGCTATATATATTTGCTTAGATCGCTAAATTACGAAGCAACTTCATAAATAGGTAAGTAGATGATCATCACATCATGATGAGCATCTCCCCAGAAGCTACTGAGTGGTTCCGAAACTATCTATCGAACCGGCGACAATACGTACAAGCAAACGACAAATCATCTTCCCTATGCTCATTGTCTGCGGGTGTCCCACAAGGCGGTGTCCTTTCCCCACTCCTGTTCTCTATTTTTATTAATACTGTTTCCCAAACCCTATCCTCTTCCTTCCATCTATATGCTGACGACTTACAGATTTACTTAGCGACTCCATCCAGTGATATGGATGTGGCTATTTGTAAATTTAACGAGAATTTACATAATATATCTGTGTGGAGTACATCTTATGGACTTACTATTAATCCTAGTAAGTCCCAGTTAAGCATTATAGGCAGCACTAAGCAATTAAAAAAACTGGAGGGTATAAAACTTCCCTCAGTACAGCTTAATGGTGTCGGTTTAAGTGTTAATGCGTCTATAAGGAACCTTGGGATTATTTTAGACAACTCGCTATCTTGGTCAGCGCAGATAGCAGAGGTCAGCCGAAAATTATTTGCTAGTATTGGATCCCTCAAACGATATAAACATTTCCTACCGGTTAAAATCAAAACTACTCTAGCTCACTCACTACTGCTACCGATTTTAGATTATGCTGACTCATGTTACCCAGACTTATCTGAGGAACAATTAAACAAACTAGAGCGGTTACAAAACTTATGTATTCGATTTGTCTATGGTCTTCGTAAATTTGATCATGTCTCAGATCATCGTCGTCAGCTTGGATGGCTTCCTATCAGACATCGCCGTAACTTCCGGATGCTTACTCTCCTCTATTCAATCCTTTATAATCCTCTCTATCCTGCTTATTTAAAAGATCGTTTCTGTTTCCGTGACTCCGATTCTAGCCTACGCCCTGAACTTAGGTCCAGGAGCGATAATCTTCTTAAATTTCCAACTTGTCGTACCCAATTCTATTCCAATTCCTTCACTGTAAAATCTGCTATCCTTTGGAATGAACTTCCTTCCGAAATACGTCATTCTAAATCACTTAATATTTTTAAAAATCGTTTAAAAGACTATCTTTTCCAAATATAACTGTAGTTTATCTTTAGTCGTTTATATATATATATATATATATATATATATATTTATATTATGTAGAATTATGTATTATATTTATAGGATTATATGTAGATATTATATTATTATTATGTAATTATGTATATATATATATATATATATATATATATATATATATATGTATGTGTGTATATTCATTATTATTTCATTACTGTATTTTATTTAATCTAATTGTGCACTATAACGTTATTCCCACTTCTTTATTTTTAGTCCTTTATTTTACAAGGGTTGCCTGGAAGAGATTGCTTGTAGCAATAAGGCCGCCTTTGCATACATTTTATAAAAATATATTGTTTCTTTCTCTTTTATATGTATTTTTGTGTGCAATAAAGTTTTTTCTATTCTATTCTATTCTATTCTATTCTATGATCTTCATCGAGGTCGACTGCTGTGTTAAAGGCCCATTAAGTGTTCCACTGGGAGCTGTGTGACTTTTCGCAATAAACACTAAACTTTATTAGCTACAAAATGGCGAGTTTTTATTTTGCCAGCAGTTGCTTTTTTAAGATTTTGTTTTTTATTGTTGTTAAGCACAAATGACATTGAAAAAAGAATTTCAATAAATAATATTTCTTTATATTTAAAATCAAGATATGTAAAATCATAAAAAAACTATATTTACTATTTAAGTACAATAAATATGATGTTTTTTAAAAGAATAAATATAAATAAATATTTTAAAAGGGTTATAAGAGATTGAAGTATTGAATGGTGGCCTGCTTGCTAATGGAAGTAAAATAAAAGCTTGAATATTTTACATGTTTCTGTTTGTTAATTAATATTTTTATACAATTACTTAGTACGTTTATCTTATTTTTGTGTATTTTTACATATACAAATTCATTTTACAAAATAAAACAAAAGTTTCACATCAATTCTTCTAACTTACATTGTTATTATGTTATATTTCAGTTCTTTAACTATGCGAATCAATAAAAACCAAACATCGTCCTGGAGTATGTACTCCTACATTGTCTACCTATAAGCAATCTGGATCTGATCTTATATGAACAGTCCACATGACCCAAATTGGAAGTACTACGTGGTCTCAATTTCAAATAAAAAGTATTTTACTAGTTCCTATATTCTAGTTTACTTTAAATTGTCAATTTGAAACCAGATATAGAATATTTCCTTTAAATTTGCATTAACTGCGTCAGATAATGAAGCCAGGTGTGCCGCAGTTGTACACTATAAGCCCTACTGATTGTGGGTTCGATTCTCACTCGAGGAAAAGAAATATTTATTTAAATTTGTGTTTCCGTTTCTTTGCTCTAGTGTCGAGGCAAAGCGCGGCTTCGAATTCCGCAACTCAAAACTCTATCCACCTCCAGAATTAGACGGAGAATGAAAGGACGGAGAATGACATGAGAGGAACGGAGTGTTAATTGCGGGATACAGCGTGAAGCTAAAAAAACATAAATGTTTTTAATTATTTCATAATTTTATAATTCAACACGTATAAAAGTCAAAAATAAATTCTAATCAACCAACACCTGTTAATAAATTAATTAATGGAAATTCTATAGAGTTTTTAAAAACATTTTTATTCGTAACAACTTGAGCCCGCCGTTGATGCTTGATGAGCGTGGCATTCCGTAAATTAAAATTGTTTTGAAGGTAGCGCTGCTACGTCGAGCCTGTAGAGCTCTTATTTTTTATTATTTCTATTTCATTTATTTTGTTGGCTACATTTCTTTGTAGTTATACGGGAAATTTAGAGAATTTCTTTGAATATAAGATAATCTTTAATTCTTGAGGCAAGTTGTGGCGGAGGCATAAGCTGTAAACGCAAATTCTAATTTGTGGGTTCGATTTCCAATCGAATGTGGAGAGTGGAGTGTATTAACACTACGCTCCCGTTGCCTACTGTGCTACAAATGGGGTACAGGCTGAAAAAATAAAATAATTTTGTAATAATTTTGTAAAATTGTATGCATTAAATTTGAATGAAGACTTCACACTTCAAATGCAAAAGTAAAAACAGAGTAATTAAGCCCAGACAGGGTAAAGATCCAACGCAATGGGCGCAGCATCCTTCATTAAACGCAAGTACTTTTCACTAAGCTTATAATAGTGTTTAGTTTCATATTTTGTGAAAAAAAATATTAAATATATTTTATCTTTGCAAGATAAGAAGGAACCTTGTATTAAGACGTCACGTGAGACGTTACTTATTTGGAACTGAAATGTAAAAAATTATCATGGATTTAATTTTTTTATTACTTCATAATAGTTGAAAAATAATGGTTATAATAGTTTATTTCCTCTTATACTACCTTACTTGTTCCACAACAACTTGGTTTTTTAAAATGTTTATTTTTTTTTTATTTTAATAAAACTGATAATTTCACCATAAAATTTTTATTTGCTTTTACTTTACATGCTCTGATTAAATAAAGTACGGCGATAGTCTTCACTTCGTGCTAAATTTTGACAAAAAAAGGTTTACAGTGAAGCCAGCCTCTTCAAAATAAACATGCAAGCTGACAAAAATGACATAGAACAAATAAATTACAGCTTGGTTATTTTCTATTTCACTTAAGTCGTCGAATACAGCTACAATAAATACATACATACATACATACATACATACATACATACATACATTCGTACATACATACATACATACATACATACATCCATACATACATACATTAAACAAATATTTTCCTTAGTAGAAGGTGTCCATAATATTAAGACAGGAAAAGGTGAAATATAAGTAACAAAAAGTAATCTTCAAAAGCATAACGCAGGCGGAAAGGCTCACTTGGGACTTAGCGACCATTTTATCAACTGCCCGTTTGGATAACTATGATAACCATTTTATTCAATATTTTGGAATGTCTCTTCAATGCATGATCATAAATTCAACCCTAATAAATTTTATTATTGTATTAACATATAATAATAATATTAGATAGTATTTTTAATATAATATAATATTTTCTAAGTGGTGAGGCAGTCGTGGCTTAGGGGCTGGCGTGTGACTGTAGCGACACGGTTGTGAGTTCGATTCTTACTCGGGAAGTGAATATATCAATATTTTTATTATACTATTGATTTATATTATATATCGTACTACTTGAGAAGCGGAGTGTCTTATCACTATGTTCTCTTTGCCTACCCTGCTAAATGCAGGATGGAGCATGAAGCTGAAAAAAAAATCTTAGGTACTTAAATGGTATATTTTTTAAATAGATATTCATACGGTTTTACATTTCAAAAATTCTATTTTAATTTGTCAATTGTTTGAAGCAGGTTACTGTAATATACGTTTTGCTTGAGAGATTAACCGCCTACATATTTTATAAGAATATTATTTTTTAATGGTAAGCATACACGTGTAATTTTTAAAATATTCACTTATTGTATTTATAATATTTATCTTCTTTATAATAAAACAATCAATTTAGTGTTAATCTTTGTAAATATTTTTACAGAACTGTAATCTTCCACGAAAACATACAAATATTAGTTATATTTAATATTTAATATCATTCTTTATTCGTTTGAAAAATTGGGGCTGGTGGAAAAAAATATTAATCTACGTTTGGGTCCAAAGGGATTATAAGAATAAAGTGTTGGGGAGTGTTGCAAAAGCATTACAAAGTGAATGTGTTAAATATTCTATTTTGTTGATGAGCATTCTTTATGAATTCAGTCAATGGAATAGAAAAGTGTTCTTTGGAATATTGCCCAATGTGACGTGACCCATTGTGCTTTAAATATTTAAATTTTCGTGTATGAAATCTCTTATATGGACAATATTTTGAATTGAATTTGGTAAAATTAACTATGAATAGATTTTTTTTCATAAATGTTTTTAAAATTTCCTCCACTCTTATTCAAAGATGCATATAATATAATACGATGTTACTAATTACACTTTTCTTATCATTTAGTGCTAACTTCTCGCTGGCTGGCTGGAATGTATAGAAATAAAATTATATGAAAGCATTCGGACCACTCCATGGCACTGAGAAGACTTTTATATTGTACGTTTAATGAGCGACATTTAAATATTCGCTTTAAACCTAACCTGCTTCAGCATTCCTGAAAAAAAGATAAGATAACGTTCATTGCAGTAGAATCCATTATGTTAAACGATCTTTTAGATTAAAATATAACTTGTACATATATTCTAGTATGAAGCTATTTTAGTTTTTATATATGCAAATTTTACTTTGTACTTACGTGAGTCCAGTAAATTAAAGAAAAATTTAAATTTTCAAGGTACATATGTATTAGAAGTAATAAAATCAATTCAAATATGAACAAATACCGAAATACCGTGATATTTAATATCTATAATATTGTAGTGCAATAACACGCAATGCCTCCAGGAAATGGGGAAAAGAGTGTCTTAACACTAGGTTCCCAATACATACTCTACCATATGCGTGATACAGCGTGAAGCTGATTTACTTTATTTATAATCTTGTAATTAGATAATCGTTATTCACTAATAAGTAAATATTTAATAGTACATATTTCTCCATTAATATCATATGCACATTACACATAGCCGTATAGTCAGTTGCTGGTCTGCGGTCGCCGCCGACCACAGGCTATCGGGCGGAATACACCCATGTACGAACAAACACGGCTCGGGTAACTCAATATCTAATGTGTTGTGAGAAACTTTTGTATTTCTCATTTCAATTTATTCAACGATTCAATGTATTGATTTAAATCAAAATTTTACTATTTGCACGAACGTTACTGTTTAATGATTCCATATAAATCTTTCAGATAGAGACACCCGGTTGTATTTGGAGGCGGCGTTGCGTGTTGAGTGGCGGAACTTAACGTCTTGCTTTGCCTCGACACCAGAGCGAAGAAATGAAAACATAAATTCAATGAATTATTTCATTTACGTATTCGAGTGGCAATTGAACCCATAACCAGTCGCGTTTACAGACACACACTTATTCCCTTCACGTCGACTGGCCTCTAAAAAATACTGTTCTAATAGCAAATCTTATAAATTATGAAAAAAGGATCCCTAAGTACATAAAAAGCCACGTGGCTTTGTTACATTCTGCTTAAAAGCGTTATAGCAGAATCTGACTCAATATCCCCTCGAATTCAACTTCAAACAGACTGAAGAGGTTTTGAATTTCATTACCTCAGCGTACCCTGTTATTGAATTTTATGTAACTGACTACAAAGAAAAAATAAATGTATGTTCATTCTTGTTGAAATTAATACAAGTTATTATTTTAACATTTTCCAGGTTGACTATAGAAAGTCTTTTTAGTTCTCTTCTTTTTTATACAGTTTTTTTTAGCCTCGCTTCGCCGTAGGTCTAATATATACTTCAGTATAAGAAATCCAAGATGACCGCCGGTACATAATGGCAGATTTTACATTCTTTTAAAACACCCTTGTTATATATATTACATGAAAGGATAGACTAGTAGAATATAGAACAGTACCAAAAAAGCAAATTTTTTAATTACTTACTTCTCCTTTACTTTACTGTTACTATTAAAACATTTTTACTTAATTTATAAGACTTAGAGACATTAAAATAGTTATTGTAATTATATTAAATGATGTATTGATATTAATTTGAAAATCGATTTAATTTTTATTTAATTCAAAACAAAATACATACAGCAAACTAATTTAAAATATAAACATCGAATAACTAAAAAAAAATTTCACTAGAAGCTATACAATACTTTACAATTACAATTCTCATTTTCGGGTGCATTAATAATAATTAACGTTGAAAAAGTACTAATGGTGACATTACTCCAGGCATTTTAACATTTCTTTCCTCATTATGCTCGGGTCAGTCCTACTCCATAAATGTTGTCGAAATAAACTTGGGTTCATTTAGAATAGGGCAACATTTATATATTTTTTTGATAAATATGTGAATTTATTTGCATTTAATAAATGATAATGTAAATATAATGTATCATATTATTATATTGAAAAGGGTTCACACTAAAGTGTAAAATTAAGTAGAGGGTCTCAACACTACTTTCTTTCTACTCTCCTGCTATATGCGGATAAAACATGAAGAGGAAAAAATGGAAAAACAGGTATTTAAACTGACTAATATTATTGTTATTATAACCAATGCTATTTAATATTAGTTTCAATCAGTCACGTATTATTTATAATGAAGCTATAATGTTGTAGAATAGACTTTTATATCTATTTACTGATAATATCATACTAACATTATAAATATAAGTTTTTGTTAAGCCTTCACGCCAAAACTACTCAACCGATTATCATGAAACTTTATACACTTATTTTTAAAGATGTTAGAAAGGATTTTTTTAAATATTATTCTTTGGCCATAATATACAAAGAATTGTAAGCGAGCAAAGCCACGTTTGATTCTCTAGTTATATATAAAAAAGCGAATTAGAAAATTTCTACACATCAACACACAACGACTTCCACACACGCTTTATATTTCAACGAGATGACATTTCCAGGATGGTTAGCCGCACGTTCATATTAACCGTTGTCCGGGTTTCGGCGATAATGTGAAGGTTGGACCTTTATCATTTGTTCACGACATGATTATATTTACGAGGTCCACTGGATTTTCTATTCAATTAATCCTTGGATTTAATTTTACATATCCTACTTCTCCCAGTCTAAAGCTGATTTGCATCCACTTTGCAAGGTGTAGAAGATAAGGGTAAGTGATAAATTCTGTACAAAAAAATATATTTAAATTCATGCAATCTGTTAATTGAAAAGAAGGAATATATTTTCTTGTTTGTAGATAATTTTTACATTAAATGGAATTGTGTAGTAAAAATGTTATCTTGTTTGATTTTGAAAGGGGGTTTACCTCATTAGTAAAATTGCTGACTCTACTGATTAAAAATATAATATGTAGTAGTGATTATATATATTTTGTTGTTTTTGCGCCTTAGCCATTAGGTCCATATAAGTTTATATGAATTTATAATTAAGGTTTTTTTTAATAGATTTGACTTTTAATAGACTTATTATTTTTATAACGCAAAATATAGTTAATAAAAATTAAATTAAGACATTTCATTTTGTGGCTTGCTCTGTTTCACATTAACTTCATAAGCTTGCGGTAGATATTCAACGGTGTCTATGACACGGACAAGGATTCGTGACATTTTTTTTATCAGCTTCAATCTGTATCCTGTATATAGCAAAGTCGGCAGGGGGAACCTAGTGTTAAGACACTCCGTTCCCCTATTTTCTGCGGATTTTTTTTCAGATATTTTGTGTTAAATGGATGCCAGAAAGAAGAAATGAAAATATTAATTAATAATAATTCATTCCCCCGAGTGGGATTGAAGCTACGATCGTCGCGTTACAGTCACACCTATCTGCCACTGAGCCACGACGGACTCATTCGTGGCGTGCATTGTAACATGCACAAGGTTGCGTGCGAGAGGAAGGATTCTAAAGGTTATTAATTTTTCGTGACGATCCTGCGGTGAATTCATCCCAGTTTTATTGAAAAACTGAATAGCCTTTCAGATGGTGATACAAAGGGATGTGAACAAGTAGGCAGTATTCAACTTCCTGTCAAACATCAAAGATTCAAAAATATAATACAAGCTTTCATAAAATATTTTATAATAATTTATTTTCAAATATTACACTGTATACTCTTAGCCTTGTGCTTGTGTTAGATATGTATGGAGACAAAGGATTAGATAGAACACTTAAAAATGCTATAACTTTGTATTTTGTGTAGTAATAGTCTTACATTATAAAGAAAACAAAATATATAACTACGGGTTGAGTTCCGCCTCTCAACATTGTGCCTCCAGAAATCGGCGAAAAGTGGACAGAGGAGTCTCTTAACACTAGGTTCCCTTCTGCTTCCCATGCCTCTAGCAATAATAATTAAATGCAAATAAGCTGAAAAAAAATACTATAAAAAGTAAAAATTACTATACTGAATTCTATTTATTTTTCATAGCAACAGCAGATTACTGGCTAGTAAATTCTATGTTTTAATTTTGCCTTTATCAAGATGTCCCATGAAGAAAGTTGAACAACAATTATTAAGCTTATTAAAACCCAGGTCATTGAAATAACTAAAGTTCTCATAGCTTTAGTTTAGCAGGACCCTCTGAGACCTCCCCACAATCAACACGCCGCAAATTTCTCGTTATTATTCATAACTTTTGTATTACTATTTATTTCGCTTCTTATTTACTTAAAGACCTTATATACAATATATCATTAAATATATTTAATATAGGGGCTTGCGTACAAATATATTAATTTCATAGATGTTTTTTTTTAATTTCATAGAAGATTCATTTTCATAACTAACTCAAGTACAGGGATGAGGCACTGCAGTAATAGAATATTAAACTAGACGTCAGGAAGCATGAAACTGTTCCTACGCCGTGAATTGAATCATATTATTGAATAAGTGCTCCCCGACATATAACGTTGGTTCCATACATGGATATACGCGTATAGCTAGAACCTAGATACGATTATACAATTATCAATTTGCATAAAGATTTTTGAATGCAACGCCGGGAATTTTTTTTTATGTAATAACGTTTGTCACTCCACTTTTTCATATTTTACATTTTTTAGTTTATAACCAGATTACAGGTTTGATGTGGATTCATTCATCTTTCGTTTGATAGTAACGATTTTGATATTTCATTTCGTATAAATTGTTTGTGAGTGCTACAAAACAGCATACAAAATATACTTGTTTATAGGCCAAAATATATTTAAGGTCATTCATGACGCAGGTTATGAGTTTGATTTCCATTTGATTTTTCATTTTTAAAGAAATTAAATATTTGATAGTTTCTTCGCCCTTGTGCAAAGGGAACCCAGCAGGGGTTCGGCGGAAAATGAAGAACGAGGTATCTTAACACTAGCTTCCCTCTGCCTACAGTGTGCAGCTATAAATATACATATACCTACATATATAGTTCCAGTAGATAAGTGTCTCTATAGTAGGTCAGCCGTGTAAGTAAGTAAACCTGTTAGCAGGCACGTGTGTTTGTCGTAAGGGTTCTGTGACGCACTGTAGCTTACGACGTCTCCTGTGTTTTAATGTGATCAAACATAGCGTACGGCATGCTGTATAGTTGATAATACTTGGATGTCAAGAATCGTTGTTATATTTACATATTTGTAATAATTGATAAAAAATTATAATTGTGTCAGTTTAGAATTCAATTCTGTTTATAATTTATAGCAGATATTATAATTAATCATATGTTACATTATTTAGTTTAGCAGTTAATATATTTTAAATTTTATTTAGCGATTTGGGAGCAAGGACAGAGCCGTAGTATATTCGAATATATTTTTAGAATTATTATATTAGTATAAAAAATACATAAATTACTTAGCGGGACCTGAACCCATACATAACTCTTGGAAACCGTTCAAGCACTCTGAAAACTGAGCTATATCAAGCTTGAGCTATGTTGAAATCTTTTACGCTTGTTGCAGTTTTATTGTGTGGAAATCATTATTTAGAACTGTCAAAGATATCACGGAATACCTATAATCCCTCTTTCAAATTTATCAAGGTTTCGTGGAAGGAAGCCCTCCAGTAGATGCTATTATGAATTAAAGTGATGAATATTATGTTAAATCACAATATTCAATAGTAGGTTTTGAAAACTATATATACGTTTTTAGATTCTTTCCCGTAAATAAGTGTAAATCAATATTTCAACAGTTCTAGTTTTATATAGTCTTTGTTACAAGTAACTCTGTTAGAGGCTGGTAGGTTTGCAAGACATGAGGATTTCATGGCGCACTGCAGCTCTGGACATCTTTCACGTTTTATTATCTTGTATAAAACCGTACAACACAGTCATCCTGGTGATGGTTAATATAAATGATAAAATATATTTAATCCTTATTTAGATAATGATACATTTTATTTGATTTTATTTAACAAAAAATAAATCTTATAACATTCGTTTTACTTACAAATTTAATATTTAAGTAATAAAAGTACCTTTTTATCTTTGCCGCATATCAGAGTATTAAGAGGAACCTGAAACGAAAATGATGAAATAGGGTGCCATACACTCTATTCCCTTCATCCACTTTCACTCAATTTTAGAGACTGCATGCTGAGAGGCGAACATAAATGTCTTACGAGAACATGTAAAGAAATATAAATTCCCTCAAAGGGAATCGAACTCACCACTATTTACAGGTTCCAGCAGCATCACTGCACCATGACGGTATAATATTAAATCTAAGTCTAATTATCTTTGTAAACACTATGTTTGTAAAGTATGCGAGTTGAGAAACTGTATAGTAAAATATGTTATATACTTTTATCTACATATAATGTGATAATTAACCTTGTTGCAAGGTTTGTTGAACACCCAAGCTTAAAGGTAGTTATGGAATGCTTTGAAAATTGAGTAACTTTGCTGCTTTCATTTAATTTAAAAAATATCAGATATTTTAATATTCGTCTTCAATATTAGTAGTTAAAATTATCTTTATCTACTATAGTATATAATACATAGTATACAATTCGCGAGGCGCAACTGCAGTTTTACATTTATGTGAGTGATCAACAAAGGTAGAGCCTGAATAAAAAACTGGACAAGTGTGAGTCGAAATCACCCACAAAATTACCCTGAAGTTACTAAGGAACCCTCCGTAGTAATTTCAGGGTTAAAAAAGCTTAGATTTACAAGCGTGCGCCTTCCTATATTCATGTATGAAGTTAACTATAATAATATAATTTTCATTTATCGCATTTTTCCTGAATTTGTAATCCTTATGAAAAGATATTTATGATTACCAAAAAATAACTAATACATACACTATTTAGGTCATATTACCTATTACGTACAAATTACTCATTTCTCTATACATATAGTATAAATAATTACTAAAATGGAAGCAAATCTTAGTATCCCATTTCAACATTAATTATCAACCCTTTGTGAGTCCACTTGGCTTGATAAATCCAAAGCTACGGTTGGTTGGCTTCGTTTGCCAGGCTATAACATATTATATGTAAACGTGTTTTATATTACGCTTATTTACAGCAGCAGTAATATTTTAAATTATTTAGTGTTATTTATCTAACCTAGGCTACTAGTATTAAATAAATTTTGATTAGGAATATAAATACTCTACTAAGTCGGATTTATTCCTATAAATAATAAAATATGATTATAGAATTCATAGTTACCATGAGTAATAAAAAAATAAATGGAGATTGAACCCATGACCTTCATTTGATCTAGACAATTCAAAAATATTTGAGAATAATTAAGAATACTCTCTCTTATTAAATCAAATAGTTGTTAAATATAAAGTTCGTTATAAACTGTTTTGATTTTATCAAGCAATCCAAGTGAAATAATAACATACATGTAACGCTTTCCTATTAAAACTGTAATTAATGTTTACGTTAGCGTCAGTACAGAATAATATAGACTATATTGATGCGATATGATTTTTATACGTTATTTTAGTTAGCAGCTTCACGCTTTTCTCTTTGGGTAAGTAGAGGGAATCCAGTGTTAAAGCTCTCCGTTCCCCACGCCCTGCCGAATATTATATGAGCCTATGAGTAGTGGAATTCAATGGCACGCTCCGAGTGGAAATCGAACCCACGACCATCACGCTTACAATTAGATGCATTATCAAATTCAGATTCATCGTTAAGTGTATATATACATATATTTAAAAAAAACAAAACTATTTTATTGTTAAATAGAAATAATATTATAGCCAATATTTACATAATTAAAATATTACAGTCTTATGCAAAAATCAATCCACATTTTTTTTTAGATATTTAGGATATCTTCAAGAAATTAATATCTATAACAGCATTGTTTCTTTGAAATATCTTACAACCAAACCTAACCCTTCTAATGCAAATGACATATTAATTTCCCTAAAAAAACTTCAAAGTGTCCTTGAAAAGTTCTACAAAATTCAATTTCAATTTTAAGAAAGTAATTCGTCTACGAATTGGGGGCTTAAAGGACGAATATTCAACGCTCTAAGCGGCGCGGCTTCGCGGTCTACGTGCGGTTGTGTTAGGTTTTAGTGCTTTTTACAGCCTGTTGTTAGGCTTTATAAGGAGGAAAAACTTAAGTATTTTTTTAAACATCTTCGTGTAATATCCGTTAAATAATGTTTTTTTTTGTGTATTTTAAATTTTGCGACATATTTTTATAAGCGCAGTAATTTTTTTAATATTAATATATTGATTAAGATAAATAAACACTATTTCTACAATTTATGGTTCATTTGAATCAAAAAACGTCGAAATATAACATTCGACTTTTTTATGCTTTGAAATCCGGAATAATATCGTAATAATAATTATTTTTTATAACTACTTAAACATGTCTCTAATATAATTTGCGAAAATTAAACGTATTGTAAGCAAACGATCCTAATCCAGAGGAAGGCAAATTGGAGCTCGTCTAACTTATTAAGGCCCATTTGATGCTGCATCAGTCGATCAAATTATTGATTACCCTGCGGTTATATAATTTGTGGTAACATATTAGATATTACATAATTAAACTCTAAGCATATTCACGGAAAATGGTTTTGTTTTTTATAAAAGTTAAAAATTAAATCACCTTTCCCCTGTATCACGTATACATCAGGATAGGCAGATATCTAGTGTTAAGACACTCCGTTATTTGTGTTAAGGAAAGTTTGCTAAAATTTAATAGTGAAAACTGCATTTAAGTCGGCTAAGCCGTTTCTGAGATTGACATGCACTAACACACAGACAAAGAGACAAAACGACAAAAAGACGAAATAAGTTACAATTTTATTATTTGTATAATATATTAGATCTAAACCGAATTAATATTAAAATATCATTAAAAAGGGGAACCCAAAGCCAAAGAACAGGTACCATCTCCTTTGCAAACATTAGGTCAGGTCCTATACACGCCGCTGTAACTTACCTATTCATTTTGAATGAAGCAAGCCGCCACTAGCGCCGTTACGCGCGCAGCATTCCAATGTATAGCACTATTTTCACGTACGTGCTACGTGTACGCAACGTAAATATTAGATTTTGGATAACAAACTCTGTGGACATTTAACGCTTGCTTTAATTAAATATTATTTTGTAATATATATAAATATTATGTGTTGCATTTATTTATCTATATTTTAAGCTTAAACTAAGTAAAAGCCTTTAATATTCAAAAAAACATTAAAAAAATATAGTGCTACAATTCTATATCTATAAATATGTTCATAAATAAACAAGGTTTTCTAAAAAGATAGGCCTATAAATTTAGGTGTAGTTTACTTTCAAATAACTCTTAACTCTACATTCTTAGTTAGTCGCTTAGGGTAAGAGGTTCGATTCCCACTTAAGGAAATTAAATATTTAATATTTTCATTTCTTTTCTCTGATCTATAGGTAATAATAATATGCTAACGGCCGATTGTGTATTATAGAAGATATTTTTTTCACCAGAGTACCTAAAGACTTAACCCGCTGGTTGTACGTGCCTACGTTTAGGCGGTATCGATTAACAGGTGTTAAAAAAGAATCCGTTTTTGTATATAAAATATTGAAATTCTGTATAAAAAAATGGTACAGGGGAATGAACGTACCCAAAAGGAACAGTATAAATTTTGCTACGTTTATACGTAGCGTTAAGCTTTGTTTATTTCAAAGCTCTTTTATATTTTTCGATACTATTGACCTCATGTTTAGAACAGATAATAGTATTGTATTTTATTAGGGTGTCTGTTGTCTTTGAAGATACACGTTGAATCTGTAGGTAAGTTATTTTCTATTAGCTCTAGTTAAGCTTTCCATTATTTGAAACAAAGCATCTATTTGGTATAAAAGACGAATATAAATAAATATATTTTACTTTAGTTTAATAAAAAAATCAGTTTCACGATGTACACCGCACTCAGCAGGATAGACAGAGGGTACCTAGTGTTAAGACACTCCATTCCCCACTTTCCGCTGAATTTTTCGAGGCATTTTGTGTTCAGTGGCGGAACTTAACGCCGGGGTTTTGCCCTAGTGTCAGAGTGAAGGAATGAAAATATTAATAAATAGTAATTCATTTCCTCAAGTGAGAATCGAACGTATAGCAGTCGGGTAAAATCAATTTTAGTTCAATAGTATTGAATTTTCACTTTATTAATAACGTTATCAATCTAGTTCAAATTGGAAACAACAGGCTTTCGCGATACATTTGAACATTAAATAATACAAATGGCGTGTAGTATTAATAGCTTAACTTTACTTGTATATTTGATTAAGCCACGCATTTGGTTCAGCAATAAACAACTTGTTATTTTACGTATCGGAAATTTCTCTTTGTTCATGAACCGGCCACGTTTACAGATTTTATGTCGACTTCCTCAAATGCTAATAGAGGGTGTTTTCTTTGTATTTTTTGTAAAAGAAGAAAAATGATTTTTTCATAAAAAATACACTACAGAAGCTTAATTTTTGGGCCCGATACCTATAAATATTAGTTCATTTTTAAAAAGTAATTCGGTAAGATGCTTTTTTTTCATTAACTTCAATACAAATCTGGTCTTTGTGATATTTAAGATGACAGTAATTAAAATGCCAGTTAAATAATCCTTTGTTATCTGGTTACTGCATGAACGACTAATATTCATGTCAAAATATAGCTTTGAGTTAGGTGGTGAAACTTAACGCCGAGCTTTGTTTATACAGTTTTTTCAGCTTAACACTGTATACCTCGTATAGCAGGGTAGACAGAGGTAGCCTAGTGTTAAGACACTCCACACTTTCCGCCGAATTTTCGAGGCATTGCCTGTTGAGTAGCGTAACCAAACGCCGCCGGTTTGTTTATCCTTATTAAACAAATATCAATATTGTAAACATATGTATGTTTCATATTTATATCTAAAACTGTTAGTTTAGAGATATACGTCACACATAATAAATACAAGTTATAATTAATACAAGATTCGCTTTAATATTAGTTCTTTCGTAATCCATATAAACTAAAACGAACATTTCGTACGAAATTATTAAATTGAAAGTTTTCCTTACAAATATGTTGAGCTACAAACTAAAGCTTATATATAAATAATTCATATTGTACGTACACTATGATCCCGCGTATAGCTCACATCGCTTTGTTGTTCCTTCGTCAATTAGGGCGGTCTTACAAAGACTAATTCCATCTCAAACCTACAAACTCAAGCTTTGGGACGTGTGCTTAAAACCATATATGACTTAATGGTCGTATGTATGTATAAATATATAAGTTAATATGTTAGACGTATTTGTAATTAAATATACCGTACTATTTTTATATGGTATTAAATCAAAATAAATCTAATAGTTTTTAAAGAAAGAATCCATCCATCCATTCAAGAAGAAACCATCATATTATAATTTTTCAACATTATAAATTTCATACAAAGTATTGGGTTTATTTTATATGCCATCGTAGCACAATTGGTAAATGTCTGAATGTACATACTAGTTCTGAGTTCGGTTCCTTTTTGAAGTAAAATCACAGTTGGACTTACTTTAGATCTGATTCAAAATGCTCTACTGCCACACTCGGAACCATTATCGAAAAACAACAACAACAAAAATGTCATTGAAATTGATGGAGAACTGACACTCTCCCTTTCCCCCATATTGCAAAAAGCGATTCCAAGATATTGGTAATGTTAAAAAATATATTAAAATGCACTAAACAGCTTTAGCATTGGCTTCCTTAGTGTCTTGTCTCTACATATATTCCAAGAACCACCACCATTCCAACCTTCTTTTTAGATACATTGTGTAGAATTTGGTTAATAAACTAGAGCTAGAATGTAAATTTTGATTTCATTATCATTTATGTATTAACGAAGTTTGCGTATTGGGAAAGTTTACATACCTAATATGACTTTGATATTGTTTATCGAATGATTAATTACACTAGTTGATATTGGTTGAGGATCTACACGCACGGTAGCGCGTCAAGCCATTCTATATTACAACAATTAGTAAATAAAGATACCTAATACCTTAAATTAATACCTTAGAAAAATCAACAATTAAATTTAAATTTTATCTTAATAACTGTCATAGTAGATAAAAGCTACTTTAATTTTTTTTAGTTGTGATTATTTATTAACCGACTTCTGTAAGAAAAGGAGGTTATCAATTCGACTGTATTTTTTTTTTTTTTATTTTTTTTTTTTATGTTTGTTACCTCATAACTTTTAACTGGGTGGACCGATTTTGATATTTTTTTTTTATTTGAAAGGTATAGCTTTCCGAATGGTCCCATTTTTTTTTGGTCCATGTCTGATAATGGTATCCATGAGAAAATCACATAAGTCTTAAATTTGCATTATGCATGTGCGCGACTAATAGCCGAATAAGTCAATGTCGCGCCAACCGATTTTGATGATTCTTTTTTTATTTGAAAGGATACACTTCAAGGATAATTTGGTGAAAGTTTGGTTAAGTTTCGATTATGGAATCCGGAGAAAATTGAGAAAGTTTGTTTTTTTTTGGTCAAAAATTAATTATACTGTAATAGTTACAAGCAAAAACTTTTTAAATTGATGTCAGAAGTGAGATTCCTGATCGTTGCATTTCTTTTCAACCAATCTCAAAAAAGAGGATGTTCTCATTTTCAACCAACTTCAAAAAAGGGAGATTCCGAATTCACCCGAATACTTTTTATGTTTGTTCTTGTCAATATACCAAAATGTAACTTTGCACAAAAATAATAGCTAATTAAATGAAGTTTTACATAGAACAATCACAACCACTCGTTGACAACCACTACCACCACCATCACCACTCGTTCAAGAAGCATCATTTTAAGATCTACCCATCACTAAAAATCGTAAAATAAATTAATTTTTAACAAAAACAAAAACCGACTTCTAACAACGAACTAAAAAGTGAAAAATAATTATATAAAGATTTTATAATTTTGAAGTCGGTGTCAAACTAATGCTACAACACCTTTACTACAATATCTAATTACTAAGCCTGTTTGTTTTACTTGGCACCGACTTCAAAATTATAAAATCTTTATATAATTATTTTTCACTTTTTAGTTCGTTGTTAGAAGTCGGTTTTTGTTTTTGTTAAATATTAATTTATAATAGACTCTCCGTTTGACCGTGCTTTGTGTCGAATCTTTTGAGGCATCTTTTACGTTTACATGGGAATGAAGTGTTTTAACACTATGTTTCCTCTGCTTACCCTGTTGTGTGCGGGATACAGCGTGAAACCGAATTTATAATAATATTAAAATGAATAAGGCAATTTGCTCTCATGTGCAATGTTTATTTGCACTATCGTGGCATACGGACGTATCTTATTTAACAATATAGTTATTTGCGAGAGCAAGAGCTTAGACTAATCTCGTGTAATGTCTAAGAGGGACCATCGACTAAGTTAATTTGCTTGTTCCATCGCTATAATATATAGTCTTCAATTATGATGTAGATATTTATAAACATTAACTTACAATTAATTATTATTATTAATACATATATTTTATTCCACTCGGGAGAAAGAAATATTTAATATTTTCATTTCATGGCTCTAGGTTCCAAGGTTCCCTGCTTACCCTACTACATGCGGCACACAAAAAAAGTGTATGTTGTGTATGTTCAACACATTTTGTCTCAATTGATAATTAATTGATTACTGTCGATAATAAGAAAATTCCTTTATTTTAAGCTATTAAAAAATTTAAAACAATTTTAACATATTTTCAGACTACCAAAAACATGTATTTTTTAAACTTATATCTTTAATATTTGTGATGAAAATATATTATCTACTTCCTTAAGGTCGATTATTAGTGCCATTGCCTTATTTTAGTTAAAAAGGATTTCACTAAAGACGCCAAGATTCTTCAGAGCTAAAGTATTTCAAAACTTGTTCGTATTTCTAAGCGTGTTAACGCCGAAATTTTCCTTGTAACAACTAAAAGTCACGATTCTAGAATGATAAAGATTATATTGTATATTAAAACATTATATTCGTTAAGTCGGGGCTTAAAATCTACCAAGTAAATTTTCTTTCATCAATTATTATTACAGTTTTCTATGTGTAGTCAATATTAGTAAATATTAATATTGGTATTTCAATATAATTTTTGATAGCATACAGTAAAATATAATCCCAAAAGGCTTAAGGAAGTATAAAGCTAAGATTTCCTGTAAACTATTAAATCTATTTGCAACGGCGTTAAACCGCAGCTCAAACTTATCATAACTTAGCAAAACTTAATTCGTAACTTGGATGTTAGGTCTCAGAATACGACAAATTTTCATTCAAACGTCACTCGCTTACTTAATTACAATTTGAGTATATTAACGTTTTGCGTCTAATCGTATAATTATACATTGAAATATAAATTCCAAGCCAGAGCTACGTGTGACTGTAAGTGCGATAGGTTATGGGTTCAAATCCCATGTTAGGAAATGAAATATTTTATATTTTCATTTCTTCGGTAGTGACGAGACAAAGTGCGGCGTTGAGGTCCACCACTCAACACGCAATGCCTACTCGGCTAAAAATGGGGAATGAAGTGTCTTAACTCTATGTTCCCTCTGCCTATACTACTGTGCGTGATACAGCATGAAGCTAAAAAAACGTATAATTAATCATTGAAATACAAATCAAATTTGCCACAATGAAATACAACGGCATGAATAAAAGCAAAATAACTGGATTTCCAATGAGCTATTGAGGCTGTTTACAAAGAAAATATAAATAGCGCATTCAGTTGTAAATACATTTATTTTATTGCATCTCATCGTTGCTCGTTATCTACACTTCGTTGCCCGACAAAATATAGATCTTGTTTTATAACAATTTATTGATTGCATTTTCAATTCTGTAAAATGTTAATTTATTAGGGTAGAACTAAAAGAATAATACTTTTGTAGCTCCATTAGAAGCGGTACGAGCGAAAATTAAGAGGAAAATGGAGGACGGAGGGACGGAGTGTCTTGTCACTCGATTTCCTTTGCCTGAATTGCTATGGGGAAATGTGGGAAGCTGATTTTTCTAATTACCCACATTTTTTTATTTATTTTAACAGGTACGTGATTATTTTAGAAAAAAAATACGATTTTTATTTAAACAGAATATAACAATGTGTTCTTATTTCAAATTACGACTTCGTGCGTTTTACTATTGAAAAAAGTTCTCTTTCTCTTTGCTGAAGAAGAAAACTTAACCCACAACGCCACTCAGTGTTTACAATTTTGAATTGTAAATAAGAATTTAGATCTTGAAAAAATAAAATGAGAACTGCAAGTCTAGGCTTTTACTACGACCCTCTTCACGTTCTAAGTACTAAGCTCTAGAAATACGTAGCATCTAGGCATTATTACATCTCATTAACGTTCAACGATTAACGTAAAAGTGAATCTTTTTACTCACATAAGAGGAGAAATATGAATCTAACCTAAAATTTAAAGAGTTAATTGAAAACATTAATTTCATTTATACATATAAAAGTTCTCGGAGTTAGATATATTTAATATTCTCAAAATTAACACGAAATATAAATTTTCACAGCGTATTCGCCGCGGTCTACATCATCCCGTCCATCACAGTATAGCCATGAATAATAAAAACGGTCGGACGTTTCAAACGGGGCCGAGTATAATATTTTTAATTAGTTAGATTTGTTTGTTCTTTTAATTATCATTGAGAATATTTGCCGGGTGAAATCGCTTGACCTCAAAATTGTTAGAGATATTGTTTGTTTCTCTCGAGAGGGCACGCCGAGAACAAAGCTTTTTTGTAAACAACCTGCTATGCAGGTACCTAATGAATATGCCGGAACAAAGAGTCGAATGCGGAGCCTCATTAGCCATTCAGTCGTTGCACCTTCAAAATCGTTTACTGTCTTATTTTATGTATGTAATTCGAACAGAAAAACCAATACAAAACTATATTTTTGTACAATCCATGACCATATATGGACGTCCAGTGTAGTAGGATTTACGGAATAAAATAATACTAATAATAGAACTAAGTGAGCTTAGAAAAATTCAAAACCTTTATATTTTCCCGGCTTTTCTAATGAAAAGCTTTGCGAGATCGTATGTACTCGTATTGCTATATAGCTATAGCTGTGGATAAATACTGGTTTATTGTTATGCGGAATTATTTTCTAATTTTATCTCTGAGAAATAACGAGTGTTCCACTAATTAGCGAACCTCAATTTATTTTACTATTTAATTAAAATAAAGTATCAAGAACAAAGGAAATAGAATATAAAATATCATTTCAAATTGACGCTATTGTTTTAATGTGTATATAAGATATTTATACAGTGTATTTTCTATTGTTTCTAACTTTACTTACAAAGTGCGGCGTTAAGTTCCGCCACTCAACACGCAAAATTACATTAAAAATTATTTTTTTAGTTCTTTATTTGTATCAATTGTATTCAATTCTTTTTAGATTATACTATTATTATTAAATTATTACAGTTATATAAGATCAAAATTTAAAAGAAATTAATGAAATGTCCAAATAGTAATCAATTTCAAAGTCACGTCTTGATAATATTTGACACGTGGCAATGCATTTTGTAAGTGATAATTGGGTCTTGTGGATCGTGTGTCAACATTGGAGCGCCCGCTGCGTAGAGCTGACGTCATCTAATGCATCTTTTATGTAACTATTTAAAAGTATATGTTTAGTTTTTATTCTTATTATATATTCTCTATGTCTTATTTTTTTTATGCTTATTATATGTATAAAAAAAAATTCTGTGTCAAAATTATATAATAGTAATAAATTTATATACTCTATATTATATTAAGAAAATGGAAGTTAAATTCGAACCCACAAAAATCACGGGCTGTCAGACAGCTTCCAACAAGCTTTCAACAAAAGCTATGTTTCTCCATCGAAAATTTATGAAGATTCCAGTATAAATTATTGTACTGTAACCAGTTTTGTGTTTAACCAGTGTTATTGTTACCTCTTTTGTTGCTAAATTTCTCAACAAATATCGTAAGTCAATGATGAACGATGACGAAAATAAATAAAATTTGAACCGGCACCGACCATCTAAGGAGACAGTGTCGTAATAAGAAGAACGTTTACATTTATAATAATGGATATTATAAGTCTTTAGCTTTAAAGCAAACACATTGAAAAAAAAATATTTTTTGAGACAATCCGTTCCCAATTTTCCACCGAATTCTGGAAGTATTTGGTGTTGAGTAGCAGAACTCAACTGCGAGCTATGCCTCGACATTAGAGCGAAGAAATAAAAATATTAAATATTACATTTCATTGAGTGGGGATCGAACCCACAACCTTTCGTGTTTATCGTCACATTCTCTGCCCCTGCGCCATAACTAGCCTCAAAATCTGTTTTAAATTTATTCTCATGATCCACATAAAACATTAATTTATATATTAATATACATTATAAAATATACGCTACAATATTATTGTAACCAATAATACGAATAATAATAATAAAAAAAAATGCTGAACACGAACGAAAAAATATTGTATCTGAAATTCATATCTTTGTAAAGTCGTCCCTTCCCTATTCAAAACGCGGACGGCAGCTAATTAGGTATTTATTTTTTTTAAATATTCTCCATTGTTTGGATAATTGTCTCTTGAAGCACGATTAATTGGTATTAATTAAGATTCAAACGGGATTATTCTTCTTATTCTCCCAATGGAGCGTGACGTAACTGAATAAGATTTGAAGAACATTGAATAAACTTTATGAATGACGAACAATGGCTGGAACACTAATAACGAACAAACTTTAGTTTTTTATTATTTTATTTTATTCGTATAGAAAAAATCTTAAATATTTACTCATAAAAAGAAATATTCTCAAAAAAGTTATAGAGAAAATAAAGAAATTGCTTTATTTGTAAAAATAAGATTATAATGATAAGACAACTTTATACTTTTATATTCTATTTTTTTGTTTTTACGGACCTCTCGCAAAGTACGGAATAGGAAAAACAGAACTTAAAATGAAATTTCAATCAAATCGATGTGTTCTCCATTATCCATTTAAATACACTGCATGTAACTGCGGTGTAACCAAAGCTGCAAAACTTTGTCTAAGTATAATGGGGATAACTAAAATAATTAAGTCCGTAGTCCATTGAGGCGACGTGTGACTCCAACGCGACGAATGTGGGTTCGATCCCACTCGGGGAAAAAAAATATTTATTTACGTTTATATTTCTATTTCTTCGCTCTGGTGTCGAGGCAAAGCGCGGCGTTGAGTTATGCCACTCAACACGCAATGCCTCCGGAATTTGGCAGAAAGTGGGGAACGGAGTGTCTTAACACTAAGTTCCCTCTGTCTACCCTGCTGTACGGGATACAACGTAAAGCTGATGAGGTTTAAATGTACTTCCCTTAATAACTTACGTATATAGTAGATAATCTACAAAACATATCTAGTAATAAAACTCAGATTATGATATGTAAAGGGAAGAATATGAAATAAAGAACAATAAACTAGTAAAAATAAAAGGGGTTGATGTAAGGCATGCGCCTATCAACCTCGTAAAACCAGGGGGTTAGTGCCGCCGTACATTGGGCCTTATGCAAATGTAACGATAACACGCCTTTAGGGTCAATAAACCTACTCACTTTTATGGCATGATAAATATTTTTCCGATATTATATATGTCCTCCCGGTAGTTTATAGGGCAACTTGAGGAACTTACTTATTTTTTTTTTCTTTTTCAGATTGAAAACAAATGTAACAAAGGTACGATCCATCATGATACCGTAAGTAAGAAATATTACCTTGTTTTTGTTAAAGATCTCTCTAATAAAGTTCATAGATTTATAAGTGTTTCCTTTTTGTTTATCGTAAAAGTTTATCGTATGACTTGGATCAAACAGGAAAGTAGTTGGCTTGAAGTAACAATATTGTATTTATAAATACATTAATGTGGTTCCGTAATAGTTTGGCATATCAAAGGTGTGATGGGTGTTTAGTAAAAATAGTTCTATTCTTAACGCGTTTCTCGTTAAAATAAATAGCACAACCCCTAGTTAGTTTTTAAAAATTAGCTTGCATACAACAGGGTAGGCAGAGGAAATCTAATATTAAGACACTCCGTACCCGACTTTCCGCCGTTATGTACCATTAATCGATTATGACTCAAGTAGATATTCTAATTATATATTTTAATATATATATGGATTTCAGAATAAGATATTCAATTATATGACGCAAATTATCCGTTGTAAGTTTTATGTAGGTAAAATAATGACAGAAATCTTGTATTTAATTATGACTGTATTTATTAGATTTTGACAAGGGTCCAATGATAGTGTTGGTGGATATTTGCTTAAATAATCTATTACAGGTGGCAGACGCGAGGGTTTGAATGTAGCGATCGTGATAGCGACCTGGCCATTTAATTTGTTAATTAACTTAGTGGCTTTCGGAACTATATTTGATGTTGCAAAGATAGGCGAACGGGAGCGACAAGTTTAAAACGGTTCATTTAATTTACTTTGACTCTTCAATTGAAATTTGAATAGAAATTTATATTGCTACTATAGAATTCAAGTTTAGAAATTATATTTTTTATTTAATATTTGTATGGGACATTTTGTTTATAAATTTTGAGATTTTTATTTTCTTACATTAATTACATAGGTTTATTTCTGTTTAGGTTATTTAATTTCTTGAAATTTGATACTCAAACTCACTTCTTTCCACAAAAATCTGAACAATTCCTAAACTTTTCAGCTCTTCACAATTTTCACTATAATTTTATAAACATTGTCTTCCAAATTTCGTCAAATCAATCCATCAATTTTCAATCAATCACGTGACAAAGGATGTTACAGTCGGTCAATATAGGATCACTCAATAAGCCTGTTCCAATCTGTTCATCTGAATAGACTTTACTAACAGCTGGCGTACTCACTTACTCGTAAGTCTAGTTCAGTTCTATGTAAGTCATACAAGCTTCTCAAGTAGTTCGTATCCCACATTAATAAGTATATTATATAGGAATATTAGCTGATTGTTCGATCTTTTGTTATTATGGATTGAATTTGGGGTAAATTCTTTAGAGATATCTCAGCTTCGATTTATCGCAGGAAAGCCTGAATAAACGTGATTGTTACTTTGAGTTTCAATCGGTGAAATGTGTTTTTATTTTTATATTTATAAGAAATTTTCTTTGATTGTCTCAAGCAAGAGTTATTGTGTGAAAATAGAGTAAATATTTTTAAGAAACGAATTTAATGTGTATATTTTTAGATTTCTCGTTGTTATTCACTAGAAAAAACCCACCGTTATTCAAATTTTATCTTCCCTTGCAATATACAGTCATAAATATAACAGTAGAGAGTGGAGTGTCTTAACACTAGACTCCCTCTGTGAAAAAAAAAACGACGTTTATTTTAAAAATATCTCTCTTTTGCGTATTTTTTTTCGTTTAGGTTTAGTACGTGCGTACACAAACATTAGGTAAATATAAAACTGCAGCTGTATATTTCACTTTAAGTATCGGATTGGCAGTAGCAGCGACTGTATTCACCTACTATGATTTTATTTTCTATTGGCGTTTTACATGTATGGAAAAATAGTAAGAAAAAAATAAATGTTTAGTTAAGCATTTTAAAATACGTTCATATTAAATTTTGCTATATAAATCAACAATATTTGGCAGCAAAATTTCATTTATTTGTTTAATTTGTCTAACCTGTCTTACTTAGACCCGAAGTGACGAGAGCGTAGCAAGGACAAACGCTCCAATATTGCGAGTACGCTTGACTGAAATCTTTTAATTAAACGTGTACCCACCGGGCTAGGAGAGCTCACGTGTAAATGTAAATTGCTATACAATTTTATACTTTACTGAACAAGTTACAAGTGTTACAATGGTTTGGTTCACATTGTTTATTGGAACAGTTTTCATTTTGACGTTTCATTGTTTATCTGAATTTTTCAAGTGGTTTTTGTTCTGAATGCCCTTAATAAAAGCTTAAAAAATTATTCAATTGCTACAATATTATTGCTGCGTTTATATGTGAAATATTTTATATAATTATTGAAACATTTGTAAAATGATGTTTATATTTACATATATTGTATACTACAGTCGCTCGCGGCTTCGCCCGCTTGCAGTACACAATTATTTGTTTTCTCACCTGAATTACTTCCGTGACCTGATAATACAAATAATAAATGGTTAGGAAAGCTTGCCAAAAAACAACAGTAAACTGCAATTCAGTTAAGCAGTTTCTGAGATAAGTGTTAATAGACAAACAGATAATTATTTAAAAAATCTTTGTTTTAGTTTCTATGACATTATTAAATATTGAGGATATTTAATTATATAATTTAATAATAATATATTTTCTCATATATCTCCTATGTACATACAACAATGAGTTACAGTTTTATTATATGTATTATTATTTTTTTTTATTTATAAAAAAAACAGTTTAAATAACTTTCTTAGATTATATATAAAACATCTTATGGATAATTTTATACAATTTAATGATAAGGCGTACTCAAGTAACCCTCTATATGGCGTACGATCGATGCCCCTTTTATGCGCATAAGCTTTAATATGCTGATGACACAATTTCCGCCGTTCAAGACGTAATTATAAATATTCCTATAGATAGTTAGTGGACTTTCCCTACTTCGCCCTACTGTAAATTATTATTATATATTTTTTTCTGGCCTTGGTGCCAAAGCCAAGAAATGAGAATATTAATAAATAATAATAATAATAAATTGTTGTAACTGCGCCAGGATCGCCTCGTATATTATAAATAGTATTATTATTATAAGTATTCTAAGAAACATTCAAAACTTCAATTGCAGTATATTTATAAAAAAGTCTTATATAAAAGTACTAAATATTAATGAAAAAATACTACGCGTTAACCCCTGGATTACGGCACCGGAATAACTAGCGCATACTTGGATGTTTGAAAAGCCAATAAAATATTAAGCTGCTACTGCTCTATTCGACGTGACCTATTTATATCTATATACTCGTACATATTAATATTAATTTTAATATAAAAAAATAAATGTAAGTTTAAATAAAAAAGAAAAGAATTAATACGTATGAGAGATGACTATTTAATAATTTAAATAGCAAAATGGAATCTGAACACTGAAAAATTTGAAGTTTTCAAAAGAAAAATTTAAATTTTACTCTTAGTATTATGCTTGCTTTCTAATTTTCACTCATATTGTTATATTCAATTGAAAGAAAATAAATGAAGAATAAATTATTATTTTTCTTTATAATTTATTTTATATAACGATTGCAACGTACATTTTCAATTATCTATAACAAAGTAATCAGATTTAATATTCTACATCCATGTTGTACATATAAGGCGAGTGCGGGATCCTTGACCTTTTAATGGCTTTGGGCTTACGTGACTTTAATATATATCCTGCAGTAAATAAGATTTTTAAGAAAATTTTAGTTAATGTAATTACTGATATTCTTAAAAAGAAATTAAGAAATTTATTATGTGGTAAAAGTCTTGATTTGTCCCCAAAATATTTTAGAAGCAGAAAACTAAAACAATTGTTGTAAAATTCTATAGAAAAGCGAACTCCATAGATATTTAAGATTAGGTTCTTAAATAAAGTAAAAGTATTATTATTCATCTACTCTGCCACAACGGATGAATTCATTTCAGCGTTTTCCTCCATCTTCTCCATCACAGCCACTCAAAAGTAAAAATTGTTTTTATTGTATATTTCCCCTAAAGTACAAGTTTATTTTGTTTGATGGATTGTTGTTCCCTTCATATATATATTACAATTTAATGTGATGGTCATGAAATATTATCATTCTCCCAGAGGCAGTATCTGTTATTATTTGACGAGAAAAAAAAAGTTTCTAGACAAATGATTTCTTCGACAAATTGAATTTGTATATTTTTGGTTTTATATTTGATTTTTTCTTTGATATGTTTGAAAATTAATATTGTTTATTGAATAGACACATTACATCTTTATTTTTAACAGAAATGTATAAAAATAACATTTAATAAATTATACGCAAAAATAATAAAAAGAACAAGTGCAACACACTTATTAAATATTTATACAAAAATACCACGGAAATCAAGCCAAAGGATTCAATACAGCTTTTCATGATTCTGTCACAAATATTTCATTTAGTTATTTTCAGGAGCGTATGTATCATGAACGGCTTTTACTGATTGTACCGGATATTAAATTCGGAAACTATTTCACCTGTGTTGTAATATTAGGGACACGAAACTCCTTTTGATATTATCTAATGAAATCCGAATATTTTTCTTAAATTCCTCTTATTTTCTATTCTTACTTTTCATGTCGTTATTCTAAAGATTCTTAATCTTCTCTCTAGTTTGTTAAAGAGCCTAAAGTAAATGATTATAGTGTCGACTTTAATGTTTTTATCCAATAACGGAGAACAAATAAACATGTCTAATATATTATGAACATCTATGTATCCGAATACCATTCCCACCGATGGTCGTTGCAGGCCCTCACAGGTCTACACCTGTAGTCCAAGATACGTGGGAAGACGCAGGAGGGCGAAACTTTAAAAATGTAAGTAGAAATTTCAATGCCCTACCCAGTAGGTTGACCTAGAGGGAGACCTAGACCCCACTTCGAACGAAATACTATCGTCGAGGTTCCTATCCTACTGGAAACGTTCATGCGACTTTTTGATATTGAGTGGCGAAATTCAACGCCGCCCTTTGCATTATTACCAGAGCCAGGTAATTGGTAAGATTAAGGCTTTTAGGCTTTTAGGCTTAACACTAGGATACCTTTGTATTACCTAGTGCCAAGTAATACAGAAGTATCCTAGTGTTAGGACACCCCACTCCCAACTTTCCGCCGAATTCTGGAGACATAGTGTGTTGCTTGGTGGAACTTAACGCCGCGCTTTTCCTATATCAGAGGGAAGAAATGTTAAATATCTCAAGTGTGAATCGAATTCACAATCTGTCGCATTTACAGATACACGCTTGACTGACTTAACCGGCAGCAGTATTTAAAATCTAAAATTTACAGCCAGAATTGCCCTTCAGTACATAATTGAGCTCACTGCCATGTTTGAAATTTTCCTGTTGAAAAATACTTTGAGCTTCTATCGCGATAACACACTTTATTACGGTAACAAGTTAGAATCTATCAGTTGCTCGCCTTTACAGTGCCTCTTTCTGAAATCTATAGCAGTATGTATTACATTTTTATAATTTTATATAGATTGATAATATATAAATGTGATTCTTAAATAATACATATATTCTTTAAATTTTTTACTTTAAATTTTTCGCTTTTTTGACGGATATGCTACCAAAAATATGTTTCATCGATCTCTCGAATCTTATACAATAAGCATGTATTATACGCATATATATATTCATTTTGAATCACTCAGCTTATTATTGAAAACCACATTAAAATCGGTTGTACATTTTGAAAGATTAAAGCGTACTTCAGTGGAAAGAGCCTTTGTTCTATTATTTGTGATGAAGATTAAGATATGAGTGCTAAGTGAAGATTTTACATCACACAGTCTAAGCAGAAAAATAAAATATCAACATAAATAATTATTTAAAAAATCTAAATAAAATCAGCTTCACGCATTATCCCGCACACAGCAGGGTAGACAGAGGTAATCTAGTGTAAAAACACTCTGTTCCCCACACTCCGCCGAATTTTCGGAGGCATTGCGTGTTGAGTTGCGGAACACCGCGCTTTGCCTCGACACCGGGGGGCGAAGTGTTTTAATGAAAACAGAATATATGAACACTAGGTTCACAGGTTCCCTCTGCCTCTCATGTTAAGTACAGCGTGAAGCAATAAATATATGTATGATTTTTTATCTCTTGCGTCATAATTGTAGCCCTAATTACATAATCTAATATATTTAATACTTATTTCTTAAAATGATATTGCCACCAAAAATTTGTATTTTATGTACACACTCATATTCTTTCTTATAAGAATAAAGGGAAAAATATTGTACTATACTATTTATTCATGATTCCATTAAAAAATACATTTTTCATTTAAGCATTACCTGCTTCGCTTACAAGTTTTCATTGCAAATAAAAATATTAGACACTAAAAGCGAAACAGTACATGCCGGAGTACTTTTCTGCGAAGCCAGTAATCGGCTCTATTTTCCTTTATCACTACATAGGAATTAAAATAAGACTCTTATTTTTTTGTAATTTAAATGAATAATTTTATGCCTTTTAAACAATGGACAAGATATTGATTTTGTCCGTTTCAACAACCAGTATCCCGCTTGTACGAGGGTAGGCAGAGGACACCTGATGGTAAAACACTCCGTTCTGGAGAATGTTATTTATATTCAGTTTTCACGACGTTGCGTTACGCGTTGAGTAGTGGACCCCAGCGGAAACGAGGAAAGGACTCGTTACTAGAACTGGAAATTGAAAGCTGCACTGGCCTTATAATGGTAACTTTGATCAATAATTAGTATAACTTATTAATAATTTTAATATAAAGGTTTATATGTAAAGTATTGTGGGTTCTATCATTTAATATTTCCACTTCCTAGCTCTGGTAATGCACTTAACACGCAAAGCAAAGAATTCGTCAAAAAATTGAGAGCGGAAGCGTCTTAATCTGAACGTAGTGATTTAAGACTTGGTTCCTTGGTTTCTTCTGGCTCTATCCTGCTATGTGCGGGATACAGCGTGAAGTAAAAAAAAAGTCATAGCAACGTAAAGTATTTTGTTCCACAAAATTGATAGAAAATATTTTTTTTATTGAATTCGTAATATAATTTACGTTTTGGCAGTTTCGTCTTATTATTTATATACACTTTGGTAGAAGAGAGTTCAATATAAATAACAAGTAGTGGAGGAATGTTCTCTTGAATTAATAATTGAAAGGAGCTAGAAAAATATGAACTTATGAAAATTACATATACCAGTACGCCATCAATAAATATATTGCCTAGGAGACGGCACGACTAGACCTCGTAATATTCAGTTCATGCTAGATTATTTAGACTATACGACAATTTTTTTTCTATTACAGAATTAAAGATTTTTTTAAAAATTTTGTATCTCACTCATAAATTTCTGTCTAGTATTAACTTTATTTATGGTGCATGCATCCAATAAATATGAAGGTATATATAGCATCTATAGAATTCACTTGTCTAATCACCATTAGTTAATATTTTCATTTCTTCGCATAACATAACACATTCTGACAACATGGCAAAGCGCGGCGTAGAGTTTCTCTACTCAACACGCAATGCCTCGAAGATCCGACGGAAAGTAAATAACGGAGTGCCTTAACACTGGGTTCCCTATGCCTATCCTGTTATAAGCAGGATACATCGCGAATCTGAAGAAAAAGTACAAACCTAAGTAACAAAATTGGTGGAAGTCGAAAAGAGATTGAAGCGTCTCGTCTCCTTATTTGGCATTAATTCCGCGAGGGAATATAATCGCACAACGGAATGGCCCGAATACAATTTAGTTTTTCGAACGTTTCCACTGTTGCTTATTTGTATATTACCTTACTTTTTTACTTTTTCCTTTCAAAGAGCGTTTCTACACACTTTAAAATGGAAACAACACAAGGAGACGGATCCTCGGTGTTCCAGAGATTTGTACTTACGCTCTCATGTCCGTCGTAATGGAGGGACTGAGGGCTCTTAACCGCGTTGTTCCATTTCAACAAGGACTTAGTGACCAGAAAGTATATTAAATGGTGTTAAAAAGTTTATTAATAACTAGCTTTATTATGCATTCAGTAGTTATTTTATTCCTATATACATTAGAAATTACTATAGGTATTTATTTCAGGATAAGCATCTATATTCTATAGTATTCTATGGTCGCTAAGTCGCTTATCTAAGTATCGAAGCATAAACAAAATAATTTTTAACGTATCGATTTTTTTATTAATACTCCAAACTTACCTATATATATCGTGTTAAGTTAAAAAAATTACAAAAAAAATTATCTAATTCTTAGAAATCTTTACTTCTCTACATCCTTATAAGTACATCCGTATAATAACGAAAGTACTTACAAAATTGAATAATCTCTTATGATGTCCATTCAATGTGTAAACTTAAAAAATATTTGTAAGGAAAATTAGTGACCACGAATTTTGTATTAATATGAATATAGATACTGGCAATAAAATTTTATAAGTATGTGGACTAGATAAGTTTCGCTTTTAATGTCCTTACAATGTCTAAAATACTAAAATAAAACTCACTGTTTATTTTAAAGTAAGCTATGAGCAAAATAGAGTATCTACCTATACACAGAATATCCACTAAAATAGTTTTAAATAAACTATGCAATGTTCTCATTAAATAATTTTCATATTCAGTACAAATTAGTGACAAAACATGCAAAACTTTACTAATTATTATATAGTGTAAAATCCACGACTGCTAATTTCATGGCATGTTTTGTTTTTGTTAGACAAGTTATGTGGTTGAACACGTACTTTTGATATGAAATATGCATTAATTTAAAATATAATAATATATACCTACAATTTGAATGTCCATAAGTCAACAAAAGCCGCCCGTCATTATATGTATGTTTGTTATTCTATCCTATATCTACATACCTATATGTTATAATATGTTACAGTTAAACCTCGAAGGTCAGACGCTTCTAGATTTGACTAGTCAATCCTTGGGTCTGATTTAATGCCTTAGTCAAAGCCAAAATATATTACGTTTTACGGCCTTTGACTAAATAATGAGGATTGACTAGTCAAACCTACGAGTGACAGCGCTTAGACGTTTAACTATAACATATACATATTACTCATGAGAATGATGCCATAACCCTACAACCTTCTTATTTGGGTTATAAAACCAAATCTGAGTGACGATGTCAATTGCCATAAAATCAAAAACACAAACTATTTATAAAAATGAGTCCTGTCATGGTGTGGGGACACAAGTGTGTGACTCGAGGAAATATAATATTTATTATAATTTATATTTTCATTTCTTTCTGGGTTTAACACAAAAGCGCAGCGTTGAGTTCCGCCACTCAACACGCAATGACTCTAGAATCCGGCCAAAAATGTAAATCGGAGTGTCTTAAAACTAGGTTCCTTCTACCTACCGCGCTGTCGGGAAACAACGTGATCCTGATTTTTATTTTATTAATAAAAATAATTATCACATAATGATAATATGTTCATAAAAATCATATATGTTACATATTCACTCATAACATTGTCGTTTAATAAATTGTATTACATTACACAGTCATTTATACTTGTACACCTACCTCATTATCGTACCACATAAATAATTTCAACATAATTGAGACACATTCAAAGTAATTGAAGCAAAATACATTTTTACATAATTAAATTTCCCAGTAATGATCATTAGGGCGCGGCGTAGAAACTTTCTTATTCTTTCGTACAATTTCCGTAAATGTTCCTGCGGCCAAGTGGACAAAACAGCGGTCGCTTGCAGTAGATTGTTCTCGCATTCATTTAGATAATGGACCGTGAGTCAGAACTTCCCCAAAACGGTAATTAAGATTGATCTGATATAGCATTGACATTTTGGGTGGCGGCGGCGCTGCCTATTACATTCGTCCGTCTTATACCCTACGGCGAATCATGGTATTATTTATGATTAACATGACAGCTAGCTTTGTAACAAATAATGGGAAGCTTCATTTTTGTATTACCATATCAGAAATTATAACATCTAAAATACTTATTTATAGACACAATTGAGAAAGTAAGTGTGCTCATGTTTAGAAGCACCAGAAAAGGAATAATTAAAAAATATATATTTATATATAAAAGAAAATATGTTATACTGTTAGAAAACGGAAGCGGTTAACATTTCTAAAATAAACACGATAAAAACACATACCGTCTATATGTTTCCAACGTACTCGGATAGAGGTTCCACGTAATTACAATAAGTGACATGTATCACTCAATAACAACACTACACACTAGATACCTTTCAATTAGGGCTTCCGCCTACAAGCAACTGTACCCGTTTGACACAATTCCACTGCTTTTATTGTCTTTTTCACCTAAATCTACCCACATTTACTCAAGTACGGTAACAATACAATATTCCTCAAAATTAGAATTCCATTTCCATTTTTCAAATTCCTCATCATCACACTTTCATATGTCACGGGTTGTATTTATAATAATATGTTAATTGTGCTTCTACTTTCACCCCATCCCTTAACAATATATCATATGTCAAGTCAATGGGAATAATTTCAAAGTAGTGTGGCCGATCGCAGCTTACCTTTCCGCTTTTGACGTAGATTAATGACTTGTTTGGTGGTGGATGCGAAACGTGTACCGCTTTACGACAACGCTACGAATGCTACGTATTTGACTAGTGTATGACAGTGTATTACTTGTATATTACCTGAACAAAATGCTAATATATACTATTATTTAAGTTATAATTTTTAGATTTTGTCTAAAAAGTACGAATTCAAATCCTCATATTTATTTAATAAATATATTAATGTATACACAAACTCGTAGAACAATTATCGTAGCATACCTCTACGCTTTGATAATGAATTGTATGTTCTGGCATAACATTATTTTCAGTTTCACGCCATATCTCGCTTATAGCAGAGTAGGTAGAGAGAGCCTAATGTTGAGATACTCCGACCGAAATTTTTAATATCAAAATTTTTAATATCAATTTAAATAAATATTTCTTTTCCTCGAGTAAATTGAACCCGCAACCAGTCGCGTTTACAGTCACAGGTTTGTGCCCCTGCGCCACAAGTATCTCATTAAACAACAAAAACCCTCAAATTAATATTTATATAAATTATTAGAAAATATTGAGTATTATTTCACATTCACGCTTTATACATTTATAGTTAGACCACAATGAGGAAATAATAACCTTGTCCACATTATTCCGCTTAATAGAAGTATTGTATACCACACAATCAACACGCTGTTAATATTAATTAACTCTGATGAATATTGTTTGTTTTGAAGCTAGATAAAATTATAATTCAATTAATACTGGAAATCGTAGATTTTATTTGATCTTTGTTACATACTAGCATCTAAGGAAGACTTACATTATTAAAAAATTACATAACCGTAATATTACTAATATTATAAATGTGGAGGTTCCACTTCCACGCAAAACTTCCTGAACTGATTAAGATGAAACTTTATTTAGCTTATACATTAGAATAATGCATAGGCCACAATTTATGTAAAGAATTTATATAATATGGCTATAATAATAATAATTAGATAAAGCAAGCGAAGTCGCATCCGGGCCGCTAGTATTATATATTTTTCATCCCTATTTAATAATGTATAGTTCATTATTTTGATATATACGTCATACTAGGAAATTATGCTTCTTCATAACGTTAACTGTCATATTACAATGTCTAGAACTTGGTGTTTTATTACATTTCTTGTTTAGAAGTAAAAGTAATTCTAATAAAATCATATATTAATCTACGTACTCATATATGTCGGTTTTAAATATTTTATATTTTAATGATAATTTAAATCCGGAAAAGCATTTTTATTGATTTGAATTTACAACTACGACCGTATACATGCCAACGACTCTACTACAATAATTTCATTATTTAACTTATAGTGTACCTTTATTGTATTTTTTTAGAAACAAAAAAAAATACGTGGCAGAACTCAAACCCTCTCTCTTTCTCTCTCTCTTTCTCTTAGTAACTGTGCGTTATTATCGACCCTTATCGAACTATGTTAATATTCTTGTGTTCAATGTTAGTAAATATTTATTTTTAATATTTCTTAAAATATAGAGTAATATTCAATAAAATTCATTATCTAATTCAAATATAAAAGGCATTTTCATTAATTGCCCGCTGTTTCCTTTTCTCGGCAGTAACAAGTTATTGTTTTAAAAGGAAATTGATGGATTCGATTTATTCCAATTGATTGATCGACACTGAGGATTCCGTTATTGTAGAGCTATTGATATTAATTTTAAGGGAATTTATTTTCAATTTCTTGGTCGCGGTTTAAGTGTGATGTTAGTTTCTCTCTCACTCTCTCTCTTTCTCTACTCTTTTTGGCGTTTGATCCCAGCTTTGTATAGAATGTATTAATTTCTCATCAAGTTTTCTTTGCTTGTACAAAATTACCTAAATACATTTAATAAATTAATTTTTAACAAAAACAAAAACCGACTTCTAACAACGAACTAAAAAGTGACAAATAATTATATAAAGATTTTATAATTTTGAAGTCGGTGCCAAACTAATGCTACAACACCTTTACTACAATATCTAATTACTAAGCCTGTTTGTTTTACTTGGCACCGACTTCAAAATTATAAAATCTTTATATAATTATTTGTCACTTTTTAGTTCGTTGTTAGAAGTCGGTTTTTGTTTTTGTTAAAAATTAATTTATTTTACGATTTTTAGTGATGGGTAGATCTTAAAATGATGCTTCTTGAACGAGTGGTGATGGTGGTGGTAGTGGTCGTCAACGAGTGGTTGTGATTGTTCTATGTAAAACTTCATTTAATTAGCTATTATTTTTGTGCAAAGTTACATTTTGGTATATTGACAAAAACATACATAAAAAAATTAATTTATTTTACGATTTTTAGTGACGGGTAGATCTTAAAATGATGCTTCTTGAACGAGTGGTGACGGTGGTGGTAGTGGTTGTCAACGAGTGGTTGTGATTGTTATATGTAAAATTTCATTTAATTAGGTATTATTTTTGTGCAAAGTTACATTTTGGTATATTGACAAGAACATACATAAAAAGTATTCGGGTAAATTCGGAATCTCCCTTTTTTGAAGTTGGTTGAAAATGAGAACATCCTCTTTTTTGAGATTGGTTGAAAAGAAATGCAACGATCAGGAATCTCATTTCTGACATCAATTTAAAAAGTTTTTGCTTGTAACTATTACAGTATAATCAATTTTTTACCAAAAAAAACAAACTTTCTCAATTTTCTCCGGATTCCATAATCGAAACCTAACCAAACTTTCACAAAATTATCCTTGAAGTGTATCCTTTCAAATAAAAAAAGAATCATCAAAATCGGTTGGCGCGACATTGAGTTATTCGGCTATTAGTCGCGCACATGCCTAATGCAAATTTAAGACTTATGTGATTTTCTCATGGATACCATTGTCAGACATGGACCAAAAAAAAATGGGACCATTCGGGAAGCTATACCTTTCAAACAAAAAAAAATTATCAAAATCGGTTCACCCAGTTAAAAGTTATGAGGTAACAAACATAAAAAAAAAAAAAAAAAAAAAAAAAAAAAAAAAAAAAAAATACAGTCGAATTGATAACCTCCTTTTCTTACAGAAGTCGGTTAAAAAAATAAGAAATAATTAAGACATTTCAATTTTATTTAAATGTATAGATTTAACTTAATAGAAATTTTATAATGTCTAAAAATTGTGAAAAAATATATAATATAAATTAATGCTTAAAGTATTATTTATTTATCGAATAATCAACGTGGATTATTATAGAAAAAAATACCTAATTTGCTCAGTATGAATCACTATTCACTATTAATTAGAAATCCTATAAATATTTCGCTGTGATATAAATGTGAATTTATAATTCAAAGACCATAAAACTATATTCAAAAGACCTGCGTTGAGCGCCGCCAGGAAAGTGAGAAAACGGGGTGTGTTAACAACACTAGGTTCCTTCCGCCTATCCTGCTATATGCGGCATACATCATGAAACTTAAAAAAAAAACTATTTGATAACAGACTAGCTATAAAAGCTTATATAACTACATATCATGATGAAAGAAATATAATTTTAGCACAGACTTGTGTAACTATGTTATATATTATTATGAAAATCAATTACACTTGTCCTATTTGGATTTACAATTTGATTCACAATCAAAACAAGAAAAGTATTATTTATTTTATTTTAGTGCACGTTAAAAATAATTTAAGTTCTTAATCCCAACGTTGATTGTTTGGAGTAAACTAAAATGGACATACTACCTATAGAATTTCAATTATTCGTTGGCTCTCTTTACTTTCGAAATACTCAATTAAAATTCTAATTCAATCTGAAACTCCCGATATTAACTTAGGCGGAATACTTTCCTCTTATCTACTTCTAAATTTTAAAATTGAAATTTAATCTTTTCATTTATTAAATATCTTTGTGAATCTTTTATATTTTTTTAGCTTTACGCTGTGAGGGAACCTGGGAACTTAATGTTAAGACTTGCCGTTAAAACATTTCTATTTCCCCCTTTCCAAAGAATTCTGCAGACAAACAAAGTGAAAAGATTTAATATTTCATTTCTTCTATGGAAAATCAAACCCACTATTCGTCGGGTTTACAGTCGCTTACTGGTGCCACTTCGCCACGACTAGGCTCTTATATCATGTTCAAATGTTTATCTATATATATAAAAGGACATGACCTCACTGACTGAGGAAAGACGCACGCACAGCCGTAACCGCTGTGCGTAGAAACGTGAAATTTGGACAGATGTTTACATTCATTATCTGGACTATCACTAAGAAAGGATTTTGAAAAATTTTAACCCTAAAGGGATGAAATAAGGGTTCAAAGTTTATATGGAAAAAAATTTAAATCGGTACCGATCTTTATAAAATTTGAAATTTTGATTTTTAAAAGTTTTTGATTTTTAAAATTGAACACGTGTTTCATCGTTTTCTGGAACTCTCCCCCTAAGGGTGCAAATAAGGGGTTGAAAGTTTGTATGGAAAAATCTTTAAATCGGCACCGATTTTTATAAAATTTGAAATTTAGACTCTTAAAAATATTTCATTGAATATATGTTTCGTGGTTTATTAGAATTCACCCCTAATTACGCAAGCAAATCTGCGCGCGTCCGCTAGTTACAAATAAAACTCATAACGAAGTGTTTTCGTGAAGTTTATTATGAACTATAAACACTGTATACGACTCCAAAACTTGTCGATGTAATGAATTACTCGCCTGCTATGACAGAATATGTAATCGTACTTTCTGAGGTAGCGCATGGTAGCTTTTTACCATATACTCGTATTTAATATTAATTTATTTCATCAACTAATAGTTTTATTACGTTAAATACTCCATGTATAAATGTTTTCATTTCTTCGCTATGGTGTCGCGGCTTTAAGTTCCGCTATTCGAAAGTGAGAACGGAGTGTCTTAACATGGGGTTTCCTCTGCCTAACCTGCATTCGGGGATACAGTGTGAAGCTGAAAAAAAAATTAAAGTAAGTCGTTATAAATTTCGAAACATCTAGAACTAAAAAAGTAATATATACCTACAATTAACTACACAAACATACGAGATCGAATTTAAAAATATATAATATAACTCGCTTTTAGTAGTTACCGACACATAATACAAGATTTGGCAAAATTCCCACGAAATTTGATCTTCTCTGAAAATCCCTGGGATTTGACTTCCACCGGAGTAAAGCTGATAACAGCTACTAATATACGGCGGTGCAAAACACAGATTATTTTACGAGTACGTGCTACATACAATTCAGTTACTGTCGCTCTTACTGCTTTACAATGTGTTTCCTTTTATATATTTTTTGGAACTTAAGCTTGGAAAATGAAATTTAAAACGTGATTGCTAAAGGGCCTAAAGGGGTTGCGTGAGTAGCAAGGCCGTACATTCAAATCTCACATAGTGTAATTGTTTCTAAGGTGATTGTGGGTTCGATTTCCGCTCGATAAAATGAAATATTTAATATCTTATTTTTTTCGATTTGGTAACGAGTCAAAGCACGGCGTTGCTTTCTGCCACTTGGGTGATGAAAAAGTCTTAATGGAAACCGAGTATGTTCACACTAGGTTCCCAGATTCCCTCTGCCTAGCCCGCTATGTGCGGGATACACCGTGAAGAAATAAAAACAAAACTATACATGTACAAGCCAAAACAAAAAGACGTAACTCATTTAATAAATGTAAATCAGAAACGCTTATCTACAAATCATACCCCAATATATTATTCTGTCGCCAAGTTGATCACGGCCGGATATTCGTGACGAAATTAAATAAAAAAGAAATTTGTATACAAAGTGAGCAGATAATCGAAGCTGTTGAATATTTCAAGCAGCCGGGACGTGATGGAAACGATCGTGTCAAATTTGTACATAGAAAGTAACTTGTTCTTAATATTTTTTGGCTATGTAATAATATTGATGCATCTCTTGAATTTAGCGGGGTAAGCGAAAAAACATAGTGAGTGTTAGAAAATACCGTTCTCCACTTTCTGTCCATTTTAATTCTTATATTTTTTTATAGGGTTATTATTACCGCAGTTTTACAGTCACAAAAGGACTGACATAGTGATAAGGCAACCCTGGCTTCAAATGTCAGTAATAAATCTTACTTTTCAATAATTTCCTATTCCATCTCACAATATCTGTGTCAAGTTAGAAAGTGTTGTACGAAGTGATTTTTCACTACGCTCTATCTGACTACACTAACAGAATACGAATATTTATCGAGAGAGTATTAAATAATCCAAATGTAAGAGAGAAATCGGTATTGCATTAATTTTACGTATACGAGTATACCTACTAACTTTACATTTGCGCCGCGGCGTACAACTTCAAAACAGTACGCTCCAGCCTCCCGTCAAAATATCGTCTGCGAATATTAAGGCTGTGTGACTTGGCCCCACTAAATACACACCTGTGTGAGTGAACCAGGTTATTGATTCATGGCGGTTGGATTTATGCCTACCCTCTTTCTCCTTATGAAAATTATACAAGAGGAAAAAGGAGCCAAGTTAAAATAAATTACTTTTTCTTTTTTCTTTTTAAATATATTTTTTTAAATAAAGCTATTTAAGAGACATATATTACTTGGCACATGTATTTTGTTTTATGTTTACAATTTTATTTACAAAAACATTACAGGATTTTTTTTTCCTAATATGATTTAAAAAGATACATGAATAATTATAACCTGTTGAGGCCGGTCGTAGCGCAGGAGCATAAAGTGATGACTGTAAAGCCGACTGCTTGTGGGTTCGATTCCCACTTGAGGAGAATATTTATTTAAATTTATATTACCATTTCTTCGCTCTGGTGTCGAGGTAAAGCGCGTCGTTGAGTTTTGCCACTCAACAATGCCTCCAGAATTTTCTAGAAAGTGGCAACCGGAGTGTCTTAACACTAGATTCCCTCTGCCTACCCTGCTGAGTGCGGGATACAGCTTGAAGCTGATTTAATACTGTAACAAATACAAATCCATTTAGAGCTCTTCCTTACACTTGATACAAACTCAAAATATATAACATTGTAAAACGAAGGTAGACGTTGATATATTTAGTACGAAGGGCCCTTACAGAGGAGGCAATCACGGCGCTAAGCAAATAGTCTAAACGAGTAATTAGTTTGTTCCATGTTCGAGGGAAACCTGAGTTACACTTCTTTGAAACGCTTCAAAGAAGTTCTTGCTACTGTACTATAGACATTGTATTAATCTCATTCATGTTTTTTTATGTTAACCTCAAACAAAGTTACATATTAAAAATCTAAAAGAAATAAATTATTAAATGAAAACCTAATAAACTATTTTTTAAATTTACTTTACTAAAACGTCGATTTGAAAATATATCTACTTAGGTGTAAATTATTACATATATGAGTATATATAGATAAATAAGTAAAGTCTGTAAAATAAATTAAAACAATAGTACTGACTTTTCAAACAATGGTTATCATTACTAAGAAAAACAACGCAACTAGAAACGAAAAGACGAAGCTTGAAATAACTTTTGCCTCCAAATTTCAGACATCCCTTGAAAAATTGAATACCTAGATCCATATTCTGTATTTACGTACCTAGTTTATGTTTCGAAACAAATTAGCTACAATGCCGGCTTCATTTCAAAATTTCATTCTCATAAGTTCAGGAGAGCATTATATTTTCATGAAATTACTTTGTAACTTTTCCTCTCTCAATAGCAGCGAACTCAATTTCCGAAGGCATAGTTTGGAACACATCCTTATTCGTCTTTTAATAACTGATACGTTAAGCTCTTTATTAATTTATAAACAAGTTACGTGCGTATAAGTGAATGAAATATTCACATTTCAAAGGTTGAGTATTCGTTGTACAATACTAGAAATGGGATGTGTGTATTGGATTCTGCTTTTATATCTCATACAAATTGTTATCCTACTATACTTAAACGTACTAATTGTTATCAGAAACCAAAGTGTCATATATGAATATATGTATTTTTATATGGAATGACTGTTGTGTCACCTCCGAAATATTATATAAGTTCTTAATGTGTCATTATATTTTATTTTTAACATCACTTTAAAAAAAAAACAACAAATTGCTTACAACCATTTATTACACTGTGCAGAACATTTATTACACTTTTTGATATCGACACTTATAACTTTTAAATAAAGTTGGACTACGTACGTAACTTTGCTCTTTTTCTCTTTATACACATGCTTTAGCATGTACGATAAAAATAATGATAAAAAGAATCTCAAAGCTCTCGTTGGCAAGAAAATAAATATAATAAGACAAGACAGTGACAGCTTTTTGTATATTTTAATGATAACATAAGTTATTATATACACAGAAAATCCAAACAGTGTACAAATTTGCTTTTTCATATCAGTCCAATTTTAAATCGCTCTAGCTAAAATAATATGTTAGTCCGCCAGTTCCTTTATCCGGGTGTCAGAATTCAAAATGAGCCGGATCCATAAATGGACTATTACCTACGTTTGTATACGGACGGACTGAAGCCAGACCTACAAATATAGCCCGCCTGGATCGCCTTAATAATTCAACAGTGCAATGCTTTTACAAAACCTGTCGGCGTCAATCCTAATTTAGCAGCAGCTATTGACTCGCTTCTGCGAAGTGTCGCTAGACAATCGTAATGGAACTCTCCTGTACCAAATTTTCTGTATTTGTTGGCGTGCCATTTGGTGATTACAGCGGCTATTACGGGCTTTTATGTTTATTTTTTTCGCTTTATATGATTATGGCAATAAAAGTATTTACTGTTTTTGAAGGTAATGTTGAAATATTTTGAGTAGTTTAATATATACGAATTATTTTTTTAAGTATTTCATATAAATTCTATAAAATATCATAAATAATGATTTTTTTTTTAAATAAGCAGGATATTTTAACGATATATATTAGGAAATATTTTTACAAACATATAAATTTACACAAACTGAAACAATAATATCTATACTAAGACTTATTTGGTGACAATTTGAAAATTTTATGTATGTAAAATTGTATATTTGTGTAATCACACCTCAATTTCTTCTCAAAATCTTAATTATTTATAAAATATATTCGTTCATTCTTGATCGAGATTAAATCGAAATTAAATATAGTATATAAAATATGATGAATTTGTTCATAGAAATTTCTTCACAAATTGTATAATAGAGTGTCTAATTTGATGTATCAGCCAGAAAACAATCACCGAAAGGCTATAGACGGCAATCAGTTCTATTGTCAATTATAATTAAAATTTTATAATATGGTATTGTAATAATTTCTAAGAACATATTCAATGAATATTATATTGAAAAATTACCAGTAATACCTTTTACAGGCCTACAGAATTATTTTCTAATAACCAAAAGGTAAAATCTGAATGTATCAATAGAATGAAAGCAAAAGCTTAGCGGTAGGCAAATATACAAATTTTGGCAGTTTAAATAGGTTGATCATTTCCCTTAATGTTTTCAACATGCCAGGTTAATACTGATAGGGTTGTTTTGGTAGTAAAAGGGATGGAATCGCCCCGAGGCAGGCAAGGGCTAAACATGAGATTCGACATTCACAACATTCGAATAACTGGTTTTAATATTATATTTGATCTTGAGTGTGTTTTTACTGTAATTATAACGCAGTTGATTTTCATATTTACATTTCTTAATAGTTTATGGTGGGAAGCGATTTTTATAAGATCGATTCTTATTCAGGGGAATAAAAACATTTTAATACTAAGTTCTCAGTTTCCCTCTGTCTATCCTACTGTGCGATGTGCGAGATATAGTATAAATCTATGAAACATAACATTTTGGCTTCCTTGGTCTTGTTAGGTGGAGGCGCATAACTCTGTAAGTAGGTACCTATTCTTTGCCTAGTACATGTTATAAAGTGAAAATTTGCTAAAGGAAGTAATGAAAAGCTTATTTTTCATACCATTTATAGTTGGAAGTTAATAAAAATACGTCGATTCATTTGTCAAATGGATATATCGAGTTAAAACTTAATACGAATCTATTATTTACGTAGCTAGCTTGGCGGGTAGTGGCGGACCGAAATAGCCATCTAATGCGACGCAAAAATAAAATACATACATAAGTAACTACATCTGTTTGACTTTTGAACGTATGTCATAAAATATTTCAACCCGAAAATTGGGTGGTTAAAACTATTATCATTTATTAATAATTTTATTAATTGTTATATTAGTTTATATTTTTTCAGCTTCACGCTGTATCATATAGCTGGGTAGGTAAAAGGAACCTGAGAACAGAGTGTCCTTTCCTATTAAGACACTTCCATTCCCCACTTTCCACCGAACTCTGGAGGAATTGCGTTTTAAGTGCTTAAGAAGTGTTATTTTTGACGCTTCTTACCTAAGCAAGTATTTTATAAAGTGAAACAAAACTTAATTCCGATATCTACTGATATTTTTATAATTTTTAAATAAATTGGAATAACTATACTCATATAAATATACGTCGTATATATACTTACTAATACTTAACGTGAAAAGTGACGTAACTTCTCAGTAAATATACACTGATAAAGTAAATAAATGAGTGAGCCTCTGCTCGTTCTATGCTGCCAGCCGTTTATTACTTCTGGCTATAAGTAATTATGGCAATATATAATCTTTCACGTTACTCTAAGAAATGTAGGTTTGAGAAACAGTTGATGATGGACTACTCGAGTTACGTAATATTATGTATTAAAAATGGTAAGTGATATATTTCTCCTTGTTAAAGTCACGACAAATCGATAGTATCACTTAAATTTCTCTTTTTTTAAAAAAAAATATATCAGTTTTATATGAATAATAATTGAAAATATTACTATAGACTATTAATTGGTAATGATTATACATAAAATAAAGCAACTAAAGATTTTTTTTAGATATAAGTAAAAAAACAATAAACTAAGCTATCATAAATTATAATGAATGTAATATTAAATTTCACTTTATGATAACATAAATACAATAAGGTATCTATAACGTTATTTTAACATAATGTAAAATTAAGTTAAGTAGTTAAGTAGTAATGGTTGATGATTTTGGGTTCGAATTCATGGGAGGATTTTTATATTTTAAACAATCAAAAATTTCCTAGAAAGTTATTGTGACTGCAAATATGAAGGCAATTCGGTTTATTTATGTATACAATTATTTAAATTGTATATTTCAAGCAAGCTAAGCTAAGCTACAAATTTTTATGAATTAAGATCTCGAGCTGATATAAATAAAATTCTTAACTAAAATAAGGCCTAAGTGCCTCTTTACTTTCACTTAAACTTGAGAGCGTACATTATATTAAATAATGTAAGCATCTACTCGAGAAAGACAAATACATATTCATCTATTTAAATGTCTTTATTAAAAATTTAGGTTATGGCGAACTGGAACAGTATCCGTTCAATTTTCACTGGGAGGACTAAATCTTGTCCTCGCTTCAGTAAAAAGAAAAAGTGCGACGTTGAGTTTCGCAATACAACACTATGAGCTGAAAATTAGGTAGAAAGTGGTAAACACAGTATTTTCACACTATATTCCCTCTGCCTACCCTGCAAAATATCAGATATAACGTGAAGCAATCAACATAAAAAAACCTGCTTACATTGTATACCAAAGGAAAATTATTTTATTTTACTTTCAGGATATTCGACAAACTTCTCTGTATTCACTAATATTAATACAAGATGAAAAGCCGGGCTAGTACATAAAATCCATTATGCTTGACATTTACTTTAGTAAAATATATGTAATTCCGTTTTGACCCTTAACTTTGTCCCATTAATAAAATATGATTACGGATTCGAGTAGTATATTCTAATATTCAATACTACTAAACAACTACAATATTTATTTTATTTTTTAGCTTCAAGCTGTAGCTGTTTTCAGCGTCCCGCTTATAATAGGGGAAGACAGAGGGAATTTGGGAACCTAGTGTTAGGACACTACGTTCCCATTAAGACACTTTCGTTCTCCACTTTCCGCCGAAGTCTCGATGCGTGGAGTGGTGAAACTCAACTCGTTATAAACCATTTACATATATACTATAATAATAAATTTAGTCAATTATTTGTTAGTCATTAAAAATAATTAATATTAATAGATAAAGAGGTTTTGAATAAATTCATATAATGCATAAACATTTTTAAATTAAGTGAGTTAAGAATAGTGTCGCAGGGGCAAAAGTGTGTAACTGTAAACGCGACTGCTCGTGGGTTCGATCCCCACTCGAGGAACTGATATATTTTCATTTTATATTTTTCAATTAATATTTTCATTTCTTCGCTTTGGTATTAAGTGGCGCTTAGCTGAAAAAAAAGCTAATAAACATAAAATTTAAATCCAAGCGATAAAACAAATTAATTCATTCAAATACAATTATGTCTCGACAAAATTATCAAAAAAGTGATAAAGAGTGATCAAGGTGCAGATCAAAAGAGTACTTTGCGCGATATCTTTGAAAATGTTTGCCAACGACTTTCCTATATAAGTAAGATTTACGAAATATAAGCCGACATTTTCAATTACCTATCTGCGTCCGTCCAATGACGTCGCTTATTATTTTAAAGGGAACTTTGCGAGTAAAATATCAATTTAATGACTGAAAGCTTTCAAACAACGACTAAAAAAGCTTCCGTTTACTAATATAAGGTTATTAGTTATTTTTTTGTTGCGTAAAGTGAGTGGATTTGATTTTTTAATAACAACACACATTTTGAACTAACGTAATGTAAAAATATTAATTATTTTTAATATATTGAATACTTAAGCTTAAGTATTTTCTCTGTACTTACATATATCTAGCGCCAAGTTGCTATGCATTAATCGCTTTTAGTTTTAGGCCGCGACCAGTCGTGGCCCAGGAGCACAAGTGTATGACTGTAAATGCGATTGTGTATGGATTCGATCCCCACTCGAGAGAGATGAGAATTTCATTTCATCACTCTGCTGTCGAGGCAAGGCGCAGCGTTGAGCGCCGCCACTCAACACGCAATGCCCTAGAATTTAGCGGGAAGTATGGAACGTGGACAGTGTCTTAACACTAGAATCCTTCTGCCTACTATGCTACGTGAAATGTAAAACATAATTATGATACAACACGTCAGTGGCTTCAAAAGATCTCCAACTTAGATCACTATCTAAGTTGGAGATTTGAGCAGCAGAGATTATCTAGCTTAGTGCTGGACTGACATTCATAAGCATATTGACAGTTTATGACAAGATATGTTTAAGCTCGATTTTCAAAGTAAATCAACGTAAAATAAGACATTTTATAATACGAGTAAAACTAGTTTTTACCGTGGCTAGGTAGTCACGTTAAGGAAGATTAGATATTTTTTTAATTTTTATTTAAGTATCCCATAGAAGTAAGTATCCTCTTGACGTTACTTTTAAAATATGTGTTCAGTTCAGTTCTTCAGTTACAGCATTTTAAGTGCACCAGTTGAGCATAATTCACTTCGCCAATGTCACTTTGTATAGAGAAAACACTAAGGAGATAAAAATATGTGTAAGTACTAAGTTTCATGAATATCGGTTAAGTGCTACAACGTATATTTCGTAACATATTTTTTTTTAAATATCCCACCCCTATTATTAAATAATTTAAATTATTAAATTTTACAATGAATAGTTTACTCGTAAGTAACAACAAAAGGTACTTTCACATTAAATAATAAGGATTCGTTCATTCAAAAATCTCTAACGCCAACAATTTTTCGTATGTCACAATATGTAAATTTGTATTATTTCCTATGCGCTTCGTATAATCTTAGTGCTTGATCTTAGTCTGAATTTATTTTGAGAAAAGAAATTATTTCACGAAAAATCATATAGTACACGAAAATTTAAATTTACACTTTTTTCTATACGTGATGATTGTAGGTTCGATTCTCACAAGTGGCAATGTTTATATAGGAGAATTCGGTTAAAAATATCTTAATGTTAAAAATCTTTCCTCTCCTCCTCCTCTTCCTCTTCTATAAGGTAATACATATTTCCCTAAACGTACTTAGTTTAGGGAAATACCTGCGTGCGGGTACCTATTGACTTACTTAGTTAGTCAATCACATCTACATTAGACTAATATGGTACAAATAACAATCTAATACTGGAATCAATAGCAATGAATATTAGGGTTGTATAACATATCTATTAAAGTTATGCAGACCGCAGACCGCAACCGCGCTAGTCCCTGCAAATATAACTTATTAGTATGTATTGACCTGGTGTTCGCTAAATCTAATTAGCTACTATACTTGTATAGCCAAATAATACATTATAGAAAGATTTTTAATTAAAACTAAATAAATTAAATCACATTCTAATGATCTGTATTCTTAATAATTAACAAAAACATTATAAAACTGTTGCTTATAGATTTTTCATAACACATTTATTTTAAAAAAAATTAATTAAATCAGTTTTACAATATATCAGGGTAGGTAGAACCTAATGTTAAGACACTCTGTTTCTCACTTTCCGTTGAATTCTGGAGACATTGCGTGTTGAGTGGCGGAACCCAACGCCGCGATTTGCCTCGGCACCAGAGTGAAGAAATAAAAATATAAATTTAAATAATTATTTCATTACCACGAGTGGATATCGAACCCACAACCAGTCGCGATTTAGTCATACTTTGCCCCTCCGCCACTACTGGCCACTAGCACATTTATTTAATTTATAATAAGTATTAAAATACAAATATAAAATGCTTACTTAAGTTCGAAGCATCAGACAGATATACCTATATAGCTATTTTCGTAGAAATATTCATTAAAGATATTGCAGTCGAGATTTCTTCTATTCCTAGCTTAAACTATTTTTGTTCAATCAATACTTTATTTCAGTTAGGTTAGTCAGCCCCTACCGTAAAACATAGGAAGTTTTTGACTTTTTAACAATATTTTAAATTGGTATAAACATAAGTCCTATATGTAATATTCATGCTAATTATAATCTAACATGTATTTGGATTATTATCAAAAACATAATTACATCTATAGATATTTAGAGTGAAATTCACTATACACTAATCCTTTTGATTAATGTGAAACAGATAAACTCGATATTACAAATGGCTTAAAATAAAACATTTATTTTACATAACAAACAAATATAACTATGAAAATAGTAGAGTACATATCAAATATTCCAAGATAAAATCTGATAGTCCTCTATAAACTATGAAGAGAAATATATCGAGATGCTTCCCAAAGAAAACTTGAAGATATTTGTAACTGGCTCACTTCTGACTTTGAAATGGGAAGCCATAATTTCGTTTGTAAAGCTCGTGTTCCTTTTAAGTTAGACATTTACGTTATTGTAGTTTTGTCGTTGATGGTATTTCGCAAAAGATATTGTTAAAAAATCAGCTTCACGCTGTTTCCCGCATATTGCACAGTATGCAGAGGGAACCTGGCGTTAAGACACTCCGTCCCCCACTTCCCACCGAATTTTCCGAGGCCTTGTGTGTTGAGTGGCAGAACTCAACGCCGGACTATTGGTGCCAGAGCAAAAAATTGAATATGAATATTAATAATAACTCATTCCCTCGAGTACGGATTGAACCCACAACCGTCGCGTTACAGTCACACTCTTATTCCCCTGGGCCACAACGATCTCGGAGACATTAATAATATTTAATATTCAAAATTTTCAAAGTATATGTAATTTAACAGACTTAGAAAAATGTAATAAAAAGTAAATTACAATTTAAAATTATTTTTAATCGGTTGAGAGAATCAGTGACGGGATAATCAGGAAGTGAAAGTTAAGTTAGGCACTAATTTATTCCAATCAAAGTAGGATAAACCATTAATTGCAAAAAAACCTTCAGGATAATTATAAGTTAAACTTATATACTCGTATTTCTAATTACGTTACATACACGTGGTAATAATTCAACAGATCCGTGCGCAAAAGTTTGAAACTTTCCATTCTTGTAATAACTTTAAGAAAATTGAAATACTTTTAAGTTTAGTTTCACTCATAAATAGATTAGGTTGCGTAATGTAGTTACTTAACTCATTTCGTATAACGAACGAAACAAATTATGAAAAAACTAAGAAAAAGGAAAAAGTAAACAAAGATTATTTAAGTATTATAAACTGGAACTGTATGATTGGTTGAGCGTGCTTATCTCAGGAACTACTGATTCGAATCGAAAAATTAATTTACCGAAGAAGGCTACATGTAATATGGTCCAATTACTCAAGCGGGTGAAGCCGCGAGCTGGTCACTAGTAATTGATAAAAATAATCATATAAATAATTTAATAAACAAAATATATAGCTTGTGTCAATTAAAATAATATGAGATATAAATAATAAATTAAAATTTACTACATCGAACTCTAGCATGATAAAAGCCACAGGTGATAATACACTGCCAGCAAAGAATTATCGCTGGTCTACTACAATAAGTTGGCACGGCTCCTCTGTTCTTGGTATGCAATGTAACATTATTCATTACATATATTCACAATTAATTATTATCAATTTATGAGACTTCAAAGCTAACCATATAAATACATTAGAATATAAATAATTATCTAATATGTTATACAAAATTATATAATATTATTATTAGTTTTTAATATGTATTCAAACATTGTACTGTATTGTGAATTGTATTATTTAACGCGGGGTTGTTTGTTGTAATAGGATAAATAAATCCATACCTATATTATAAATTCGAAAGTAACTCTGTTTGTCTGTCTGTCTTTTAAACAATCAGGGCCAAACCGCTAATTTAATTATGATAAAATACTCATATAGAGATACTTGAGGGTCCCGGGATGAACATAGGATACTTTTTTTTCTCATATTTGTAATATTTTCGATATATACCAATATATTAAAATACTTATTAATTTGACATGCCATTTATTCCGTCATGTTAATAACAACCGTTGCTAAGCAACGATTTGCAAAGTTTATTGTTAGAAAACGTCACCCAAAATGGGCTTGCTTTACGCATCTCTATTGAAAACTGAAAATGATTTCATAAATATATTTAATAAATATTCGTATAGTTCAAGCGGGCGTAGCCGCGTTCGAGTCCACTAGTATTCTATAAAATTAAGACACTAATTTTGAAAATTTATGCAACTTAGCAATGTTTCTAAATGCGAACAGTAAAGAGCTCTCCGAAGTGAAAAATAGCATTATTCTTCACTTTATAAAAGAATAGCATTTTACAGAAAATATAACTTAACGTCTCTGAATATATGTAGTTGTCAGTGAATACAAAACTTAGGCGTACGTCACGTCAGCAATCACTTACGTTCCTACGAATATTTAAGAGGAGCGCTTTGCGACTTCTGTGAACAATATCATTTCACTGTGTCACCTGGATGCTGTCGTACATTTGTCACTAAATACAAATTAATATGTGGTTGGCACATGCACCAATTGCATATGCGCTGTTTAGTCCTATAAAAATACTTGTTTATTGGCATAAATATTATATTATTAATAAGTGATAAATATTTTCATTTTATAATGATTGATGAAAGAAAAGGCCAGTAAAGTACAAATGGGACCAGCTAGCAGTAAAACTAAATTAAATTAAAAAGTCATACAAATTGTATTATTAATATAATTATATTATATTTTGACCCTATAACATGATTTTTTTTCAAAAAAAAGTAGACTGCATTGCAATTCAATGTGTAATAGACCATTTTAAGAGGTACGTACGTACGCGGGCGAATGCTTCTTATAGCCGTGTATTCGTATAGCTTTTAAGTTTTATTATATTTTATACGTCCAAACATATTTTAATTTATCCATAGAATTTTAATGTAAAAATTTTAAAAAATAATCAAATCAGCTTTACACTGTATCCTGCACACAGAAGGGTAGGCAAAGGGAACCTAGTGTTAAGACAATTCATTTCCCATTTTCTGCTGAATTCAAAAGGCATGGTGTGTTAAGTGGCGGATCTAAACGCTGCCCTTTGCTTCAACACCAGAACGTAGTAATGAAACTATAAATCTAAATAAATATATAATTTCCTCAAGTGGGAATCGAACTCACAACCACTCGCCTTTATAGTCACATTTGTGCACCTGCTCCATAACTGGCCTCGTTCAAACATGTTTTGATTTAGCCATAGAATTAAAATGTAAAAAGCTTAACATATTTCTATGAGCTATGATGCAATATCGTAGTTATCACGCCTTGTTAAAAGGTTCAACCATGAGTAAAAGTACCCTCTCTTCAAGTAGAATGAGTCTCATTCGTTTTAATTCAGTTCCCTCTCAGCCGTTTAAAAATGTTACCCTCGCAGTCTCCATGAAACGGTATCTTTGAAATTCAAATCCAATGTTTTAAACTCGTGCACCTAATACATCTTTTCACTAAAATTAACCTTTTTCATAGACCTTGATTTATTCTTTGAAGTATTTTCTGAAATATCAGTAATAGTTTAAGAAAATAGTTCTAATAATCATTTTTATCTGTTTAAAATATAAAATAATAGTTTTTTGGACATTTTTATATGAAAAAAGAAGCATAAAAAGAAAATAAAATGTAAAAATGTGTTTTAAAGAGCAGCGCCATAGCATTCATTACGAGTATAGCTGTGCCCGAGACATTACGACGTTTCATTTACAAGGTACATTTTCGTCATTTAATATTTTATTCCAACAAAATATTTCCGTCTGCCATGGCGCTCAGTATTTTATACCTCAGCACGGAGCACAGAGCACAGAGCACAGGTCGAAACGCGAGCAGGCGGAAATGAGGGCACTCTAGTGAGCGAATATTTTAAACTTTCAGGGGATGCTACTAATTAACAAATGCAGGTATTCATCCGTTGGTACGGTTCATTTAAATTTGCTTAACCTGATATCGATCTGACATTTGAATCTACGCTCAGTTCTCTTCTGTAACATTTGAAATTTTGATGTTTCACGTTAAACAGAACGTTCGTTATTCAGTTTTTAGATTTGTTTTAATGAGTGGTCTTATTAAGTTGATAATATCTAATAATATTTAGATTTAGATTATATAACTATTATTATACAATCGAAATTATTTTTTCCAGAACTGTTTATTTTTTCTTCAAAATCATAAATGAAAAAAAGCAATATAAAATATTAATAATACTCCACGGGCCGTCACGATGCAATTGGAATCCGTCGATCTAACGCCGTATTAAATGCGATATTTGTATGTAGAAGTTGCTGTCAATTTCTTTTAAAGAAGTAATTTTCTTAGACATATTTAATAACCCATGTTCATGTATAAATTCTAATTATATATATTTTTTATTTTTCATAGGCAGTACTTTAATTGGACCTCTTTTGAGATGCATTCTCCTATTGTATAATATAGTCTTTTTTTTTGGCGTAAAATCTCCTTCGTGTGTTCTCCTTACAACGTGATATTGGCAAAGTGATTAGTGCTCAACTGGAACGCTAAGAACTAAACTGAACTGTAGATGTATCACTAGAAAGAGAAAATCTTTCTAACTTCATCTTTAATTGTATAGATATTTTTAGGATTGAATATTTTTATATTTTATATCATTTTGTTCTGAAAACATATCTTGTTTGTTCTGTAAATGTAAAGTTTATAAATATATGAAAGATATATCTTAATATAGCATTGTACTTCTAGATCCAAAGACTTCATGTTTATTTGGAAACCTGTAAGCTCACCTCATTAAAATAAATTTCCACTAAAGAGCTAGGAGCTATTTGAATCTGGCCATTCATAGATATGAGCTTTTATATTCCACAGCGGGTTATCGATGGCGTCCTCTTTATGTTATATTTCATTAATGTTACTGAATTATATAAAAATATTATATTATAAAATGGTATATTTAATTATTATTAATGCTGATAAAAGAAAGAGAAGGTTAAGCTTATTAAGAATTTTAAATATATTGCCGCGATTTTTGGCGTACAAGAGTCATTTTATAACATGGTTATTATTTCCATTTTCTTTGTTCTGTCAACATGACTAAACGCGGAGTTAAGTTCTACCACTCGCCACGTAATGTCTCGAAAATCAGGCGGAAAATAAGAAACGAAGTGTATTAACACTAGGTTTGTCTGTATACTCTGCTACATGCAGTATATAGCATGAAACTGAAAAAAAAATTAATAAGCAGAGGTAAAGTTTTCCTAGTAGGTATAACAGAAATAAAATATTTTATATTTCACAAAATAATTACTGCGAAAACATCGTACGCGAGTTTGAGTGTTGTGATTAAATAACGTAAAGCCGCATTATTATCTCAGCCAAATATTATGTAGAATTTTGTTTTGCGTCGTACTTTATATGTGTACTTACGGATGTCTTGTTTTTCTTCATTTTAAATTTTTGATGATGAAAGTTACCTACGTGAATTTTCAATTAAAAAAAATTGAGATTTCAATAATAATCAAAACATATATTTTAATTGTTTCAATACCTCTAATAATGAGTTTTTGTTTAAAAAAAAACCGATCAAATGCGAGTTCGACTCGCATACCGAAGGTTCCGTACCAATTTCTGGATTGTATTTCAACAAGAAATACAATTTGAAGTAGACAAACTAAAGTTTTATAATTATTTTTTTCTAACAAATATTTATAAAAATTTAAGCTTGAAAACCCCACGGGTTCCTGAGAAAAAGGGTCTTGACCGACGGACAGATGGCAAAGTGATCCTTTAAGAGTTCCGTCTTTTCCTTTTGAAGTACGGAACCCTAAAATTGACATTAAATAAACAAGCTGGGTAAATAAAATCTGATATTTCTTTCAGACTAAAGATCAAGAAGTTATTTTAACGTAATTTGTAACTGGAGGCAATGTTATTATAAATACCAAAGACATCTTTATTTGACAGTTCTACGATGAGATGAGATCGTAACGGATATTACGAACGTCAAATATCAATCTAGTCTTTATCAACAACGACGTCACGGGGTGACTTTACCTGAATCGCCCGTTCTTTTAAAAGTTATTCCTCCATATCAACATATAATTATGTTCATATATATATAAATACTACGCAAGCTTTGTATGTGTAAAATAATAATATTAGAATAAACTTTATGTTGACCTACATAGTTCCTTCCAATTAAAAGTTTTTAACATGTATGTAACCTATATACAAATAGGACTTTGTGAGATATGTCTATTATTACAACGTAGACAAACAATTTGAAATGTTTACATAATATCCTATATTTTGATTATATGTTATTTTTTTTAAAGGTTTTAATAATTAATAACGTTAATTTTCGCTTAAAAAATAAGTGTAAGTTGCCTTATAAATGTAAACAACATGTATTTTTTTTACATTAACCTTTAAGTATGGACGTCGGGTCTGACAGACCAGACAGTTCTACGAATTCTACAAATCGGCCACTTCTCGGTGACCTCCGCCACTGAGTCTCTCAGTACCTTTCGTGTTAATGACAAAATGAATGTAGATAGCAGTGGTTGTATCTCTGGGTTCAAAACACGTGAGTATTTAACTTTCTAAACGGGGCCTGGGTCTGTCAGACCCGACGTCCATGTTTCCCATACATGAATGATTTCAAAACGCCATATATTTTTATAATATTACAAAATATATTTTAATATTTTAATTGTATTATTTGTATTCAAATGTTTTTATTGTTTTATATCATATATTATTTGGCATTGTTTGTTATATATTTTAGTAATATAAATATTATTTACCTAAAAAAGATTCAATTTTTTTAGTTTTTATGATAAAATGGAAAAAAATGATCGACCTAGCACGTCAGGGACAAAAATATCGGCACTTTATAATCAACATCAAACAAAAGAATTGGACGACGACATTTTATAAAGAAAATAGCACTTTATCAAATAAAAAGACGCGTTTCGTATACTAAACTACTCTAAGAATTGAGAATGACTTTGACTCGCGTTTCGCGATCTGATCTATCATTTATTGAACATGAAGCTAAAAAAATAGTTTTGGGATCTTGAAAAACATGTACACTTTGCCCCCAAAAGATATATAGAAACACAACACTTACTTATGTTGACTGCAATCGTCCTGTTTGCCTACAATGTTGAAAGCCATTGTGTATCGATGTTCAATAATACCTTATATTGAGGTGTTGTCAAAATTTTTATTTTATAACATAAGATATAATTTCTTTATTTTTTTTATTTGTTAGACTTTATATTTTGTTAAAAAAATATTTATTTTATTATCTGTCTTTTTTTTATAGTATTATTTTCTTAAGAGTCATCCCAAGTGGCTAAAGACTGAAATTGTTACCTTAAGTTACTTAAATCGTTGTGATGCGTAAACTTTAATAAAAAGCGATTTTATTTATATTGATTTTGCTTGATTTGAGGCTATTTATGTAAATTAAAACATAAAATTGTCTTCTTCCTTTAAAAAACAGCCGGAATATGACCAATAAATACACTGGTCTGACAGACCCGACGTCCATATGTATGTTATAAAAAAATCACGTCCATAGTTAAAGGTTAAGTAAACCCCATTGTGTCACAATATTAAAAAATATAAGCAATAATATTTAAGACGTATAATATTTAATAAGAAATTAATTGCCGTCTTTGCGAATTTTGGTTCAAAGCACTTGTCCGGATTTGTAATCCTTCCCTTTTATATAAGTACCAAAACATCACAGACAAAACCTTTGGCGTCGCTGACATCCGTCTTTAGAATTCGTTTCAATGAGTTACACTTTCTATACTAGCACTTAAAATTGAAGGCAACTAACACTATAGTCTATTCATTTTGGCATGAGACATTATGAAAACAAAGAAACACTGTTTCTTAAATGTTATGTAATTGTTTGATTTCTGTTTAATTTAGTTATGTGTGATTTACTCATGCTTAAAATATTAAAAAATCTATTTCACCGATATCCACAAATTTAAATAATAATTATTAATAGTTCTATATCGTTCAATAATATTATTTACCTACGCTATCAGTGTATTACTTTCATGATACCATAGATATTTTTTTACTTAATATAGTAGCTCTATCAATCGTGACCATGATAAGTCATGTTTACCTTTTATCTCACGGCTCCGTGAATAGGGTATAGTTTCAAATTTTATACTAGAGTTAAATTTTCCCCCTAAAATACAGATTTGTTCCTAGCTTAGGGGGTAGGGAACCATTTTATACTGTGTAACTTGGACAAGCCTCTCTCATGTAACGCTTTGTTGTTTATGTAGTTACTTTCTTTTGTGGAAATAAAGATTTTTATTATTATTATTATTTTATTAAATAATATACACAAATTACGAAACATAAATAAACATAGAGTATTTAAATAAATCAGTGAGCTCCACAAAACAATTAAGAAACAGCAACACATAAAGTGCACGCAGTACAATAAAACAAAATTACATTCATCATTAGCAACAGTGGCAACAGACGCGTCGAAAGAGACACAAAATACGTCGCTCTAAATACGTAAGTACACGTTCAATAATAGATTGTGAATTTCTAAAACTATTTCTGTAAGTCCGAGTCGGAGTTTGATGCCAGCTGGCGGGGCGGGGGTGGCGTCTCAGGGCACCGAGCTACTCGTATAATATTGCCAAAATAATAACATAGAATAACACAACGTTGTTTGCCCTCGTTAGGGCTGCTGTTTCACGAAATTTACGAACAAATAAAAGTCTCTTTACGTCTCGTGGACGATAGTTAAGAGATAATTAAGCCCTAGAACTCCTTGCATTATTTATTTAGAAATGAAGTCGAAGAAAACTCGAGCTCCGAGTAATTGCTAGAATTTAAACGTTTAACTGAGTAAAGACGAATAGATAGAATAAGTGAGTACTTTTTCGTAGTTAAAATATTTTGGTGTAAATTAATTTTGACACTCGTAGATTAAATTTTAAAAATTTACATGTGTAAACGTAAATTAGTTATTAAATAAGAGTTAGGCATATCTAATAATCCATACATTTTTATGTTTTAGAACCTCACATTGTGATTTTCTGCCATTTGAAACACTTTGAAAATATCAGTCAGTTGAGAGTCAGTGGTAGCACAGGATTATAAGCATGTGACTGTAAGCACGACAGGTTGTAGGTTCGATTCTGCCTCGTGAAAATAACATATTTAATATTACATTTCTTCGCTCTGGTGTCGACAACACGAAATGCCTCCAGAATTCTACGGAAACTGGGGAGAGGAGTAACTTAACGTTAGGTTCCTTCTAGCTACCCCGCCGCATGCGGGATACAGCGTAAAGCTCAAATGAAAATAAAGAAAACACCGCGACTGTTTCTCAGAAGTCACTTTTGTAATTAAACGCCATTTGCTACGCTTCTGCAAAACCCTGAATTGTCGCAACGACAGCTTGTTATCGCTTATTTACAAGCACTTAGTTATTCTAAGTACAATACACTTTCATATTATGTTTTATAAATTGAAATTTTGATGTAGAAGCTTGTCGATTGTTAGATATTTAGTAGAATATGTAAAATATTACATGTACTAACTTGTATATTACAAGTATTTGTTCTAACGTCTGGTTAGATAAAAATATGGTTAAATATCAATCAAAACAATGTAAATGTAACAAATTTAAAATTACAAATTAAGTTTTAATTCAATAATGACAAAGGAATCAACAATATTTGAGTTTAAGTAAGCTTTGTAACAACAGTACAGACCGAACTTTACAACGGCTAGACAAAGATTAAGCTTCGTAACGTTCAGTCATTTATCTCAGTGTCTAGCTATCACAATAGATCAATAAACTTTACAATTGTACTACGAAAATATTTACAGTAAGCCATAGCCCTGGATATTGTATAATTAAATTGATGGTGCCTAAAGCTTAATCGCTGGGCAGGTGCGCATGACAAGCATCGCAATCTATTTATTGCATTAACTTTGATGAGACCTACGCTTTGTGACCGGCGCCACCACAAGTACGTACGTATATTGGGATTAGCTGTCTCTATACAATTGCCTATTTTGTGTTAGTGTAGGATAAATTATTTGATGACTAGAAAAACCAATAATTTCACCAAATAATATATATTTTTGGAAATGAAAGTAAATTATTTACAAGAGGTATTACGATGTTGCAAATAAATACCGAAAATAAATATGTATCAATAAATTTTATAATTATATCATTGTATTATAAATATATTTATAATGTTTTACATTATTAAAGTTTTACATTAGCTAAATTTCTTACATTTTTGAAAGTCAACATTGGTGAAAGTTTTGTCATTTCTATTTCGCCACTTAGCGAGATAGAGCTTAGAGATAGAGAGAGAGTGAGAGAGAATGAAAAACACTTTTCATCACTCACTAAAATGTACTTTTAACGTGTACCTTTAATATTAAAAGTCAAGCCTCAAGTCCTATTAGTTACATAAATATTTGAACGCTATATTAGGTATATCCCATAGAACACCTAGCCAGGTTATTATTGGATGTCTAACATTCTCGGTGATAGCAACCGTAAGTGTTGACGCACATCATTCCTTGCAACGCTTGTCAGACGCAAAATGGAGTACGGCCTTTTGTACTTGTAGGCTTTGTGAAGTAAGCTTCCTACCGACGCATCTGTACGATGATGAAACTTGCCAGACACCGCTTTTAAGCTCGCTTTATGTCTCGAATTAAAACTTTACAGGAGGAAATTAAACGTCGGAAAAACGTCCCCCGTGACATTCGTCATCTGCTACGCGACACGTGTGAACCATTGTTGTACGCTGGTACTGTATATTGTTAGAAATTAATCACCAAACATTCAGGGAATAAAATTGTAAGTTATATTTTATCATATTTATGATTAAATAAAACTTTATTATTTATCACAATTTTAAAAATATCTAGAGTGCCTTTTCAAAAAAAAATCACATTAAATTCTTAAGTACAACTAACATATAGAGCCCATATATTATATCACATATCATAAAAATATTATATTTAAAAATTTCCCACAGCGATTATTTGTTTGAAATAATATTCTTGTAGTGTACTTCAAACTATATCTTTTTTTTACAGATCAATAAATAGTTTAGTTTAGTTTATACTTTATTGCACACAAAAATTAAAAAAGAAAATACAAACAGCACGGAAAAGAAATAAATAAAAACAAAGGCGGCCTTATTGCTTCAAGCAATCTATACTTCTATACTAATATAATAAAGCGGAAGAGTTTGTTTGTTTGTTTGTTTGTTTGTTTGTTTGTTTGTTTGAACGCTAAGATCTCTGGATCTACTGGATCGATTTACTATGTTTTTATTTTGTATGAAAGCTGCATTCTTCAGAAGTGCTATAGGCTAATATAATATTACAATATAATATTACATTACACATATATACTAATAAATTAAAACACTTTCTAATTTGACATGCAATTTATTGTTGTTAATAACAACCGTCGTCGCTACGCGACCGCGTTCGTTACCGCGTCATTTTGATATTCATCCTTATGAAAATAAATATAATAGTCACTTTTAGCATTTCATATAGATTGAAATTATATTTCTATAGAAATTATATTCTTATATTTCAAGCAGGCGTAGCCGCGTCCGGGTCCGCTAGTCTAAGTATAAGAATATAAAAAAAATATTGAATTCTCATACATGACAATTGAGTGATATAAAATGAATAAAAATAATTACTTTACATAAAAAGACATAATACGACTGCAAAAAACTAAAATAAAAAAATATTAAACACACCAATAATAATAAAATATATTACTAAAAGTTAATGTTTTAATCCTAGATACTTTTACACTTTTATAAATTCGTGTAATACAATACTAAACTGACATTAATATAGATTATATATAGAGTAAAGCAAACGTCAACTTAATTTTCGTTAGCTGCTCCGGCCATTTTTCTCTATTCGAAACCTCTAAAACTCATTAAAAGTTTCAGAGCAAACTATTCTAGATGGAGACTATTATTTGGGCAAAAACATTAGAGTAATTGTCGAAGTACACTTTATTTTAGAATCATAGAAGGTTATATAAGATTTATAAAAATACTAGCGGCCCGCCCGCGGCTTTGCCAGCGTGAACTACGTTATTATTAATTTCTGTCTCCATGATTACCTACGTCCTATAAGTGACGTCCATGCAAAATTTGAGCCTCCTAGCATTTGTAGTAACGAAGTTTCATACAAACTTTCAACCCCAAAAACAACCCCTTAGAAGTCGAATATTGCAAATTCCCGTCTTAGCGAGCACCTACGTCCTATATATAACTCCTATGCAAAATTTGAGATTCCTAGCACATGTAGTTTCTGAGATTTCGTGATGAGTGAGTGACCTTTTGATTTTATATATATAGATAGATAGATTAATTAAGCATTTTCTAAAATTTCATTATACTACAAGTAAAGACAAATAAACAACGTGTATACTATAATAGAAATTGCAACAATAAGGAAAACCTTATTTAATTTTATTACTACTGTGTAAAACGGCACGCTTTTATTCTATTTCCTATTCTCCACTGATTTTTCTTCCATTTTAAGATTACACCTTTTGTTCAGTCACTCAGGGAATCACGTTTCTAACAGTTAACCCCCACGAGGGGACGCGGGTAACCTGAGTTGGACCGTCTCCTATTTATAAAACGGTTCGGTTCATTTCAGTCTTGTCGGGAGAGGAATGACATACTAGATCATTGGAATAGGTGACACCCAGAAGTTGAGAAAGCCACGTCATCTATCTTGTTTTCAATTATAAATAAGTATTAGAATTATTTGATAAAATACTCTAATAATTAAACTATAATGATTTTTTATTCAATAAAAAAATAATCTTAGCTTTTTAAGCTTATACATAAAGGTCTATAACAATAATATATATTTAGCTATATTAGTATCGCACAAAACTGAATATACGACCGAATATTAACAAGCTTTCACATTGTTTCTTGGTCTCGATTGTGAATAATTGATACAGGTAAATATATAACAATATATATATTCCTAAGAAAGCCGCAAACGTATTCAAGTAGCAGTATATAGTGTTTAATTATTAACAAGCCCAGGACGGGCAAGAGGTGGAACACCGTTAGACCAGCGGTGTAATTAATTTCGTATTCAAATATCGGTTTGTTAACTCTGCGGGCTGACCTGCTATTGTAATGTTATGACAGCTATGGCTTGTCACCCCGTAATAGGGGGTGTTAATTACCTACTCGAAATTTTGTAGTTCATATGACACTTTAATATGAAAATATTAGATCAGTCAGTCAGGCATTTGGGCAATAGCAATAAAGTGTAAACTATTCTTTTATGGAAAAAATCAAATACAAATTGATTTTGGATAACTTTCCCATATATATTGGTCCAAGTCAAGTTACAAAGGAATGACACATGTCTAGCACACATCGCACCCGTCACCTTGGGATATAATCTATTAAGTCTTATGTACCTAACAATAGAACTAAAATGATCCAGTTGATATCCATAACAAATAAAAATAAAATAATGAATAAAATAAAAGAAAATGGCTGAACAAATAAAAATATATTTATTTAAGTTAATTTATTTTATTTAGTGCGAGTTTTCTGTTTCATTTTTATAATTTGTCAACATCGCCGCCGAAAGAGCAACGCCGTCAAGAGAATGGTCAGCAAACAGAGTAAAAAGTAACGCTAAGTGAATTGTCGTGTAGCGGTCAATTGTGCTGCGCTCAAATACTTCACACTTCTTGAATAGCTTTTACACAAACCTATCATTCCAACTACTTGGAATTTAGATTATTATAAGTACATACTTATCTCTAAATAAAAATAAAATTGAAGAACCGTTTTTAGAAAAGAAAAGTCTTTTCCCGATACGAAAACTAACCTCTCTTAACTAAACTAAACTATTTTTTTTTATCTGTTCTAAACATCATCTTCAGTAAACTAGCACTTTTCTCTTTGCCTAAATCTTTCTGCCTTGTCATGGACTTGCCGTATTATACTAAATAAAATACAGAATTATATTTTTATTTTGTTAATCAACGAAAATCAATCAAATTGTGGTGACATACAGCTAAAATAAATAAATATCAATCACTTAATAATTTTTGTAGTTATATGCAAATACCTTTTATTTACTTACTAAACTATTTGAGGTATATAGATAGATGTCTGTTGAATGCAAACGTTAAAACCCAAAAAATATTTCTTTACTCTGATAAGGAAAAACGGATAATTATATGCAAAGAAATTTTAATGAACACCATCCGTCCCATAATTGGATTTTATTGTCATATAATCTAAGTTGTAAGTTATAAAGTGCAAATAATCATGAAAACTCTCAGTGTAAAATTCCACCTGCATAAAGAAAAATGTACCTAAATCATACAATATAGGAATATAAATTGCGTGTATTTCTCCAATAACAATAACATTATCGCCAGCTTCGTATCAATATATCAAACAAGTTTTATTTAACATATTTAGACATATATCGCAATTAAATAGTTAAAGGATACAAATAGAATTTTCTCTACAGCGAACATCAAAGCTATCTCAAAGGCGCCTGCTTCGCATATAAATTGACGAATTTGCCTCCATTTACACCTTCATGTCATCGAGGCAGACAAACTTCGTTAGTAATTTATAATCGCTTCGCTTTATACACGTGGATGCTTTCAATTTTACATGCTGAAATTTCAATTACAAGGTAGTAGCGACGGTGGGCTGTCAGATCTACAAAATAATTCAAAAATGTAAAATAGACGATTTCATGAAAATTTCCTTAAGGGGGATCCCTACGCAAAATTCTTCTTTGATCTTTTGAAAATCTCATCGGTGTTTCTCACAGATATATTTATAAAATCCTCTCAAACGTTAATGGATTAATTCTGTATAAGCTCTACGATGTTTTATAAAACTAAATGGTTCTATTTTTTGCTTTGAAATAAAGGTCTGTATTGAATTTATTGTTTTGTATTGCCGATAACAGAGAATAAACTGCTTTTTATTCACCTTTAAATATCAGGTTAATAATGTTGATATTTATTTAGATATCTATAAATGTCAATTTGTTTTTAGATGTTACTTAATGTCTTATTCTATTTTATATGTATATAGAATTACAAAATGTCTTAATTTGTGTATTTTTTTTAATAACACGAATTAAGACATTTTTTGGATTATGTAATTATCTTATTTAAATGTTTAAAAGATAGAATAAGGTACCACACTCAGTACTACGTACATCATTCTACTGTATACAATTTGTATATATATATTAGCATACACAAATATCACGGATGTACTCGTACATCTCGTTCGTGGAGTAATTATGATGGATTTAATCAACAACTACAGTTATCTTAAGATGTGGGTTCCTAGTTCACTCACCTTAATAGATCTTCACACGTATATACATATATTCAGAATTTTTAATTTTGTCTCAACAGAATTGCACTATTAATTTTTTGTATGTGTATCTGGCTGAGACCTCCTAGTTCCCAAATAAACTAAACGGATGAAGCTATTTTGATTTCGATTTATTTGTTTTAAAAGAGTTTTTATTAAGGAAAATCTAACTAAAAAAAGTATTTAGAAGTTTCTTTTTATGGGAGATTTTCAAATTTAAACCTAAAACTATCGACTATAAATACAAAACTGTATTTCAGAATTACCTCCACAAAGCGTAGTGAAAGTTGTGAGGAATTGAAGTACCTATTCAGATGTTTCGCAGTTAGTTCTAACTTCCCACAGATTTCGCCTATAATCCTACATCAGCTCTAGAAAACTGGATTCAGCGATTCACATATTTCGTACATACAGAATACTTAACTAATTACATGTAAGAAAGCTACGAATCACATTGTATTGGACTGCTTGACAATATGTGAAGCTAAAACACAAAACTTATTTTTCAACGATTTTCTTACCAATTTTAGAATTGAGAAATTATAAAAAAAATCATAGTAGGAACTTATTTTAGTGTATTGAATGAATAATATATAGGCAACAAGAATCAATAACTTTCTTAAAACATAAATAAATTGAATCAATCGTTTAAAATTTGTGGAAAACGTGTTCAAGTAGCATTCCGTGCTGGCTCATAATAAGATGGTTTTGTCAAAGCGGCCTTCGAAAAATCGCCCTATTTTTGTTATCTAATTATTACACCCTACCTGTTTCACCATTGAGAATGTTCGAGATCTTTCTAATATTTTCGAGCATCTTTTTTGTTGAAAATACCATTGTTAAATACACACATATAATATTGGTAAAAATAAGAAATATTTTTTAAAGCTTCAAGCTGTATCCCTTATATAGCAGGATATGCAGAGAGAGAGCATAGCGTTAAGACACTCCGCTCTCCATTTACTGCCAAATTCTGAAGGCTTTACATATTAATTGACAGAACCCAATGAAGCATTTTGCGTCGACATTAGAGTGAAGTAACGAAAATATTAATTATTTCACTTCCTCTAATGGGAATCGAATCCACAACCTGTCGTATTTACAATCCCACGATTATGGTGCCCCTGCGCCACGACTGGCCTCACAGTAAGAAAACAATGGAGTAATTAAAAATCTATTTTTAGATAATATAAAATATTTCGATGAACCGATAGAGATTTCAATTTCCGTTAGTCACGTGCACGGGGATATCAGATCAAGCGGTTGGCTCAGTCGGTAATGAGCGGGCGGATGGCAATTTTGCTAGATGGGCTTTTGGTTACCTACTCGAGTTTGTTTTTACGTCAACGCTTTTTTAATATGGTTCTACTAAAATGTGTTATAAAAAATATACAGTGTACGAACCCTTTCTATTTGTGGATTTTATTGTTTACTAGCGGCCCGCTCGTGGTTTCACCCGCGTGAACTATGTTATTATTAATTTCTGTCTCCATGACTACGTCCTAGTGACGTCTATACAAAATTTGAGACTCCTAGCATTTGTAGTAACGAAGTTTCATGCAACCTTTCGACCCCAAAAACAACCCGTTAGAAGTCGAATATTGCAAATTCCCGTCTTAGCGAGCACCTACGTCCTATAAGTAACTCCTATGCAAAATTTGAGATTCCTAGCACTTGTAGTTTCTGAGATTTCGTGATGAGTGAGTGACCTTTCGACTTTATATATATAGATTAATGATCAAATATTTACATGGCTCACGATTTCATTTGAAGGGATTGTTTATTTTAAAATACGTTATACTCGGATACGAAAAATATGTTTTTATTATGTTTGATATTGATATAAAAAATATAATAATAATTCTCATTTCATAACATTTTTTATACTTTTGAAATCTGTTATTATAAAAACCTTAAAGCCCATTTAATCAACATTCAAAATACCACTTATCTCTAAACGATTTATTATTATCAACTTAACTAAAACGATTTTAACTAGTATATTGCAATAAAATAATATTTGATTTATGTTAGCATAATTTACTGCTCGGCGCATCGCCGCGTCTCCCGAGAATAGAGTTAACCTGTTTAAACATGCATCGAACATTATTTTATTCAGAGGTCTGCTATAGTGAAGTTTTCTTCGTAAAATAATAATATAATTTCATATAAGTTATCCATTTACGTATAAGTAATTGCAGTAATACTGTATATGAAGTACATTTTGTTACATTCGAATAAATATTACAAATTTTTCATAAATATTAATTAATAACTATTAATATTTATGAAAAATAAAATGCCGTTCCGTTCCGTTATTAATAAATATCTCTTGTGATAGAATATCCTGTAGTTTCTACCTTTTATCATTAGTGTCATATTGCATATTTGCCATTATAGTGGTCTACACCTGCTCTACTTTAAGCAAAGTAGTCGAGCGCCGCTAAGAAATTGAATCTGAAAAATGTATAAGGTCTTTTATCAAAATATTCTATACTGTGTTAAAAAAATGATCTTTTAGGTGTCTAAAATAATGAAATAAATGAAATGAAATGATGAAATAGAGAATAGAGGAAGTGAACTGTAATTAATTTTACCTCATAAAATATACCCTGAAATGTTGGTTGACGTTCCATTGAAATAAAATATTTAAATACCATATGTTTGCGAATTTTTCCACTGACTATTGATATTTTTATATTTTTAATTACATATCAGAATATATGCCTCGTTTAATTATATAAATTACGCCGCCTGGATGTTGTGGTTTTTTGTAAATAGAGGGACAAAGTTCGATAACGTAAAAAAAATCACAAGCCCCTATTTTCAATGTATTTTCCCAAAGTTTTATAAATGGTCCTATCATTTTAAAAACATACCAAATAAATGTAATTTTAACAATATTTTATTAAGGTATCACGATATACCTTTATATTAATGAAATTCGCTCTAGACTATGTACCGACCACAAGTACATATATGTAGTTATAATTATACCTGATATTCCTTTAGATCATATTCTGATTCTTTTCCATCTCATACTTGTGGAGCCGGAAAATGTTACCTCCGGCTTCCAGAAGCTCTGCCATTTTTATATCCGCCCATGGAATGATTGCTGCTAATTTACTTCAGAGCTGATGACGGAACGTCTAATGGGATCGAAAGTATTACTTCAGCTACATTTTGATACCACCTAAACTTGGAATAGCTGAAAACACTACTGTCGCTTTTATGTTAATGGTAGTGAGTTCGATACTCCTTTTGCGACAGTCAATTACTTATTTAGACTTCCTCGATCTAGTGACACTACGACACATTGAGTTCAAACACTCTACACCATGCCACAATGCATGTTGCAACGTCCCGAATCCGGGCAAAAACCAAAGATAGTATGCGTGATAAAGCGTGAAGCCAATAAATAAAAAAGCAACGAAAAATTTTTAATTACATAAGTATAAGTATATCTGCTATAATAATATAATCATTCAAGATTGCAGCTTACGAGACTCAAGTATTTACACTCGAAGTAACAAGTTGAGTTAGGGCATCAACACAGCGTATGTTTTTGGCAAGTGAAACAAAGCACAAAATAAGAAATTAGGAAAATGATCCCTGAGCCATGCTCGCTGAGCGTTACGTTGCGGAAACGCCACAACACGTTAAGGAAATTGCCTCGCATAATATATATTTTTTTATTTATAAGCTCTTACGCTATATGTATATATTTATAGTAACTTTGTTAATATCTCAATATAGTATATACGCATATTTTTGTTCGCCATTGTAGCGTAGTTGGTACATACGTAACTAAAGGTATTGGGTTCGAATCCGCCTGTGTATTATTCCAATTTAGTTAGGCTAGTATATAAAGTATTTTCGTGGTTGAAGAAATGTCTTTAGAAATTAGACACACCCCCCACACTGCAAGGTTAATTTAAAAAAATTAAAACCGATTTCTTCATATAGCTACATATAACGCTTACTTAGACGAGCTTATAAGCATCATCGAAAATTATGCACTAACAATTACAATATATAAAGAACACACTCAAAGCAATCCAAAACCTTAATCCCTGGCAATTAGAGATTTAATTAAACTGTCATGAAATGATGTTTACTAGCACACAGAGACACCGCCCGCCCTAGTCGAGTGGCCCTATTAATTTTCAGAAAACGTGCCCTGATTAAAACTCACTGTTGTCTAAATAATTATTTTGTCTAAGTCACTCTTCAATTTAGAAATAAATTGCTTAATGTAAAGTGATTTGTGTAGCCGTTTCGTTTTTTGATTGTATTGATCTAACCCCTTGGTTGTCTCGCTATATTTGACATTTATTATTGGTTGTCGAAATATTTTTTTCTCAGTTTCCCGCTGTATCCCGCAGTGTTTTAACACTAGGCTCATTCTGCCTACCCTGCTACATGCAGAATACAGCGAGAAACTGGGAAAAAAAGAAGAAAAATCAATAACCTTAGTGATTTTTGTCACTTAAAGTGGACTGTGAAAGCCCAAATGTTTATATTTCTTGTTAATTACTTTACAATACTATATAACAAGGTTAATAGCGAGTTATTATAAATTTCACAGTCATAAAATTTTATTCAGATTCGTTATGGAATATAGCGTAACTTTCGAAGGTTTCATTTTGGTGAAATGTTATTCTTAAAACTCATTATCGCCCTAACCGACCGAGCAATCTTATTAATCTTCGGCTTGGAAATTGAAAATCTTGAATATTATGAATCAATTAACACGTTCTCTTCCTGCCCTTCCACCTAATTGGTACTAATAAAACTTACATTATAGAACAAATTTCAAAATAAAAGATGATGAAAAACATCAAAAATATTCGAAAAAATCATATCTGTATCCGTCCGATCATATCAAATCGTAAAAAATAGTACTTTTATGTAAAAAAAAAATCACTTTAAACGCAACAGACGTTAAATTTCATCTATAAGCTAAATAATTGCATGCCTTTGTGCAACAATAACGGAAGCAAGAGAAAGAGAGAGAGTAGAGTCACTGAGTGTTAGAAACTAAATCTGTTAAAAATTCACAATAACAGTTTCTTCACTGGAGCGATAGAATTATATATTCTTTAAAAATCTACCATAAACTCTCGCTCGAAGAAAAACATACAAGAATATTTTTAATATACCTGCGTTATTTTTAATATATCACTTTACTTGGGAGTTTTATCAAAAACTTTTACTGTTATTTCAATTCAAACAAACATGCAAGACATTTTAATTTATTTATTTGAATGTGAACTATAAAAAAGAAATTCAATTGCTACTTTACTTTTGAAATAAACAAAACAAAACTATACAGAATCACGTTTGAGTCGCAACAAGTTACTAACTTTGAACAACTCATACTGCCATATACATACATTTCAAAGAGAAAACGTGTTCGAGAAAATGAATAAAGCACAAAAATTTTCATTGCAACGAAATAAAAAAAAAAACCCCAACACCGATTCAAAAGTTCCTGAATACAGATACCTTAATCTCTGTTGTCTCTTTGTGATTAAAATTATGCAGGGTGAGAGCAAAGAGTTTGAAACGAGACCCCCAACTTATGCGCCGTAGTTCGCGAACAGGTTTGAAGGCACAAAATAAACAAGCTCGGCGCAGGTTAATGTAAAAACTTCTAGCAAAGGTGTATTGCTTCCCAAACATCAAGGATCGAGTACATTTCGACATTGTTGAGCCCGAAGCGTTTCTGTTCACTTTGCTTACTTCAAATGCAGTGAACAATAATAATGACTTTGTTAGCTAATATCATTATAAAAAACTTTTAAAAAACATATAGGGACCAGTCGTAGCGCAGAAGCACAAAATGTGACTGTAAAACCGACTAGTTGTGGGTTTGATCCCAACTCGAGAAGATGAAATATTTTTTAAAATTTATATTTCCATTTCTTCGCTCTAGTGTCAAGGCAAAGCGCGGCGTTGAGTTCTGCCACTCAACACGCAATGCCTTCAGAATTCAGCAGAAAGTGGGGAACAGAGTGTTACACTGGATTCCCTCTGCCTACCCTGCTGTGTACGAGATACAGCGTGGAGCTGATTTTTTTAAGAAAACATATAAAGAATTGAACGTAGTGGGATATAAGCCCTCGCCTTTTCGAAACCCTCCTTAATAATGTGGTCAGATTTTAAGACATTCAAAGAGATGATACTCGCTACATTTATCTACACTAAATAAGTAAACACAACTGGCTCATGCTACGACGTAGAGCACAGTGACGTGGGTCAAATGTCTCGTTGTTAACTTATCGATTCTGACAGATTTCCATCGTTGATTCTTCAAATGATTTAAATTAATAAGAAGTTAGTCCTATACAACATTATTTAAAATATATTACACTAGCGGCCCGCTCGCGGTTACACCCGCGTGAACTATGTTATTATTAATTTCTGTCTCCATGGCTACGTCCTAGTGACGTCTATGCAAAATTTGAGACTTCTAGCATTTGTAGTAATGAAGTTTCATACAAACTTTCGACCCCAAAAACAACCCCTTAGAAGTCGAATATTACAAATTCCCGTCTTAGCGAGCACCTACGTCCTATAAATAACTCCTATGCAAAATTTCAGATTCCTAGCACATGTAGTTTCTGAGATTTCGTGATGAGTGAGTGACCTTTCGATTTTATATATATAGATTAATCCACACTAAATGTCTCGTTAGCTATAATTATAATCCTGTTCTGGTTATCTTAAGAGGGCTTCTCTTTCAGCTTTGTTTATAAGTTCTGTTTTCAAAGCACTTTTACTTTGTACGTATTCATTTCTGTAAAATGAATATGCAAGACATTCAGTATTGTCTTTTGGAGAGCGGCCAACGGTTCGCGACTCGGTGATATTTTTTAAATTCAATTTCGGTGGAGCCACAGGGCTCTCTCTATACAGTCAGCTTAATGTGCACCTGGTGAACGTTTAAATGAGATACGGTCCAACTACCCTCATATTTATATTTCTATGAGTATCAAACTTAATCGGTTGCATTACATTTTTCATAAATAAGCAGTATATTAAAATAAATATTTATATTTAGTAAATTAGAAAGCTTATTTTACTTACGAATAAGATATTTCGCGAAGGATTTTGTCGTAAAACAAGTAGCTTTGCGTTATTTACCTTGTAAAATTGCTAGCTAGAGCTCGAGTGTGGCACGAGAAATATATAAAAATGATAATTTTCTCTCGTTTTTCTTGCTTGTTAAATAAATAAAATTAAGTATCCCGAGCTAGTTTTTAGACGCCGTTTTATACTTATTTGAAAGGATAACAAAAAAATGTAAATCCACTATGAGAAAAAAAAACAAAAAATATTTTCTTTTTTGCCTTATTTTAAGAATTTCTAACGCACTGTCTATAAATCGAACTCAGAAAGACAAAAATACTAAATACAAAAGTATTCGACTGGAAATCGAACCCACAACAACATTTGGTAGAATGGTTTATATTAAAATTAGCGCTTTACTATTCAAAATATAATTTTATACTAACATCATATTTCAAAATTTATATATATAGGATTATTATGAATCCTGTGAGACGCTGAAGTCGTCGCACCCTGAAAGCCGCGTTAATTACGACTTTTCTCGCAGGGTCTAGTTGAAAAATAAATAAACTATCTCTGGCCTTTATTACATAGTTTAATTTACTTTAATCCACAGCAGGTAAACGAGTTTATAGAAGTTCCGTTGTTCTCATTACGGCGGTCCCAACAGCTGAATGATACTTGCAATTGAAATTTACGTCGCACTCTATCTGGATTTATGATATTTTTTAATTATGTACTTTTTTATTCGTTTGTTTTTTTTTTCGTTATGAGAACTATGTAATATGGCAATATAATTTGCTTTTTAGGTATAAAAAATTGAACGTAACGGGATTTGAACCCGCGCCTTTCCTAAGTGTAGAATAAGACTTTAAAAATGATAAAATGTAAAAATTATGAAACTCGCGTGACGTATTTTTTAGATGTTATATATATGTTTAACAAATTTGGAGTGTAATATAGTTTTTTATACTATTTAATAAATCAATAAGTTATTTGTTATTTTAGAATTATCAATATAAAAAAGATTTCGTAATAAATCATACAATAGGTGCCTATCACCTATTAGCATGTTAAGGCAAATACACAAATTCAATTAAAGGACCCTTTGTTTATTTTGTATACATTTTGTAGCAAAATTTCAAATTGGATATTGAATTCCGTTGAGAATATTATGTTTTAAGCATTTGACACAGTAAAGTTGTAAATCTATATAAAACGAACTTTCCCGTTAGAATGATTGACTGACATATCAAAGACCAGTCCAAACTGCTACCTGAAACTTCAAGTTTTGATATTGCATAGATTTTCTTGAGAAAGCATTGCTTTAGGCGCAACTTCAATTAAAAGTATGAAAAATAATAATAGAGTTAGTATACATTTTTCATTCTTCTATTGGCAGTAATTGTTATCAACGTTATAATAATTTAGATAAAGAACTTGCAACCAAAAAGTAATTGTATTATAAAATCGTTTTATTTAGTATCTATACTAATATAATAAAGCGGAAGAGTTTGTTTGTTTGTTTGTTTGTTTGTTTGTTTGAACGCTAAGATCTCTGGATCTACTGGTCCGATTTTCATTGTTTTTATTTTGTATGAAAGCTGCATTCTTCAGAAGTGCTATAGGCTATATAACATTACATTACACATATATACTAATATATTTTAAAGTACATTCTAATTTGACATGCAATTTATTCTGCCATGTTAATAACAACCGTCGTTGCTACGCGACCGCTACCGCGACGTTTTGATATTCATCCTTATGAAAATAAATATAATAGTCACTTTTAGCATTTTATCTAGATTGAAATTATAGTTTACTATATAACATACTAATAAATAATTAAGGAGATGTCACTGATTCGAAATGACTAGCCTACGGGCGGCACAGTATGACCGACGCGAACGAGCAGATGACGTTGATGGTTTTATAAATTTTCATACATTTTCGAACTTTATTTGTTGTTTATAATTATTTTAAAATACACTTTGATTCTCTTCTTATTTTATTTGATATTGCCCGCTAAAATTATCCTACTTAATAGAGAGAAATGTTTAGTTATTTCGTAGAGTCGATATCTATGTACGCACGTACGGAAAACTTTAGGTACTTTTTCTAATATTAAGAATACCTATCCTTTAGTTACTTTTAATCCTTTTGTTAGTTCATTTCGATAACTCAGATATTTTTTTCTAATAATGTGTATCTACTTATTATTCTTTTTGATTATTTGACCTTATATTTTCTTACTAATTCTATTGAGAATTGAAAATAATTTCATGAATATATTTAATAAATATTCTTATAGTTGAAGCAGGCGTAGCCGCGTCCGGGTCCACTAGTTTAGTATAAAAGAAAAGTGTTTATAGATTTGATCCATTCACTTCCATCAAATTATATTGTCATTGAAATCAGCGAAATGGTTTTTATTGAAAGGTTTACATTCAATCTGGAGAAGCATTTTCTCCCTAACTTTCATACACCATTTATTCTGGGGTTCTGTTTGCGTTTCACTCGAATACCGGGCCCGTTCGTGTAGAAAGTTTATTTACCTGTCGCTTCATATGAGCTCACTGATAACAGCTAATTTTCATATGGAACTTTATTTTTACAATTTTTATTTTGAATATTTTTCAATACAAATATGTAATTTTATACGCCGTTTGTCTGTGTGACGCAAAATCATTGCCAAAAGTTCAATTTAACATCATAAATAGTAGTTAATATTCGAAAACTAAAAAAACAACGGATAATTTATCTATAATCTACACTTATTTTTTTCCTATTAAGTAGAGATCGGAGTGTCTTAACATTCAGTTTACAGCGGGAGGTGGGTAATAAGAAAAAACAACATATTTAATTTTTTAGTAAATTAAAAGCACAAAATGTATTTATCCATTGTTTTATTCCTTTTTACAATAAATAAAATAGAATTTAGTTTAAAAATCGATTTATTAATTATTCACTAATGTAATACACATACATATTTATCTAATTGAAGTAGTTTATAACCTGTAACTAATTTAATAAGACAATAATAAAAAAAAAAATAACAACAATCAAGGGACCTTCCGAGAATCATATTTCATAGATATGCCTAAACATCTCTTAGTAATTGTAAATGCTATTGTACGAAACTATCTATGTACAGAATAATAGTCTCTATTACTAACGAAATAGTGATCTATAATCCGAAGTAAAACAATCTTAAGGCTTTGCAATCGAACGGCGGCAATCTCTCGACCCTATCGAGACCACTTGATCGGGATCTTCATCTGAAATCACTTTGAGACAACAACATTACAACAATGGACGAGTTTAGAGAATTTCCTTTCGTTTCGGCTTTGTTCGGGTTTTCATTTTAATTTTACTTATTGAAATAATTTAATTAATTAATTAGGTATATACTATAAATTAATGAATTAGGTATATAATATAATTTTATTAGGTATATACTATATTCAGTTAACACTTTAAAATATTGATTACTGTTCCGGGCGCAATGTTATATTAAAATCAAATTTAAAATGTGAATTCTTTCGAATTTCATACAAAATGCTGTGAAAATTGACTTAAATTGAATATTTTATTTTTTTCTGTACTAGAAGGGACTACAGACCTGGTTTTTTGATATTCATTTCAATTTAATACCTCTACGCGTTCCCGAGATAAATAGTTTGACAGACGGACTGACGGACTGATGTGATTCTATAAGGATTGCGTTTTTTCCGTTTGAGGTATGGTACCCTACAAATAACCGGGTACACGTTGATAAATTATTCAAATTCAAATTCAAAATATTCTTTATTCAAGTAAACTTATTAAAAGTGCTTTTGAATCGTCGAATGAACATATGAACAAAAAGCTACCACCGGTTCGGAACGCAGTTCTGCTAAGAAGAGCCGACAAGAAACTCAACAGTTGCTCATTTCAAAATCAATGGTACAATCTATTACATTAGCTGGCAGCTATCCTGCATTACATTCAATAGACATTAATTACATACATGTTTGTCCTTTAAATATTCTTGAATTCTCTTCGTTAAAATATAAAAGTCAGTATTAACTCCGCCATATCTATGTCAAGGCATTATCATTATCGACTTTAATTCTATATCAGATACTATGAAATTATAATGATGTTCTAAATATGTTATACAAATATGCGACAAGCTTTCATGTGCTATTATATTTTTATATTTAGAATTTAAAAAAAGAATATGAGATTCTTCCACATTTTTTACCATTTTCTTGCCAATTCATTTTTTAGTCTCCAGATATTCAACTCTATTGAAGATATTCTATTGAAATAATAATATCCACAAGTTTTTTATACCTTAACGTTGTGCTTACCTATAAAACCCTTAAAGTGGAAGCAAAATTAAATGTCAATCAAATGCCACGAGATCTTTTGTTTGCTGAATGCTACAAAATGGAATTTTGGAATTACATCAGCTTCTGTAGGTATTCAGTTTCGTATAATCTTTATTTATTTTACATGAGGTCTAGGGAAATATTCTACAGATGTTTATAAAAAAATATAATAAAATCTTAAATAAGTCAAAACCATTATTCAAAATTTAATTCCTTTTCCAATAATTGTATAATGTTTTATAACGTATAGATATAGATAAAACAAAATAGATAATATTTTCAATCTACAAAACAGTGTAATGACTCCCGGGAATGAATACCAGGCGAGGTTTACTTAGGATCTAAAGTTCTCCAACCATAAATCCCTTGCTCCAATTATTTGTTCTCTACCCTCAGATGTCAAATAGTAACTCGCAATAAAGTGTAAAGGACCATACAACAAAAACAGGCAAAAATAAAGTTAACAACTTAATCCGGCCAGAACTTTTAAAGTTCACACAAAAGAATTTTTGCTAAGAATTTGTACCACGTCGAATTCATTGTATTATATTTTTCTGAATACTTTTCTTTTTATTTCTGTACTATTATGGTAATTCTTTGAGGTTTTTTTATTTTTCTTCATACAATACATATTTTTTATATTTGTACATAAAATTTACTCATACATATTTTAAAAATGGTAAATAAATTTAAAATTGGTAGGGCATAAAAATATTTGATATATTTAACAAAGTAAAAAAAACATTTTTTTTTGTGTAAGTTTACCGTATTTATATTTACATAATAGAATATTTAAATAATATCAGTGGTGTCGAGACCATCGTATTTATTTAGTATTATTGGAAAACGGTCGATGTTACTGTCATGTGTGATAGTACTTAATCAAAACTTCAATTAAATTTCCATACAGCATTTCGTCATACAGCCTCGCTGGGGAGACTGCATAGATGTAAGCTTACCTATGTTGTTTATGTCCTGTTAATGTACAAAACAGCATATTTTTAATAAGAAACAAAAAATGAATGATAGAATTAATATTTCAGAAATGAAATATTCTATATTATCATTTCGAATGAGAATCGAATCCCCAACCTGTCGTGTCCACATTGCCACGCTTGTGGTTCAGCGCCATGATTGACCTCAATTATAGAAATAAAATTACTAGAATGCAGGATTAGAACCTGTTGCCTATAGTAATCGGTCTTATAGAGGTCTGCATAGAGTGCCGCCACTCAACACACAATGCCCTCAGAATTCGGCGGAAAATGGAGAACGGAAATGTCTTAATGGCAACAGTGTCTTGACACTGGCTTAAAAAATTGCAAATTAAAAAAAAGAAATCTTATAATGAACTTTACTTAACACAATGTATATAAGTACTAAGTCCTACTTAAAGCAATTATTTATTTTCATTTCCCAGTTCTGGCACGACAAAGCACGGCGTTGAGTTCCTCCTTTCAACACGCACTGTCCTAAAAAAACAATAACAACTACATGAAGTTTTGAGAAAGAAGGACAATCTTGTAAAGAAAATAAACAACAATATTTTTGTACAATCTATATTTGCATTTAATAAGAGGATGAGAAAAAAGATTTACATTAATAGTTTTGCTGTTACGTATGAAAATATAGTAGGTAAGTGAAAATATGTATCTTGCGTCACGTTGGGGGGCTCAGTCCGTAATCCGTCGTCTGTTCTCCGATCGAGAGTCCTAAGTAAACCACTCGTCACAGCGAGTGTTTACACTTGAACCAGTACATCGACAGGAACCTTACATAAATTGTATTTAACTCCTTTACCTGTATTTTGCTTAAATCTCTATCTTTTTGCTGCAAAAAAAAAACAAATCAGCTTCACGCTGTAGCAGGGAAGTCAGAGGGAACCTAGTGATAAGATATCCCGTTCCCCACTTTCCGCCGAATTGTGGAGGCATTGCGTGTTGAGTGGAACTCAACGCCGCGCTTTGCCTCGACACCAGAGCAAAGAAAATAGGAATATAAAATATATATATAATAAAAATATATATATATAAAATAAATTATTCATTCCCCGAGTGAGGATCGAACCCACAACTAGTCGTTTGCACAGGCACACTTTGTGCTGTGCCACGACTGACCTCAACCAACCTATGTACCTTAAATAAATAGTATTTACCTTCTTATCTTATCTTACATATATTTTGCTGAAATATCTATCTTTTTGCTGTGATTTTAACAATATTAGTAGTAAATGATAGGTGATTCAATTTGTAATACCACTATCAACGATTGAAGCTCCTAAGCAAACCCCTCGACGCGTCAAGTGCCTGAGCCAACATCATTGGAGCGTGAAGAGATTGTCTGTATTGTGCTTACTCTTGATCACCTGCCAAGTCTCTTATTTTATTACAAGCCAGTAATTTAGTTACAAATGTAGTGAGTAGTAATAGTTGCCTTTTACTTGGTTTACTTGGCTTTATTTTTTTAAGCTTTACGCTATATTTCACACATAGCAGGGTAGGGAAGTTAGTGTAGACACTCTGTTCTCATTAAAAAACTTCTGATCCCCTTTTGTTCTTCGAATTTTATAGGTACTGCGTGTTGCGTGACAGAACTCAACGCCGCGACTTGCCTCGTCGCCACATATAATATTTAAAATATTAAATAATTCATTTTCTCTAGTGGGAATCGAACCCACTATCTGCCGCGTTTATAGTCACACGGCTATGCCACGACTGGCTTCAAAACTTGCACTTTTTTTATTTATGTTTGAAAACTGTTTTTTTAAAACTGTCGTTTTGACAAACAAAAGCTGCATTAATTCGCCTTCTACTTAATTTCTGTGGCATGTTTATTGAACTGGTTTTTTTCTTTAATAATTTTTAATGCCTGTTCGCAATAAGGCTTCTTCCAGACGAACGATGTAGGTACAATATTTAATATTATTTCTGACCGCGATACCGACTACGAATATTTTATCAACTAATTGGTTTGTAAATTATCGTTTTTGTGGCTTCCCACTCTAGATGTTATAATTAATGAAATTTCTCTATTGTTGGTAACGAGATAATTCTGCCAGTGCGATATTTTCCTTCTATTTGTATACCTATAACCACATCAATTTTAAGAAAGAATTCATTTTTTATACAAAATATAATTAAAAAATAAAAATATTATGTTCTTAAGTACAACATTTCTCTTTTTCTTTTTAGTTTTTACTATTTGTTGTATTTAACAATAATGCAACAATCTATTTCATTACTATTATTTTTTTCTGTTAATTCGTACTAAAAACTTTAATATACTGGGTATATCAATACGTTTAAAAATACAGATATCTTTGAATAAAATTATAATTTACAAAAAAATATAAGTGGGTATAAGCACGACGGAATCAAAAAAATAATAATAGGATTATATTGGCATGACATAACAATTATATAAAAAAAACCTTTAGAGGCAGTTGAAGGTCCTGGAATAATTAAATTTATATGAATTTATTTAAATGTTATAATTATAACTGCTTTGTATTGTTACAGATAAATTCGTCTGCACTCATTTCAAACAGTGTCAATCAGTCAAGGATAATAAGGTAAATATTTTCATTATTCCTACTAAATACTATTTTAATGAACTGACTTGATATCTACTGCTATCGGAAGTATGGCTCCTATCAGATACATTCTTAGGAATATTTTTTGAATTGCAGTATTTTATAAAATTTCCAAACAAAGTGATACTATCAAAAAATCCAGTTGTGACAAGAGCTCGTTACGTTAAAAATTTTAAACGTTTCTAAATATGTTTCTGTCTTCAATCTGTGAACAGCTTTTTAAAAGTATTTAAAGCATAATATAACAAATTTATTGAACTGAGTGCCTTAACACTAACTAAACATAATTAGGTAATAAAAACTAAATTAAAATTTTAATATCAACCGACTTGGTTTCAATAAAATATACGTATTAAGCTTTTTTATTTTTTAATATTTATAAGTTTTTATTGTAAAAAAACGCAAAGGCACAAGCGTGTAACTATATAACACGCATTGCCTCCAGAAATCGGGGGAAATGAGGAATGAGAGTGCCTTGACATTAGGTTCCCTCTGCCTAACCTGCTAAATGCGAGATACAGCGTGAAGCTAAAAAATATGTACCTATCGTCACATAATTGAGTACAAAATCCATTAATCTTCCTGAACACGGCCGTATTTTTCCTTCATAATCAGAGTAATGAAGCCGGCGTGTAACTGAATTATATCTGCTTCTGATATTTTTATAGATTAATCACTAAAGCTATACATTATTTTAATTGTTTCACATAAACATTTACTTATTAAGATTTACCATCTTTCAGAATCGACAGTATATGAAGAAAGAAATAATAAATTATTAGGGTTTTTTCTATTTCCGTAAAACCATTCACATTTAGGATCTCACAACTTTTAGAATATTATATATAAATTGTCCTTTTCATATAAAATAAGTTTAAATTAGTTCGCTTCACGTGACAGGCGGCAAGGGTTGACTTATATCTACATAAAGAAACTTTTAAGTCCAGATTACCCAAAATTAATTTAGTTATTAATAAACAAATTTAACTGATTTAAACGTACGTATAAGGTAATTTATTCTAAAGTTTATGTAAATAGTCTTAAAATATTAATCTATATATATAAAAGGACTTGTCCTCACTGACTGAGGTAAGACGCACGCACAGCCGTAACCGCTGTGCGTAGAAACGTAACATTTGGACAGATGGTTACTTTCGGAATCTGGACATCCACTAAGAAGGGATTTTGAAAAATTTTAACCCTAAAGGGATGAAATAGGGGTTGAAAGTTTGTATGGAAAAAAAATTAAATCGGCATCGATTTTCATAAAATTTTAAATTTACATTTTTAAAAGTATTTAATTGAACACGTGTTTCATCGTTTTCTAGAATTCTCCCCCTAAGGGTGCAAATAAGGGGTTGAAAGTTTGTATAGAAAAATCTTTAAAACGCCACCGATTATTATATTTTTTTTAATTTACACTCTTAAAAATATTTAATTGAACATGTGTTTCATGGTTTTCTAGAATTCACCCCCTAAGGGTGCAAATAAGGGATTGAAAGTTTGTATGGAAAAATCTTTAAATCGCCACCGATTTTTATAAAATTTGAAATTTAGATTCTTAAAAATATTTCATTGAACACATGTTTCATGGTTTATTAGAATTCACCCCTAAATACGTAAGCGAAGCTGCGCGCGTCCGCTAGTATATTTATATAATGTTTGTATGTTGTCTATGTCTATGTATAGCACACTATTTTTGCAACTAAGTGGTTATGTTACTTTTAAACAATTTTAGTAGTCTATCAATGATGAAACTGCAATTTGCTTACTTTTCCCCATTTCTCGCTCGGAACACCATAATTAAAGAACCATATCATACCATACATTAGTATTGTAATTTTGATATACGAGTAGTATAGTGTTTTTTTTTTTCCCTCTTTTTTTTAACTTCACTCTGTATCCCGCACACAGCTGGATAGGCAGACGAGGAACGGAGTGTCTTAACGAGTGTTAAGACACTCCGTTCCTCACTTTCCGCCGAATTCTGGACGTCGCGCTTTGCTTCGACATTACAACGAAGAAATAAAAATATAAATTTAAATAAATATTTCATTTCCTAGAGTGGCAACCGAACCAACAACCAGTCGCATTTACAGTCACACTTTGTGCCCCTATGCCACGACTGGCCTCTTGACATATTTAAAACCACGTACATACTCGTATATAAAAGCTTAATCTTAAACGCAATGAGCTCAAAGCCTTGACATCTGGAGTCATTTATTACAATAGGTACGGTGACAGGTTTTGAGAAACTCTTCTATATATAATAATGTGATATATTATACCTAATTATAGTGTTTCTAGATTTTCTTTTAAGAATACAGTTTAGTTAATAAGTTTAAAAATTGCACCCAAACACGTTGAAGTGTCATGGCGTCGCGTCGTCGCTTGGAACGTCAAGTCAGTAATCTGTCAATACCATTGTTTACAATACAAAATCCCAATTAATTTATTTACCAGGGCGTGACGTCAATCGCCCGTAATCTAAATAATTATTAATCCTATACTTAATAATAACATAAACGCGTGTTTTATAATTTATTAACAGACTTTCATTGATTTAATATGTACAGTTCAGTTCAGTTCTTAATTTATGGCGCTTCGAGAGTGCCAGTTGAGCTCCAATCACTTCGCCAATGTCACGTTGTATGGAGAACACACGAAGAAGATTTTACAATACAGATCATAGAAGAGAACAACAAAGACCTTGCTTTTAGAAGCTGTGGAGAAAAACTCTCTCTTATTCTGTTATACATGTTGCCCTAATGCGGTGAATATATTACATAAAAAATATATACAACAAATGCACCGAAAAAACTTGTAAAGTAAAATATTTAAGCACACAACAGGGATTTTCTCGTATTCGCAGTCACGGTTTCAACGAGCCTGCATTAAACCGCAATGTTTAATTGGCGTTAAAATAACGATGTAACTGAGCCATAGTTTATTCAATATTTTTGATTAATGATTAAAAAACCCATGTAGTAACAAAATCATCCTGAAATCTTTTTTTTATTTTGCCTTTCCGAGTCGGATTCGCCCGCCAAGGTACCAATTTCAGTATTGGTACGGAAACCTTGGAATCCTACTTAAGAGCAAGTCAACTGGAAGTATAAAAGTTGACAATCTCAAGACAGACAGAATGCAGCAAAAACAATGAGTAAGTGCTCATATTTTTGGATAGCATCGATTTAGAAGCTATGATTTTTCTGCGTTTCTTCCGTTTGTCCATCGGTCAAGATAACTATATTTATCTCGAGATCGCGTCTCGAGATAAATAGTCTTGACAGTCGGACAACGATATTACAAAGGTTCCTTTTTTTTTAAGGCACGGAACTTTAAAAATGGCTTTAGAATACATATAAGCATTAAATGGTTAATCCTTTGTTTAATCAAATATAAATGAAGAAATCAGAATGAAATTAATGAAATAATGTAAAAACCAAAAGGAATTTAATATATATAATGTTAAGTAAAAAATGGATGACCAATTTACTTAGCGATCGGTTGAACATTTGTTTCGTACAAAGTATATTGTATACTTTTGTTTAAGGACATTCCCCAGTCGATCAATGGTTTAGGTAAATTGAAATAAGTTATGTTTTACCCCGTTCACCGGCAATATTAAATAAGAGGTATCGATCGAACAATTTCTATCAAACTCCTGTGAGAGACCAATTTTAATTAGTAAAGCGATTCATTTTGTGGCAACAATTTCGAATTTCATATATGAATTAAATATGCATAAGGTAGGTGGTATACTTAAAAATATACGAGATTTTATATTTTAAACCAAGGAGAATTAAAGTTAAAACGAATACGGATGTAAGATGAAGGATACCTAGCCATTTTTTAAGCTGCAAGATACGCAGAGGAATAGGAACCTTATGTTAAGACATTAAATTTCTATTAAGACACTTTCGACTTCCACTTTCTGCTGAATTTTGGATGCATTGGGCGTTGAGCGGCAGAACTCAACACCGGGCTCTGCCTGCCGAATATTTTAGGAGAGCGATTTTTACCAATTTTTAAGAAATATTTAGTACATTTATGTTCCTGTGAATTCGCTAACTTTGATTTAGAACCAGTACCTACTAGCGACATAGAAGCACTTTTTTACACTGCTCCCTGATGTCGTATCCAGGTGATATATTCTACTATCAATCGGAATCTGTACCTAAGCTGTATTTTAAAGCACGCACCATTTTAAAAACTAGTAATAACGAATAACGAAAAATATATTTAACACTTTTAAAATTATTTAACATTATAATTTAGTAATTGTTTTAACATTTTACATTATATTAATGGTGTTTAAATTAAATAAGTATAAATTGAACGGCAAGTTGTGTGTTTGTGGGGTTGAGTTCCGCCACTCAACATGCAAATTCCCGAATTCGAACAAAAAATGAAGAACAAAATGCTTTAGCACTAAGATAGGGATAAACGTGAAAAAAAATAAATTATACGAGATAGATCTAGATGAATAATCCTGCCTACAAATGGTGTATAAATCACTGTCGACAATCACAAATACTCAGGTAAGATTTCCCCCGATGCCTCTACTATTAATCTTAGCCATTTTACTTATCCAATGATATTTAAAATTAATGCATAGTAAAAATTAAAGATTTAGTCATAAATAAAATTATTTCTTATATGCTCTCTCATTCTCAACAAAATTTCTAATTTTCTATGAATTGAAACGTCATTTATATATACTTACATTTATTTATTTGTAAGTATATAGAACATACTACTATAATGTATTTCAAATAATATTTTTAAAATAATCAAATAAAATTACGATATCTTTTTCGGACATATCAATGAATATAAGCTATATAGCTTCTGTCCATCTTGTTTTTGAAATCGCACCTCTTGGAAACTAAAAATATTTTTTATACCATAAATATTTCTCTTTTTTAAATAATAACGCTTTAAAATAATTTAAATATATATATATTTCATTAAATATATTAAATCTAAATTATATTTATTCTATTAAAGCCAAAGCAAAGCTATTATAGTCGACTAAAACCATCCAAGCACGAACTAACGACAGAAGTGTACCGCAAAAGCATGATAATAAATTAAACTCGCTGTAAACGTGTCATTTCTACACCTCAGGAACGTACTTATATAGTAGGTGTATTATTTGTTCCTTATTTAACTTTAAATATATATTTATACAAAATGGTAATGCAACTATATCTTGGAAAATAAGTTTAGTTTGAACATAAAATGTTGGTAATAGTTTCGATTCCATATCTTTTTTGCGATAACTACAAAAAACAAGCTTAAAAAAAGTAATAACGAACGCTAGTATTATTAGATATTAATAAAATATATTAAAATTGAGGCCAGTCGTGGCCAAGGGGTATAAAGTGTGACTGTAAGCAAACCTGGCCGTGGGTTCGATTCCCACCCGACGATATTAAATATTTAGTCAAATCTATATTTTTATTTCTTCGCTCTAGTATCGAGGGAGAGCGCGGCGTTGAATTTTGCCACTCAACTCGTAATGCCTCCAGAATTCGGTGGAAAATGGGCAACGGAGTATATTAACACTAGGTTCCCTTTGCCTACTCTGCTGAAAAAAATGAACATAAAATAAAAATATAAATATTCTTACTATCTAAAATCAGTAGTAGTTCCGATTGAAATCGATAAAAATGTCGTCGATGGCGAAATGACGGAACAATAACTATCGGTCCCGGGGGGAGCAAAATGCCAATTTGCAGTTCCACTCAACCATTCATTCATCCAGTTATAAACTTGGCTTGACAAATACCTCCTGGAAATAATATTGCGATACTTTGTATATCTTCGTATATTTACATCTATAGACGAAAATATTATACACCAAGCATTTCTTAAGATAATAAAGTTTTCCTTAAAATTAGGTGCCATCGTTTAGATTAAAAGATAGTTTAAAAATTATAACACTACAGATTTTTTTTTGTGTGCAATAAAGTATAAACTAAACTAAATAAACTAAGTCATGCCACAACACTTTCGACACTACCTAATGTGCTATATACTTAATTATACTTAAAGCTATATCCCGCGTAAAGCAAGATAGGTCGAGAGAATTATGTGTCAAGACACTCCGTTCTCCTGTTTTTCCAAAAGTCGAATGTATTGAGTAAATGAAAGGGAAAGTCTCTTTTGTAAATATCATTTCAAAGTGGTAAAATATATTTTACCATTTACATTTTCGCTATAATAGTATATAGATTATATAGATCTATAATAGTATAACAACATTATAACTATCTAAGATGAAAATAATATTTGCAATGAATACACCCCTTAGTTCATTTAATAAATGCAGCCTCCAAACCACCTCTAATTACATTGGTGTTTTATAAGTTTACTTCGCTATACCTACCTTTAAAGTCAGAAATCCTGCCGTACCTTTTCACGGTAATTCTTACGACTTTCAATGAAGTGAAAATGAACCGGTGACTACTTTTTTTATTATTTTCGAAAATATACCTTAATAAGATTCATTCATTACAGAAATGAAATACTTAAATTCAATACTTTCTGCTCTGAATAATAAAAAATATTTTTAATTAATGTCAATTAGCATATTTTTTGTGTAATGTGGTTGATATATATTAAAGCATCTCCTATGTTTTGCCTGACACCTGGAAAGGACTTAGGTACTCACTCTATTCTAATTTTTAAGAAATCTTTTCAGATATTCGGATCATATATACAAAATAATAATTCACGTTATATTTTAGAACTAAAAATAGGACCAGACCGTTATTAAAATAATATTTGATAAGTAAATTGTGTGTTTGTATTTTCCACCTACAGCGTAATAACGCGTTAATAATAAAAAAAATCAATACATTACACTAAAAATATAATAATAAAATGAAACATAAAGTGAAATGTGAACCTTTATTTTGGAAAGTTGGTAAAAATCAAATCAGTATACGTGTGAGGCGTGAACTCCTCGAAACGCCGTTGACACGGCGCTACGGATAATCTCATTGAAAGATTTGATTTTCCGCTAAATTTGATAAAATTAATGAAACAGTCCCCGAGTGCCAGCCCCATTGCAGACTCGTAATATTGTAAGAAACTATATATTGTAATATGTACGACTTTGTTCTCAAATACAAAAATATACTAAATTGTGTAATTTTTTATATTGTAATTTTTATCTGATTTCATGAGACATTTCTTAAATACATAATTTACTTTAACCGCGACAGATTGTGGGCTCGATCTCCACTCGAGAAAATTAAATATTTAATATTTTTATTTCTTCGCTCTGGTGTCGAGGCAAAGCACGGCGTTGAGTTCGCCACTCCACACGCAATGCCTCCAGAATCCAGTGGAAAGTGGGGAGCGGAGTGTCTTAACACTAGGCTCACTCTACCTACTCTGCCGCATGCGGGATACAAAGTAAAGCTAAAAAATACTTAAAATATATAAGATAATACTAGATGTATAGATACGAGTATATATTATAGCTAATATAAAAATTCCATCAATTTGAAATACATGCTTAAAGGTACATATTTCATAATATTGTGAAAGAAGATTAAATAAAAGAAGCGTCGACTATGAGTTCTATGCAATTTAATCTGCAAAACTACTGCTTAGCTTTCCTAACAAAGAATGACAGTTTATTCACTCCCTATACGAATGACAGTTGAGTTTTTTATTTGGTCGCGTGTACGGTGTTATATTGCTGCTCCCGCGCGGCTTCGCCCGCTTGAAAATTTATTTAATATTAATTAAGTGTATTACAGATAAATTAATTGAATATTTTGGTATAGTTACATACACATACAGATTCATATTACTGCCTTCATAGAGAATTAGAATCTATCGGAATTTTATTTGAATTTGCTCGCAAAAATTGTCGTATTTAATAAAAAAATGTTTTTTTTTTGCGTAAATCCCGAACTCGCGTAAATTTCGATATTGCATTACTTCCAACTCTAAAAAAACTTCCATTCAGTAAAAATGGATAATAAACTATATGCGCATGAAAAAGCATAGTTATTTTGAAACCACAGACAGAGACTTAAATTTTATTTATATATACAGACAGAGACCGATACGTATTAATTAGAAATCATAGTCGATCAATATTTATTATTCACATTTTTTTAAATGCATAATAATAAACATGTTATACGTACATAAAATTTCATTTTAAATGTTAGCTATCGTAGATTCTATCGAGTGTATTTCGCTAGTGTATTCCTCTTATTCAATTTGAGAACGAATCAGTTCCGCCAACCCGATTATATTTCATGTCAGGATTTATATGCTTATAGGAGTGCTTTTGAATTGCTGAATTTTTTATTTACTTATAAATAAAATTTTTTTATACTTTTATCAAAATTTCCTTTTTTTATTTTATGGCTAGCATATATATGCGTTTTAATATGGGTACCTACCTTATATAGGTTTTTCCTCTTCTTTCTTTATTAATTTAGAAGAAAATATTTTAATTTAAAATGATTTTTTTAATTTTTGTGGAATTGGAAAAATTAAAATTTTGAAGTTAAAATATTCAAATTAAAATGTATAAAGTACGCTAGTAAGTGAAGGCATTATAATTACGCAAAACGAATTTGTTAGTGCGTCCTCTTGACCCGAAGGTATAGGTATAACATGAGAATAAATCATTAACAAATCTGACGTTATTAGTTAGAATCTACTATAAAAGCTTTCGAGCGTTTCACCATACAACTAAAACAGTTTGCTACTGGAAGTTTAAAAGCAAATTCAACTTGTACTGTAACTAAAGTAGCATTTCACTTAAGTATTTCTATAAAATAACTAAACATATATTTTAATACTAAATAATAATACTACATTTCTATATGTATTTCAGTACAATAATATTATAAAAGCATAAAGACTAACTAAGAGAAATATGAAGACATTTCGGTCAAATCGGCAAAACGGTCACATAATTGAATGGCTTAGGTACTGCTATCGAGAGTTTATTGGATCACAGCATACAGTGCTCCTGAAAGCGACTAGTGCTCCCGATAATAGGTGTACTTAGAGTGAGTACGACACACTTTTGTCGGCACACATTTACTCAATAATTGCACGTCCCCCATGACATCAGCTTCACGCTGTATCCCGCACACAGCAGGGTAGGAAGAGGATACCTAATGTTAAGATACTTCGTTTTCCTGAATTCTCGAAGCATTGCGTGCTGAATCCTGGAATTCATTGCTGGGCTTTGCCTCTATACCAGAGCGAAGAAATAAAGATGTTAAACATTTCATTTCCTCTAGTGGGAATCGAACCCACTACTTGTCTCATTTACAATCACACTTTGCGCCCCTGCGCCACGGCTGGTTTCCCCATGCTCATGACATCTTCAGAATAAATATTCGCTTCTCATAGGAATGTACAGATGAGGTACAGATGGCTACTCGTTGGTTTCATTTATTGCCTTTGGGAGGCGAATGACAAAGAGGTGAGGTGAATGGCAGGTGAGTGGCCCACCGTACAGGATACCTTACGCTCGAAGCATCTCTTTATTGGACGAAATTGTGCCTTATTGCTTTGTTTACGCATAACTTGGAGATTCTCCGAATTTTTTTGTAAAGCATCGTTATTACTTCTCATGATATGAAATGTTTTGAAAAATATAAATCTTACTCTTCTCTATCAATTATGAAGTTATTAAATTCCCTTTAAAGTGTAAAATATTAATGTATCTATTTTGAATTTAAATATATATTACATTTTAAAATAAAACGCGTGTTACACGGTAAGTACAGAAATATATGTATATTTTATTTGTGTTTCTCTTTTTCTTTTGTGAAATTTTAATAAAAAAAATATCTATCTAAGTTCCTTGGTTTAAACAAAAAAAGTGTCGGTAAATAACTGCCTTATGATTTAATAAAGCGAATATATAAAGCCTTATAAGATATTATTAAATTTTAACCATCCCATCGTTTATGAAATTCAACCTTCTCATAATTTTAATAAAGTTTGCGGCTTACCTTGGAAACTTACATTGCCTAAATTACACAAAGATTAAATTACACATAGTTCTAGAACTCATTTGTAGGAACCATGTATACGAAGTTACCTTAGTACTACCTGTATTATACGAGTACTTGACAGACGTATTTCACTTAAAGTTAACGCTGGCGCATTAGGCCAATACTTCTGACCGTCGATCAATGGCTATACTTGTATTTATTTTTCTAATAATTAATACATCTTTATTTTGCTTTAAGGAGAGTAGATAATATAATAGTTTTTCACTAAGTTTGCCTAACAAATACGGAAAATGCAAGAAAATCGAATTTAAATAGATGGCAACACATAAACTTTGAAAGCTTTAGCACACCTACTGTAACAACCAGCCTCGGGATAAAACCTACACCGTTTATAGAAAAAACAAGTTCAATTTATAACATAACAGCTTCTATTGATGGGAAAAATCAAATTTTACCTAAACAATACGAGGTGTGACAGTGTCTGATAAAATAGAATTTTTTGTCAACGTTAACTGGTATATACATTGAAAAGTCGCATCGCTTTTATTTTAAAAATCATAATTTTGTTCTATAAGTTTGTATTATTATTTTTTGAATCTGTTACAGAAAAAAAAAAAAAGAAACTCAAACAATAATAAATAATACAAATTATTAATAATGCCGAGGCCGTCGTGGCGCATCGGCACAAGGGTTTGACTGTAACGAGATGGTTGTGGATTCGATCCCCACCCGAGGAAGTGAAATATTTATTTACGTTTATATTTCCATTTTATCGCTCTGGTGTCGAAGCGAAGCGCGGCGTAGACTTCTCCCACTCAACACGCAATGCCTCCAGAAAGGCAGCAAAAAGTGGGGAACGGAGTTACTTAACACTAGGTTCCCTCTACCTACCCTGCTGATTAATAATGCCACACTGATATACATAGATAAGCAACAACATTTAGATATATTAAATACATTAACTATTCCGCTTATTACCAACTACTAACCACACCAATAGCTTTGAAACAAAACAATAACACTATTTAGCCAAAATAATAGATTTAATAATACCTGTAAATGTAATATAAGATGTAATATAAGTTAGCCGTTTCAAATTGCCTCATCATTTTCTATCAAATAAAATCGTTTTCTTAGAACAAGCTCAATCGCTTCATGTTTATTTATTAGATCCTTAAAGGATGCTTAATAATATGCTGGGTTTAAGGAATTTGCAATTTTGCATAACAATTAGCTTTATGAAATTACACTTTGGTAAATCCATTTTGTTATTTAGGCCGGAACATTTAGTAGGTTGTTTATCTATAATGACTTTTTAATATTCTTTGCGTTGAGATTATCCGGATTTATCTTAGCCCAACTTTGGCCGATTTTATAAGCGTCTTTTACGGATTATTTGTATTATTTTAATTTTATTACGTGCTGTAATTTCTATACTAAATATATCAAGTTAATTTTAAATTAAAGGATTCATAATAAATTCCTCGTATAATATGTAAATAAATACAAATAAAAAAAGATGGTCCATTAGTAATTAATCATCCATAATTCACATTTCGGTAAATATAATTAACTCTATTAAAAGAATTATCAATATTTGCTGAGTAACATACTGTTAAAAATAATCCAGAAAATTCTTAATTGTTTTAAATGGGTATTTAAAAAAATGTATTTGTAAATGTATTTTTTACCTATACTTATATAATAATATTCGTTAACAATAAATAATAAAAATTACTAGAATAATAAATTATAAAAATTAAATGCTTAACTCTGGTTACAATATATTTAATTTTGATATTATTTCAGCTAGGTATTTATACAGGAGTATTCGCAACGACTATATGTTGTAGATGTTACGTAGAATTTCTTACAATATATTTCACAGGAAAGACAAATGGCATACAGAACACATCACTCCATTCTCCGCGTGTGTCCATTTCTCATTGTTCCATAATGACAAGACGACATTATCCTCTCATCTTGCAAAACTAGGCTTCATATCCGTTCTATATGAAAAGGCAGTAGTGAGTGAAAGCTCTGTCAATCTATAGAGAAGTCATTCAATACAAGAATATAAGCTGAGCTATGACACTATATAACTCACTGACAGTGACAAGTGTTTCCGTAAGTGGCGGTTGTGTCTAACAAAGACTACTTCACCACTATCACGTTACGAACATCTTTCTATTTGATTTGTAAAGGTTTCCTGTTCCTGCCATCCTCATTCGATACTTTGTCAACTATTAACTGTCAACGCAATTATTGTTTACCAAGTGCCAGTTCTGACAGTTTCAGATTATGCTTTTCATTTGGTTTTCTTTTATTTGACAAGTACAAACGTTTTTTCCAATACGTACTAGTATTAAAAAAATGGATTTTATCATAAATTTTTATTTGCATATATAAACTTCCAGATTTCTCCGTATTTGGTATATTAAAAAACATAGTCTTTATTATTTCTCTGCTGCACCAAATGCTTGTGATATTTTCTGTATGTTATTTTTTCTTTTTGTACTTTTTTAGCTTCATGCTGTATTCCACGTGTAGGAGGGTATCTGATGCTAAGACTTTCCGCTTCCCACTTTCCGCCGAATTCTGAGAACAAACCTGTACCCTTGTGTTACGACTAGCCTCAGAGTTATTTAATCAATCCTAAATTATACTCAATTATTAATTTATTTTATGAAAATATATATTTCAATTTCTATTCTCAAATTGATATGATATTGATATAATCTTTGAAATATTGCAGTGGTATCATTCATCCACTCGTTTCTTACTTTTCTCTATTCAATGAGAAATAAAGTGTTGCTATACGAGAATTTTCTTTATCAACTGTGAAAATTAAAAAGAATATACATATAAAACTTAAATTACAAAAAGTATTAATTACAACTAACATTTGCCTTAAATGTTGAATGTTGATGAGGTCGTAAAATTGTAGCAATTTCATGATTATGAAAGTTTTCTCATTGTCCCGAAACAAGTAGTTTTGTAATTATTCAAATTAGCTGAAACAAAGCAATGGAAATATCAAGCGCACTTGACCTCCTTGTCTTTGAATTTACTTAGTTTATACTTTACTATTATTTTATGGCGTGAAGTTTGTAAATCAATTAAATATTATGAACATTTATAGAAAAGCGTAGAAAGGCGTAGCAGTGTTAAGAAAATTTAAAATAAATTTTGACAAAAAAAATTGAATTGTTTTTACTTTTATTTAAGTTTAGCCTCGTATTTTTAAATATATTTCTTATATAATTTATGGTACCAAACAACAAACAACTCGAACATTATCATTCACTAGCTTTTTAAAATAACTAAAATTTAAACATATTTTAAAATTTAAATAAAATTTTCATATGCTAACAAATGATTTAAAATATAATGTACAAACTACGAACTAAAACGTTAAACGTTACAACAAGATATATTCCATACATTTTATTTCAAAGAGACATTTTCAAAAGACCATATAAAATATTATAAGGTGTCATAATATGCAGTAAGAATTTCAGATTCTCTCGTACAAACGTCTCGCGATGTAATGCCTTGCCGACGACTGCCTTGATAAACACTTTGAATACTTCAGTGAACATTATAACATGAATTCAACATTTACATTAAAATATGTGTTAAATTATTTAACATGTTTTATCAGTAACATGAGCTTGTATTACACTTTTCTTTCAGTTAAAATGGTTAAATAGCAAAAATAGAACTTTTTTTGTAATAAGCTTAACCCGCCATTGGTGACGTTAGTTTTACTTATATCTTCGGTAACGCGGGTCTCACGTACCGGGATTTTTGACCTAAGAATTTGCTAATAACTAATTATTTAGGTAACGTATTGATAATTTCATTTTAATGTTACATATATATATGACAATAAAAAATAAGTAGTTGGTAAATCACAACTCGTTAATTATTATTATATAATCATAGTTAAGATACTAAAAACCAACACGTTTAACGAATAATGAATGAATGAAATGAAAGTTTAACAAATCATTATTTTTCTTATAACTATCTCCTTCAAGCAACGCAATTCGCAATTAACGAATTTATTTTATTTTTACTATCACACAACCTTAATATATAAAATTTCAGAACTAGCCATCATTAATAAACCATTCGACGATTTGTCCGATATGTTCGGGGAAATTAAAGGTCGTATATTAATTTGGGAACAGGCTTGGTAGCAAGTGGTCGCTGTCGAAGTTACCTGCGGACCGATCGGCTGACTCTGTCAAACTACTGAAAATTAGTTTTGGAATTACGATGAAAAGTTTAATTGCTTCATCAAAGCCAATATGTTTCTCAGGGCTGTCATATGTAGGCACTGTTTGAAGTTTGTGGGGTCCTCACATATTATCAGTTCAAAATTTGGCGAAATATAAGAAACGAAGTATGGAGTGTAGAGAGGGTTTGAGTGAATATTAGGTTCTCTCTGCTTACCCTGCTATATGAGGGATAGAGCGTGAAGCTGAAGAAAATTCAACTATTTAAGTCATCACATGTCAGTTCAGTTCATTTTTAAGATTGAATTGTAATTAAATGTTTAAGCAATTTATCTAAAAAACGGTCCAGACACATAGCTTTTTTTTATTCTGGCAAGAAATATATATATATCTGTTTAATTTTGTATCATAAATTACATTTTTAATCATATGAAACGTTATTAAATCAAATTATAAATTAGTATTAAATATAACACATTTTTATATTTAACAACCCTATTCCTGGTTGAGTTAGCTTACCAAAACTCCATATAAAGCCAATTTTGACAAAGAGGAAAATTGAATTTGAGTTTAGCTGTGACATGTTACAATATGGCTATAGACGCAAAATTGGAGGGAACATATCAAATGAGATTCCAAAAAAAGACGAAATACTTTTTAAAAATAATGTAACTTAAAAACATACATTTTGAGAAATGAAATATTTTGTTTTTTTTTTTATTTTCCTCGCTATGGTAACGAAGCAAAGCGCGGCGCTGAGTTCCGCCACTCAACACGCAATACCTCCAGAATTCGTGCGGAAAGGAGGCGGAATGTGAGGAATGGATCTTAATAGGTTTATATTGAGTAGTCCATTCAGTAAGGAACAAAATGTTTTTTTATAGTGATGTTTCATTTATAAAATCTTTAGATTATCTGTGTTACGAAAATTACACAAAAAAATCATGCCTAATTTTCGTACACACATCATGATATAGGACCCATTGTGTTTTTAAGTGTAATTTGCAGTGTTATTTAGAGGTAATATTTCGATGGAAATTAGATTGAATTTGGTTTAGTTTACATACGAAAAGGGTTCTTGTGGACCAGCCATAATAACTACGACACTAATTTTCAAATACACTCTCACTTAGCTCAACTATAACTCCCACAGTAATGGCTTGTCAATAAACTGAAAATGTTCTCTATTTGCAAAAAAATAAAAGCTTTTAGTTCTAAGGCAAATCTCACTTCAATGAGTAAAATTTTATATGTGACATAATAAAATATTTTATATATTTTAGCATTGTAGTTTACAGTAAGAAGCAGTTGGTAAGTACACATTTTTCAAATATGTTTTAAGATATTAAATGTAGGGCTTCTTTTTAGGGTTCCATACTTCAAAAGGAAAAACACGAAACCCTTATAGGATCACACTGTCAGTCTGACAAGGTTAACGTTTTTGCTGCATTTTGTATGAAATTCGCTACATAATTAAAACCTAAAAGAATATTTGCCGTTTCCGTTTTTTTAAAATATAAATAACAGATAAAAATAAACACATTACAAACTTATAATTGAAATTTATATTTTCTAAATTTACAAGTTCTACTTCTCGTTGACCCACAATGTTGGAATGGGTACAGAACCCTGAGGGAGCTAATTCGACTCGCACTTAACCAGTCTTTTATATTTACATTGTATTCAAAATGAAACATTAAAAAATATTATAAACGAGTAAGTAGAAGAGGAAAATTAATGTCATAGGCAATAAGCAACCATCTTTGGTGTATGGTTCGGTACAATTCTTTTCACGGTTTTCTCTAGATCTGATTAATAGCTGCAATATTAGAACACGCCACGTATACCCGCACGAATTGTTCGCGCGCTCGTTTGTGTTTCCGCCCGTAATTCAACGTGCACATTAATATTTTATTATTGAGGCCAGTTGTGGCCCAGTGTGACTAACGTGACTGGTTGCGGGTTCTATCCCGACTCGAAGAAATTAAATATTTATTTAAATTTATATTTTCCTTTCTTCACTCTAGCAAAGCATTCAGCGGAAAATGGAGATAACGTTATTTATCATTAGGTTCCCTCTACCTTCCCTAATGTGTGCGGTGTAGTGTACGTTTGATCGTCATTACAGACAAATTGCGAGTCATAACAATATTACGCAACTATGAGGATAAGTAAGCAACAATATCGTCGTTACATAAATAGAAAATCTTAGAAATAAAATATAATTTTAAATGCAAACGTAAAAGGTTTTACCTTGATGTTGTTAACTGTATTTAAATGAATTAGTGCGTTAATGTGTACTAGGTTTTTCACAATTATAAACAAAAAGCTAGTTTTTGAAAGCAGTGCTGAATGTTACATAAAAATAATTATGAAAAATTTTCATCATGCGGTGTTGATTTCGCCCACTCAATCCAAAATGCCTCTAGATTTAGAAAAAAGTGGGAAACGGAAGTGTCTTAATGAGAATAGAGTGTCTTAATAGATTCTCAAGTTGTCTCTGCCTGTCCTTCTATATCTTAATTATTTATTATATTCTTTATTGCACAAAACAAAATACAGAAAATTTAAAGAAGAAAACTTTGGTTGAAAAGGGTGGGCTTATTTCTAAAAGAAATCTCTTCCAGCCTACCAGTGGAAGTGGATATCTGTGAAACAGCAGGGAGAGTACAGTGCATAACAGAAAAATATTATATTTGAATCTATAAATATATATATATATACCATAATATATATATAAACTACATATACATATATACACACACTACATATATATTCTATAAAAAGAAAAAAAAATACATACATAAACATAAATATTAAATAAATACACAAATATTATACTATTTTGAAGAGATAAATGACAAGAAAAATGAAATGTAATAATTTGAAACTCTGTCGGAATATATATTAATTGTTCCCAGTGGCAAGTAAATGCTTTTTTAATTGGGATTTAAAGGATTTTAGGGAAGAGCTTCTCTGGATAGGATTAGGGAGTTGGTTCCAAAGGGATGAGGCATATACGGAAAAGGACTTCTGCGTGAATTTGGTATTGCTCCTAGGTATATCAAGCGCCGGAACGACACACGACCGCCTAGAGCGTGAGGGAGGAGGAAGAACGTTGAAGCGGGATCGTAGGTATGTAGAAAAATTTTTGTAGTTAAGGAGTTTAAAAAGTAAGGTAAGGATGTGCATATCACGGCGAAGACGGATTGGGAGCCACTTAAGCTGAGCACGAAATTGAGAAACATGATCATACTTACGTAAGCCAAAAATAAAGCGTATGGCGAGATTTTGAAGACGTTCTAATTTGTTAAGTAGCTCCTCAGTCGCATCCAAATAGCAGACGTCAGCGTAGTCGAGTATTGGAAGGAGAAGACATTGCGCAAGCATAACTTTGGTTTTGTGAGGAAGGAAGTATTGGAGACGCCTAAGAGAATGGAAAGAGAAATGCATGTTGCAAGGGAAATGCATTATAAGTATTTACATAATAAATAATTGATTACTGAATAACCAAGTAGGTACCTCATACAAAATCTATAACTCAATCACGAAAAGGTATTAATGAAGTTTAGTCTTGTACTTAAACAATTGCTAATGGCTTTCATAGGGGAATAAAGTTGGACTTGTAACAATCAGACGAAGATATGAACAATTGATTTCAACTTAAACTTCAATGAGGAAAGTTAATGTGTATTTTTGAACAATTTTATACATGCATATGAAATTAAGAAGCTCTCGCTGTGGTACAATGTCTACTCGTAAGTGTACTTGCACTTGTGGATCGATTTTCTGATGTTTTTTTTTTATTATTATTAACTCTACTGACATTCAGTCGGATTATTTTATCTTACAACATTTTTAAATTTCAATATTCGCTCTATTAATAAAACTGAGGCTAAATTAGCTAATGCCTGAACAAGTTTTTTTTCTAACATAATCATTAAATATATATTATATTTCTTATTTTTATATATCTTTACTTTACATATATATTTTTAATTATAATTATTATATATTGTACGTTTTTACTTAATAATCCTTCATGCAGCATGAAACCCATTACGCATCATATCATCATCATTCCACTATACACCTACATCATGCATACATATTAGTTCTCGGCCTACCTTGCAACAGAGATAATTGGGTGAATATATTATATAAATGAATGTCATATCACTCACTTAAAATACTAATGGAGGAAATTGAAACATAATCTTGACTATTTATATTTGATTAAGTAATTATAATACTACTACAGAATGTAGAACCTACAGAATTCGGTAGAAAATGGAGAACGGAGTGTCTCAAAATTCTAGGTTCTCTCTGCCTACCCTACAACGTGAAGTTGAATGAATAAAGAATGTACACAGTATAATTTTACAAATCGCTATAAAACACTACAGCAATTCTTCACAACATTATTATAACCTGAAACACTAATCATGAACCGCCATTGCAAATACAATTTTCTCCGCTATATCCTTAATTCCGGAATAAAAAGCTCATTTAGGCAATTTGTGTGTTCATCATTCTCCCCGAGGCTATAATTTTCAATTACCACCCTCAACATAAACCAACTAACCGGTGTGCACGAAAAACAACGAATTTGAAATTCCGCGTGAAAGGAATAGTGTATAAATTGTGTGATATGGAGAACTTGTTTTAATAGTAGATATACGTTATAGTCTCATTAAATATAAATTAATAGAGAAATATAATTCTTCTTCATTCGTTGCTCACAAGTCTTTCCAAATATACTATAAATATACAAAAAAACATTGATTTTAATATAAAAAATTCTAACAATATTTAAGGTCTTCCGGTTTCCTTATTGTTATAGTTTACGTTAGAGAAACTTAAACAAACCAAACTATAAAAAGAACAATTTCACACGTAACTATAGAAAAATATATTTTACTAACACAGTAAAATATAGAAAAAATAATATTTTACTTGTAAATATGAAAAATAAGTAAAAAAATACAAGTACAAAACATTATATAAGTGTAAGCTAGCAGCGGAAACACTCGCAACATACTCGTACGTCAGGATCAACCATGTTTCTGAATTCAACACTGGCTATTGAAAGCGATCACCCTGGTGAGAGTATTTATTCAGTGGTCCCGCGGGATAACAGCCCGATAGCTTATGCTACCAATTTGCATCATTAATGTGGTAGCCTTTATAATTGATTCTATGTGTAAATATAGAGAGGGTTGTTTGTTTTTCCTTTTTTGGAAACTCTTTAATTATTTATTTTTTGCTAACGTATTTATTTTACATTTCTTGCTTTATATAATAATATTCCGTTTCATTAAATATTATATAAAAGTAGGTCTCTTCTAGATAAATACATATAGATGTAAGCCACATCCAGATAATTATACCTGTATTTTCAATGAAAATTTTCCGGTCGTATAATAATTGAATTTGCAGCTTTAGCGAGCGCGGTATTCTTTACTACGAATGAAAATGTCAAATATGAGAAAATAATAACAAAGTTTTATTTAAACTTAAGATGTACAAAATATCAGCTGCTATAAAATATAAATTATTTTATTTCACGGTGTTTACCGCATATAGCGGGATAGGCAAAAGGAACCTAGTTTTACAGTCCGACGCTTTTCCACTGCTTCTTTTTTTTTTATGGAAAAAGGACAAGGCAAACGAGCGTTCGGGTCACCTGGTGGTGATCACCGCCACCCACGACCCCGTGCAGCACCAGAGGAGCTACAGGTGCGTTGCCGGCCTTTGAGGTGGAGATAGACGCGCTTCTTGAAGGTACCCACTAAAGGTCTATAGCAGTCACTGTCAGTTTTGGCGAAACATGTAGAGAACTTTCTCTAGGTCTAGCTCTCTCAACTCTCTATCCCTATTCTTAGAAATATGCGTTGGGTCACGACGGCATTTTATATAATCTTTGCCTGGCTTTGCTTTTCCTTGAAAACTTGTATTGGAAATTTTATCTACATAAAAATAAAAAATATGAAGTGATTTAATATTAAAAAAATCGATCTAGCAACATCAATATGTTATTTTTTTACATAAAGTACAAAAGAAAATCTTAATGTCAAATAAATGCACCTTTAGGAGGGAAGGTAGAAGTTTTCAGTAGTGCGCTACGCTTTTACGTGGCTTGCGGAGTGCATTAAAGCAACTTCTTATTCTTAACTTATAATAAAAAATGCTGAGGTACTATTTCGACGTATATTCTAAAGACTTCTCGGTTTGCAATGTGAGTTTTAGACTTTCTCCAAAACTTGAAATTGAATTGAATATTTGCTGTATATATTCAAAAGATGGCTATTTAATATCCTTATTTAAATAATAGGTATATCCTTATTTAAATAACAAATTGTTTCACGTTTTTTATCTATTTATATAAACAAAAATAAAACTTACTCTCTTTTATTTTTATATTATACGTTCTTATATAAAAACACATAATAACGACCATTGAGCAAGAAATACTAAGAATTATATTTTTACCTAACTGATTAGATATTTGTTAAGAAAAGTGATTTCATAGCAAACTATTTTTGATCGGCTTAATTTATATTAACGAACATTGAAGATTCTGTTACGTTTTACGTTGAAAAACATTTACATAATTTTCAAACAGAAGGATAGACAGAATCTATCACTCAAAACACTAAGGATATATGAAAATGAAATAAAATATTTATATTTTTTTTATTTAATTCAATATTTCAAACTATCAATTATTCTTATTTCTATATGGTATACGGGACAACAAAAGGATTTAACCTAAAAATACACACTCCAATACATCTAAATTGAAATTAGATAACCAAATATGAAACAAATAAATATGAACATAATATCTATGTAACATTTAACTGCAGGTTTCGAGAAACACCTAAAATTTCCTATCAGAATATTCTGGAAAATCTTGGAAAACCATACAGCTAACGAACAGCATATTTCACTGTATCTATATCATTTAGGGTCAGAAAATCCAAGTAAGTATAAGAATGCTACAATAAACATTCACATTTCGTAATTTTATTTCATTGTATAGACATGTGTCTAGTGCCTCGACCCTTTTCCGACCCTTGTCGGATATCCAACACTATTGCTTTCCAATATCTTTATACTTTGTCGTCACTTTCCTCTTGAATATTTAAAATCTATAGAATAGATAATTTTGTAATAATTTATTTTTTATTTAAAATATATGTATTTTGCGTGATATTGGGCCAGGGGCACAAGTTTGAGACTGTAAACACCACAGGTTTGGTTTCCATACGAGGACATAAAATATTTAATATTTTCATTTCCTCGCTCCGGTAACAAGATAAATCGCGGCGTTGACTTGAGGAAGTATGTTAATGAGAACACATTGTCTTAACACTAGGTTCCCAGGCATCCTGGGAACCTGCGTGATACAGCGTGAAACAATAAAAAATGTATTTTAAATATATAGTAAATAGCGTTTCGCGTGTGTAACGTCACTAGGCTCACTCTACCTATCCTGTTATGGAAAGTTCATCCTGTACCTACCTAAAAAAAAAAATATTGCAAGAACAACAAGTAGTTAACTATTGAAAAAGTATAATATTAAGAAAAGTTATTATAAAAACATCATAATCCAATCATAAAAATATATATAATTAATTATACCTACATATAATTTTCATGATTAAATCACAAAAGATCCTTTGTCCTTTAAGTATTAACTGAATAACATGAAATAGTCATATCTGCTATAAAAAGGCCGCCTCTTAATTCTCTGAACTATTGTGTCAATAATAATAGGCAAGTAAGGATCCTTTTATGTCTGCTACAATAGGAATAACACAGGAAAAAAAGCAATTTTTAAAATAAATTAAGTGATATATCCTCTTTTGAAATTGTCTCGTTTTAAAATGTTTATTATTATTTTTAATTATTTGCAAAAAGAGAGGCAACATGAAGCTTTATTTGCCACCGACTTCATTTACCTTCAATAGGTAGAATTTTGCAATTTCATCGTAGCACAAAACTCTTTTCAAAGTATTTGATATAAACGATCACAAAAAATCCATAAACATTTTAGCTTTCGAACAACTAAAAACTCTTTCGCCTCGCCTTTTGTTCACTTTTAATAAAAAAATGTGCAATGTTTTTCAATAGAAGTATACAACTACCGTGCTGTGGTACCTCGCGTATTTAATACAAATAAATATTCAACTTTTTCAATCCAAAACATCAATCTCCAAATTATTTTGGGTTAGGATCTCTTATTATTAAAGAACCGATGAAAGCCCAGCAAAATATGCTGAAGTACAAAGAAATTTTTCATGGACCTTTGCGAAAAGGTTCAAGATTTCAAGTACAGATTCAAAGAATCGAAGGATAACAGATCATGAAAGGGCGAAACCCTATATGTACAGATTAGGTAGATTTTTATTTGGCATCGTAAATAAATAAGAATATAAAAGACAGAGAGAGAGAGATAACGGCTGTAAGACCTAAATACGTGATAAATAGGTATTTCGGGATAAAATCGAAGGAAGTTTTTTAGGTCCTAAAATCATTCGACCCCTTAATTTAATGTTGTAACGTAAACAATACTACGTTTTTGTATTTCAAAGTTACTTACAAAAAATTGAAGATACCATAAATATCGAATTCCATTTGTCGATTCTTGTAATTTTCAAATAAAATATTATATTATAACATAAAATATTTCTAACATATGAATATTTCATTTATTTATTTTCTTAATTCTTCTCAAATAACACAAATTGGTATAGAATATACTAGTATGTACATAAACAAAATACTGTGAAAAGATTTTGTTTGCATATAGATTATACATATCTATTTGATATTGCTTAAAGTGATGATTATATATAATCTGTAGTTTATATCTGAAAAATATAATCTTCGAACTATTAAAGCTATACTATTAATACATGTTATAAGTAATACAATACAAATACGTTGAGCAATATAATTATATTATTAAAAAAAACTATAAAAGGGCAGAAAAGAAGTTGATTACTAAAATAAACAATTTAAGTACGAGGGGCATTCAAAAAGTAAGTTTTGCTGGTCTGGCAATTTTAATGAGCACCATGTAGCGGGCTCACACTGAACATAGTTTCAGTATTGGGTCTGCTGGTAAGATCGGCACCGATATTGATGACCGAAAATAGTTTTTTTAACAGTCTAAGCTTGACAACAATGGAGGTACCATTGGAAAACGTGTCCAATATTGAATTGCGTGCAGTTATTAGATTTTTTACTGCTAAAGGACTAAATGGAAACGATATTCACAGTGAATTAGTGCAAGTTTACGGTGACACTGTATGAGTGTGCAAATGTGCGACGATGGCGTACGATGAACAGCGCGCAGGACGGCCAAAAACAGCCACTACGGACGAAGCTATCGATGCTGTTGAAAAAATCATTCAAGATGACAGACGACTAACTATTGATGATATTCTTGAATTGACTCCTTCTGATATTGAAATTTGCCGAACTTCAATCTTTACAATCTTGAAAGATAACCCAGTTTACCGCAAAGTGTGTGCAAAACAGGACACGTCGTTTTTAAGGAAGGTTTGCTTAAACTTCAACAAAGACATAAAAAATGTATCCAAGTCGAAGGCGACTATGTAGAAAAATAGTTTATGTTTCAAATAATAAATAAATATGCGTTTTTTAACCTAAAAATTGTTTTTAACATCATTTAAAAAATAGGGAAACTTACTTTTTGAATGCCCCTCGTATCTTCTAGAAATAAAAAAGAAATATCGTTAGAATTATTATTATAGATCATGTCTACATACATGCCCTAGATATGCTTATATCTAGGGCATGTATGTAGACATGATCGATACAAACTTCTGCAAACTATAATAATGGGAAAAGTTTCTGGGAAAAGGAAAACCGGCGGTAGAAGAAAGTCATGGCTAAGGAACATCAAAGAATGGACTGGAATTAAAAACGCTGTAGATTTAATTCATTTGGCTAGGGACAGGACCAAGTATGCGAAGTTGACTGCCAACCTTCACTAGTTGGAGAGGCACTTTAAGAAGAAGAAGAAGAAGAATTATTATTATAGAGCACAACATAGCGCCCTGGGTAATTCCAAATTACTCGGCACGGATATGTGCCTTTGTCACAATCGTATGCTTGTTTTATAACAAATATATTTTGAATGTAAGGAAATATTGTGGTTTTAGAATGTATTAGATTTTTACATTTTAATTTTTAGAGTTCCGTACCTCAAGACCATATATACCTTTCACCTTTCCGTGGACCTAGTGCTATGAAATTTAGCAAGAAGTGAAAACTTACAATAAAAATAAAGAAAATAATCCGAAAATAATAAATTTATGAGCATTTCATAGATCAAAATAATTACAAACTTGTGTTTGCAATTCATTTCATACACAACAAGTGCATTTACCAGCAAACTTATGTTTGTCAATTTTATAAGTTACACTTCCCATTGACCTACAATCCTGAAATTGGTACGAAAGCCTTGGTGGGCGAGCCCAACTCGCACTTAACAATTTTTTTTTATAAATAGCATTCAATGAAAAAATTGCTTAAAATCTGTTATTCGCACTAATTAAAAATGTACGCTTACATTCACAGAAAATGGGGAAGGCAAATTGACCCGAAGGAAAGAGTGTAGGTTAACTCGTAATATTCATCATATTAATTATCGTGCCTTCTTAATTAGGTAAACAGGCAAATTGAATCACACAGTTACTTAAACGCAGTTACTAATACTTTACCAACTGTGTGTTGAGTGACGGAATTTAACGCCGCACTTTACTTGATTACCAGAGCGAAGAAATGAAAATATGAAATATTTCAATTTTCGAGCGTGTATCGCGCTCATAACCTCTTGCGTTTACTTTTTTTTTATACAGGGTGAAATTGTCAGCATCACTTTAAATGAAACCACAGTTTTAACTACTCTATAAAAGCCTAATATAATTCAGAAAAAAAAGAATTCCCAAAAATGAAAAAGTTATTTTTTCAAACAAAATAAATAATAAAATTATCGTTTTAAAATAAAACGCTATTTGTAAAGTATAACATAAGCACACACACACTTACCTGTCAAAGCGGCAACGTCGCATACGTATGTGTGCGTCACACGAAATACAGGTATGGATAAAAAATCCTACGTCTAAACTGTTGAGGTACCTTGATTATTTTTTTTAGTTCTGGGTTTGAAATATTTTACCCTATATGCAGTTTCAGTAAATGGAGCGCTGCTTCTTCCACCTGTATATACTAATATGATAAAGATAACATCGTAAATTTCCCTTGCACATACAAAACTACACTGATTTCTATCAAGAAAAGACATTGAGCAATTTTTATTATAAAATAATGTGAAAAAAATAATAATTTTAAAATATTCCCCATGCTTGTTTGTTAGATAATGAATAAATTCCGACAAGAACGTGCCAAGCCCGACGCAACTATACGCTTTAATGATGCTAGTTAACACCTTTTTAATTAGAATTCTGCCTACATTGTTGCAATTTAGCGTTGTCGGTATTATAAAAGGTAATGTTAATAAGATCTCACCTCGGTTTTTACGTAGGTTGTAAATCAGTCTCATTTAATTTGGGCAAGGAGCCCTGCTCATTTCTTTCCCGGATGCAATCGCTAGGGTGAAATTAAACCTATCCACACGCAATTTCAACTTCCTTTACACCCCTAAAATTACTCCGTGTCAAGCTTTGAGCACATACGATTATTTGACAAAGTAATTTTGGCAGTAATTATGATTTTCCACAAACACGTAAGAGAGGAATAATTAGTTTTGCAGTTATTTAACTTAACATGTCCAAATGTGTTGCTTAATATAGAATTTAAACAGTTAGCTGTTTGTGTCTTTAGTTGACTTCCATATACTTACTTTAGGGTACCACGTATAACAGTAACATATCACTTCGTATTATACTTTCGAAGCTTTCTTTTACTTTTAAGTTCTACGCGGTCACCCAGCGATAAACCCTCAGCAAAAAACGAAAGAAATAATTGTTATTTATCAGATATATGGAATATTTTTTCTTTGGTACCAACACAAATACAAGATTGGATTCGAAACTCTCGAACTCTCTCGAACGAATTTAAAAATGAAAAAGAAAATGGAAAAGTATTGTGAACCTTTTCTATTAGTGTTTAAAATAAAAACAGCGTTATTTTATCGATAATACAATATTTTCAGGTTCATAAAAACTTCTTGTTGGCAAAAATTTTACCGAAAACACATTCTTTGTGAAATATAAGTTAAAGTTTATCAAAAATAAGATTGTTTTAAATTTCTTAACTCTTTAAAAGTTTAAGTATGTTTTTTTTTAACTTGTGAGGAAGTTACATAAATTTCATGCTCAATTTGCATACTTTACTTTATAAAATCGTGGACCCAGATGTAACTTGGGACCACATTTAAATATTATGTATAAAATACATTGTTGGCAAGTTATTTACCATTTTTTATATTAGAATTTTATTTAGAATTGGCAGAAAGTGGGGAACGGAGTGTCATAACACTAAGTTCCTTCTGCCTACCATGCTATGTGCGGGACACAGCGTGAAGCTGATTTAAAAAAAAAAGAGTAATAAGCATAGATTTGTTTTATTTATTCTATGTAGCTATCGAAAATGTTACACTGATTTAGTAAATCCATCTGTTACATCCGCAATTATTGAATAAATACATAAATGTATGAATTATATTTCCCCTTGATTGAGTGATTTACTTCGTATTATACAATTTAGCTTAATTAAAAAGGCAGAAAAAAAACATTTAATTATACAGAAACATTTAATTATACACATTTTCAACCAATTAAATATAAACTGTTATAAATTGTACTGAATTTTAATAAGTTCTATATCTATATATATATAAAATCAAAAGGTCAGTCCCTCATCACGAAATCTCGACGAAACTACATGTGCTAGGAATCTCAAATTTTGCATAGGAGTTACTTATAGGACGTAGGTGCTCGCTAAGACGGGAATTTGCAATATTCGACTTCTAATGGGTTGTTTGTGGGGTCGAAAGTTTGTATAAAACTACGTTACTACAAATGCTAGGAGTCTCAAATTTTGCATAGACGTCACTAGGACGTAGTCATGGAGACAGAAATTAATAATAACATAGTTCACGCGGGTGAAACCGCGAGCGGGCCGCTAGTTATACATAAATTACACTCTCTTCTTGTATCCTCTATAATAATTCAATTACTGTTAACGTATTAATTCATAGTTTTTTTTTTCTGTTTTTATTTAGGGACTTTTTAAGTAAAAAGAATACAAGAATGTCAGTCCCATCGTTCGCTTAAAACTTAGCTAAAATACTAAAATACTTACTTGCTAAAGTAAGTTTTTTAACTTATTTAAATACACTATTTAACCTTAAACTTATACAACCATCTAGCTACAACAGAATTTGGTTTAGACAGCAGACATAGTTATTTTTGTAAATAACAAATCAATTAATAAACGGAAAGATAATATTATATGTACTTTTGCATTGTTGTCTAAAAATAATCTTAATAATATTATTAAGTTAAGCTGATATTGTAATTGACCAAATTGTACCTATGTAATAATCTATATATATAAAAGGACTTGATCGGATTACTTACTGGGCAATATTAAAACGACACGAGGGAAATATGCTGGCCTAGAAAACGCAAGACATCTCATTCTGGGAGTAGATATTGTATTTGTAAAATTTGTAGCCTCAGACATTTTACATTCATTAAAATAAATTTAGGGATTGCCGTAAACTATGATTTTCTTAAAACACCTAATATGTTAACCTTCACCTTTGTTAACTTCCTTTCTGTAACTTTATTTTATTTATAGTGCAATAAAGAATATCATATATATATGTAGATACTAGAAAAGCCCAACGTTTGTCTCGGTAATATAAAAAACGTAAACGATCCAAACAGAAATTCGCATTTGTGTTATTTTAGTTAAAAGTTTATAGGCTCAAAGGTTTATAGCATCCCTATTCTCTTGCTTAGATTCAACCGGCTTATATTGTTTTTTGACAACTGGGCGTTCACGGGCATGTATTCGGAGAAATCACCAGCGACCTTGATACTGCGCAAGTGAGAAGTTACGTACTGAAAACCTAGACTAATTTATTCCTTCCCCAAGGGCCTTTGAAGAAAAAGTAGGTAGATACGTTCGAAGGAGAGAATAACATCTAGGAACAATTTTTTACTAAGATTCGTTGAAAAAAAAAAGGTTTACAGAAAATAGTGTTTTACTCGTATTTCACTAAGCAAACTGCAACATCCCTAACGAACGTAAGTTCTTTCAAGGGGGTGAGATGCGCGCGTCGTGAATGTCATGACAAGTCAGCCGAAGCAATTAAAAGTTGCAGCATAGCAGTGTACTCTCCACTAAAATAAGTTTCCATGTCATATTGTGAAATATTGACCTTGGTTTTTTATGTTTCATTTGTGTTCATTCTAACTTGCTTGCTTTGTTTTATTAAAATAAAGAAAATGGCGCAGCGGCACAAGGGTGTGACTGTAACGTGATGGTTGTGGGTTGGATCCCCACTCGAGGAAGTGAAATATTTATTTACGTTTATATTTCCATTTCTTCGCTCTGGTGTCGAGGCAAAGCGCGTGAGTTCTGCCACTCAACATGCAATCCCTCCAAAATTCGGCGGAAATTGGGGAACGGAGTGTCTTAACACTAAGTTCCTTCTGCCTACCCTTCTGTGGTCGGGGTACAGCGTGAAGTTGATTTGATTTTTATTAACTAACATTATTATCTTATTGTCGTTTGAATATATCATGATATAATAAAAAAATATTTTAGATTCATTATTATTTATTTTTAATTAAAAATATAAACCTAGGTATTTTCCTTCAAAGTAATTAAATATACTTTTAAGAAATATGTAAATTAACATACAAACTGTGTTCTTGTAACAAGAATATATTTCACTAGCTTCCCTTACAAGCTAGTCGAAGATACAATGTTTAATATAATTTGCTTAATTAAAACTAATCATAAAATATGCGGACATAGTTGCAAAAGACAACTTTGATACTAAATTCATTAAAATTATATGCACTAAGTTACATAATGTTTAAAGTTATGTTTGTGCAGTATAGTCGTTAATAAGATATTAAATATAAACTTGACAATTAAGCAAATAATATTACGACATTAATTCCTTAGGAAGATATATGTATTTTCTAACCGATTTCAATAACGAAGGCAATTCAACTGTAAAATAATATCATATTATATTTTTATATAAAAAAATATTTTTAGCGGCACGCTGAATCCTGTACATAGCAGACTTGGCAGAGGGATCCTATTATCAAGACTCCGTTTCCCATTTTCCATTGAATTCTGGTGGCATTTCGTATTGAGTGGCGGGTCTCAACGCCGCTCTTTGCTTCTACACCAGAGTGAATAAATAGAAATATTAAGCATTTCATTTCCTCGAGTGAAAATCGAACCCACAACCTGTCGCATCTACAATCAACTTTGCGCCCCAGCCACGACGGGCCTCTGAAAGAACAATACAATTAACAATTCAATTAACGAGGCCTTAACCTACACAGAAAATATATTATACTATCAAATGAAATAAGGTCGTACCAATTGAAAGTAAACATAAACAAATCTTATATCGAACGTTTCTACGTAGCGTTTGCGATTTGGTCGAGAAACCAATGAATAATATACCCACTTAAACATCCTCGAGCGATTCGAACGGTTGATTGGTTTCCGCTTAGGAATTGGCTGCATATAGGTTCCATTGCTATGTATTGTGTGCTGAAGACTATTCTAGCAATAATTAATATGAGTGTTCACACTGTGACTCGTATGTTCTATTAGGTACTAACTCATATGAGCACTCTGCTGAATTTGAATTCTATGTCGATTTATGTGCTACGGAAAATATTTCGACATATATAGAAATATTTTAAAATAACTTTTTTATGGTAAAGACAAGGCAAACAAGCGTACAGGGTAAGTGATCATGGCCACTTGTGACACCAGAAGATCTACAGATGAATTTTTGGTCTTTAAGGTGGAGATGGACGCGGTTTTTGAAGGCACTCATGTCGTGTCGATCTGGGAACAAAGATGCAGGTAATCCTTTCCGCTATTGCGCGGACCGTGGAAGGAAGTTACTACGAAACCGCACACTAGCATGAGTCGGGTTAGAAAATTCAGCGACAGGTTCCAGATCAATGATTACCGAAGAAAAATCCCCGTAACATAAACGCGATAGAACACACATAGCGAAGAAACCTCTCTACGCAAAGCAAAACGCGGCGTTGTGTTCTACCACTCAATACGTAATTCTCGAGAATTCAGCGGAAAGGGAGGAAGGGAAGTGTCTCAATATGAACGGAGTGTCTAAACACTAAGTTCCGCGGCAATCTCTACTTACCCTAAAAAATCAAATAAGATATATACCTACCTAGATAGTCTTACTTAAATTATAACCAACCACGTTGGCTACTTAAATTATAATAGCTACGACGTATATTCCTGCCATATACGTACATATGCTCATAATTCTATATAGCTATACGTGGCTAAACGTGTTAACCTGATAGCTAACTTTAGCACACCCAATCATGGTATTCGGTATATCTAAGATAGGTCCACAGCACACACGATCTGGAATGCGATATCTCTATGCAGGTCTAACTGCTCACACGGATTCCTGTGGTGGAACAATAGACATTGTTATATATAATTAACGTATTATGTAATTAAGTAGGCAGATGAGTATCGACGTTCTACAATTATATTGGGTGAATTGGACGATTATATGCAAGTCATGGATTGAGATTAGCATTGAATGTTGCTTAGTTTATATTAGCATGGAATAATTTTAGTAAATATTATGAAATTTAATATCCAGATTTGGTATTTTAGGTTAAATAGTTATAAAAAATATGAATCTTACTCTTTTTTTGTCAAACAATAAAGATTTTGCGAAGATTACATTGCACATTAACACAACAAACAACACATTACATTCTGGTTTTTAATTTATTTTTTGTTTAATTGGAAATTATTCCTCACACATTATTTTTCCTCACACTGGGAATTTACATAAAAGTTCAAAACTTTCTATTAAAAAACTTTTAGGGTTGTAGACCTTAGCTTTTTCTCGACTTTAGCTTGAGAAAACTGTACTATAGGTATTTAAATATAACATTTGCAAGTAACTGGTAAATTTTGATTTAAACTTTTACCAACCTAAGTAATATAATTGCTTCAAGCTTTGTGCTATACAAAGCTATCGAAACGATCTAAAACAGATGATCGCTAAAAGTTATTTTATGACAAAAGCCTCATCTTAGTAGACATTCTAAGAGATTTGCATGAAAAACGGCACAATGAGAGATAAAAGAATAAAATCCAGTTAAAATCAAATCGAGAAGTTAGCTATGCTAGAGGATTATTAAGTTTAATTAGTTAAAGAACTGAGAAAAGATGACGCCTATTGTATTAATCCTTCTTTAATTATAGATAGAAATCTCTTTAATCCAAGATATGAAAAATTTATTTAAGGGCGCAGAATATTTTTATCTATCATGCTAATTTTGGAATATCAAATGAAATTAGCTATAAAAACTTGAACTCCATCTTCATGTATAATTTTTTTTTTTATTTTAAAAACAAAGAACTTAACTTCATGGTGCCCAAATGTGGCAATCTTATTCCAAAAATAATCTATATCTATACATGTAATAAAATTGTAACAGATCGCTGTCTAAATATGAAAGATATATAAGAAAATATATTATTGGGGGGCAATAGAACACACATTTTTTTTTTTAATGTAAAACATCTACTACAAACTACTACGAACTTATTACACAGAATACAGAATTATGAGATAAAAAAATAGAATAACACACATTCTTTCTCTCTAGTACTGCATTAATTGATATACTATATCTATGCTTTTTTTCTTTCCAGATAGCTATCTGCGACTGAGAGGAATAACTTTGAAATAAAATGTAAGTAACTTTTATATTCTATTAAAATTACATCCTTTATAATAGACTCGTTTATAAGTACTTTACTCGTTATTATAATTCAAACTTCTGTGATGCGAAAAAAAAGCTTATTAAGTCCGTATAGAAATAAATGAGAATTGTTGTTGTGTGAAACATGTTTTTCAAATACAGTGATTATAATGGCCCAATATAGTATTAATCTAAGAAATTATCTTTGTAAATTTTAATAATATCGTTTAAATGTATTCATTAATAAAAAAAATACTTTCAAAAATTGTCCACAAAGCTAACTTTAAGCCGTAAATGTGGTAATTTCTTGTACATATTGAAGAAAAATATTTACTGATAAATATTTTTAGATTCACATGATGATCTTCAATAAAAACAATTACAAACCACCTCTGCTACCAAAAGAAAAAACAACTTTACGCTGTATCCCGCCAATTGCAGGTTAAGCAGAGGAAACCTAGTGTTAAGGCACCTCGTTTCCCACTTTCCGCCAAATTTTTCAGGGCATTGCGTGTTGAGTGGTGGATCTCAACGCCGGGCTTTGCCTTGGTGCCAGAGCGAAAAAAAGAAAATATTAATAAATAATCATTCATTTCTTCGACTGGCGATCGAACCCACAACCTTCGCATTACAGTGACGCCCTTGTGCTCCTGCGCCACGACCGCATCATATAGAATAAAAAAATACAAAACAAAAAGTTATTATTCAAATATAACTTTACTTATTTTTTTTTCTATATTATAAATTTTGCGCACTTAAAATAACAATTCATTAATATAAAGCCTTGCGACAGGCGGCATTAGCGGCGTCACGTGAAATATGGAAATTTCGCAGTGAATAATACGTTGTCTGCCTCGTTGACCGCCGTCATGCGATCACAATGCTTAACATAGATCCTACATGACTTGTGTTACGTCAAATTATAGTTATATTTATGTTGTACAGCTTGGTAGAAAGGATTCGAACCTCGCTACCTGGGGACATATGGGTCTCGACTGATATTCAATTTTAGAGGAAAGTTTACATATTAAACAAAATTTTCATTACATAGTGTTTTTGGTATCAAATTGATATTATTAAAATATCTACATACTTTAATACTTTTTCTCAAATTAAGATATTTAATTAATTAAGGTACTTAAGGAAAAAAAAACAAAATCAACTACCAACAACAATATTTAATTTTAAAAACCAGAATCAGGGATTACTGAGTAATTGATTCCGCTTCCAATGTTGAATTGGTAGCCACAATAATAACCTTTTGTGTGACCAACGCCGTTCTGGCACGGCGGCGGCAATTCATTCAGGTATAAATTTATCATATGTCATCACAGGGACAATGTACCGCTAAATACATGGACGTAAAGTAATCAAATTTATTTTTAAATAATAACTTTAATCCTTCAATTTATAACGCTATGATGAATTATTGTTATTTTTAGCATAGTTAGGATGTTTTATTTGTGAGTTCATATCCTATTTATAAGTTAGGGCTTCCACAAAACAAAATATAGAGTAAGATTCCATCACCCGCGTATTTACCTTGAAGCACTTTTGTTTTTTATATATTTTGTATGTGGGAAATAAACCTTTTAAATTTAAAATTAACCTATTTACTAGAAAATTGATGGGGGCCCCCACTCCACCGGGGACCCACAAAACTAAATCCGGCCTTGTATGTCGCCTATTTCAAACTGTTTAAACATACATCAATAGTAAAATGATCCTCTCACATTAGCAATGCATAAAGAATCAATTTTAGGCAAATCGGTCTACATATCAATCAATCAATCAAATCAGCCTTTTCGGGTCCACTGCTGGACATAGGCCTCTCCCAGGGTGCGCCAAAGTTCTCGATCCTCCGCCTTCCGCATCCAGTCGAAGCCAGCAACCTTCTTTAGGTCGTCGGTCCATCGAGCTAGAGGGCGCCCTACTCTACGCTTGCCGATCCGCGGTCTCCACTCAAGGACTCGTCTGCTCCAGCGGCCATCGGTCCTTCGACAGATGTGTCCAGCCCATTGCCATTTCAACGTACTAATTCTGCGAGCGATGTCGGTAACTCCGGTTCTTTTCCGGATAACCTCATTTCTGATTTTATCCTTTAAAGAGACTCCGAGACTAAGGTCTACATATAAATGTACTAAATTAAATAAATATTATTGTTTGCTGACGTACTACGATACATATAGGAATTCATATGTTTTGTATATTCTATGCAGAATTAAACAAAGTTGATACGTAAATACGTTGCTTACATTGTCACGATCACAATGGCTTATCTAATAAAGTGAGTCAGAAGTAATTAAGCCAGTTATTGTAAATTGAAGGGCTCTCAGGCAATCTATGCTTGCATATTCTGCCTTTGTTAAACAAAACCCTTTAGAGAACATTGCCTGTTGTTTGAGATTACTACTGAGTTTCTTAAGAACATTTCTGGTAAATGTAATATTGAAAAGCCATTGTACACATATTAATATTATATGACTTAATTAATATTATTCTCTATATAGTTTAAAATTATATTTAACACCCTACAACTAGCTTCCTTATAATATCAACTTATTTATATCAACTTTTATAAAATGAAAATAGGATTTGTCACTATTCTTAATGTGGTACAGATGAAAAAAAACTCTCTCACTCATAAAAAAAATACCATCCTAACGAATATAAAAAAAATATCTATGATATTCCAAATGCGGGGCAAAAATATTCTATTCATGGCTGCTCACGCTATTTAATCTATTAGGTAAACTTTTGTATTCATGTACACAAAGATGGCAGTAGGTACTGTCCTAGCAAGTAAACAACAAACAAAGCTGTCCATTAGTGTACAAATCCCTACTAAAAACATGCTTCAATTTAAAAATGTTTGTTGTATTCCTCAGGCTCTTAAATGTTTTAAGCTAATTTATTGTTAATTGATTCTATACAAAGAGATTTTGTTTCCGTAAAATTTTCCATCAATAATGAAATATGTACTATATATTAGATATAATTTAAGTGTTTATACCCCAAATCTTTAATAAAGTGAATGTTAGGTGAATAAGCACGACGGTTGTGAGTTCGATTCCCATTCCGAGGAATAAAATATTTAATATTTTCATTTCCTCGCTTTGAATAGCCTATCTCAAACATTCTGCGGAAAGTGTGGGTTCACAGGTACCCTCTGCCTACCATGATGTTTGCGGAATACAGCGTAAAAAATGTAGGTACTATTAAATGCTTAAAACATCTAGATTCAATTAGTGTGACAGCAAAAACTCTATTCAATATTAAATTTACTTACAAATATCATAAAAATGAATCCTTCGTACATAGATTCTGTGAAAGCTGCGTCTGAGTTAAATAAAAAACTTCCTTCGGTCTTCCGGCACCAAGTAGAGAGAGCTTCAGCTAAAACGAACAAATTAAATAACCGGGAATGAAATGTTTATTACCCACGCCGATTTACGAGAAACGACGACATGAAATGACGTCCTAAATTCGTAGCATTTTTGTATGTCCATTTTATTTTATTGTCAGAACGATCTCTATTTTAAGTTTCTATAATTGTTTTATTGTGTAACACTACCACAGCTACAATAGATAATCTGTAGTACTTAACGTTAAAAGTGATTAAAAAAATACTTCTGTTAATGGAAAAGAATCAATTCGATTTTTTACTGACTGGCGCAATCGATTTTGATGATTCTTTGTTTTTTTGAAAGCTGGTACTTCCCATATGAGGAAAATAAAAAAGTATCCTTTTTCAAGGGTTGTTTGGTTTGTTAGGTTCTGATTATGACATCCAGTTGTAATCGATTTTTTGTGAAAAAATATTACAACCAGTTTAAAAGATGTGTTGACTATCTTGAGTGTTTGAGATACAATAGATTTCTTAACTTGATATTCACCCATGGAATATGGTGATAGCCGTGGCCCAATGAAAAAATGATTCCTAATAGACATAATAGAATAATAATTTCACCACATGAAAATACATTTTATATAACAAATACGGATTATATTTCTGGCCTATGCTACATTCCATAAAAAAATTGTAGTAAACATTTTAGTAATTTGTCTTCTTTACTCTTTTTTCTTTCCTTCTACGGTCGTGTCTGTTATATTTTTGCTTTTTTGATAACTGTTTTTTTAGTGACATTATAAAAAACCATAATAAAAATATTATTTTAATCATTATGTGCTCTACTTTGACATTTAAGGAATCTTAAAACGTACGTTTAATTTTATAAAACCTATATTACTAAAATATTTATATATTCTATTTGCCTTGTTAAATCTAAGTCTTCTATATCTAAGTACTAGCGACCCCCTTGCGGCTTCGCCCGCTTTTACTACTGGAATATTCATATAATGTAGGTTTGCAAAGCACTTAAGATAATGTGAAAATTAATTAAACCCTAATGCAACCCGCATTTTCGTTGTTTCAATAAGGATTTTCCAATTGTTTTACACAGCAAGGATTTTTAAGTAGGTACCGTAATTTTATATCTGTGATACTAATCTTTTCAAGTACTTGTTAAAATATATTTAAATTACTATTTTTAGATAGTTAAATGACATTAAATAATACATTCAACTCGAATTATCCAATACGTGCAAACGCATCTAAATCTTCGTTGCTATAAAGGCAGGCGGGTTTTTTTTTTCGAGCTTGTGGTTAATGCTGAAGAGGGTATTCTGTCCCTGATGAAAAGCAAGCACTACGTGGCTGCCTGTGACGAAAATTAAATAGAATGCATCGGCCGGGAATTGAACCCGGGCTGCCCGCGTGGCAGGCGAGCATTGTACCACTGAACCACCGATGCGTGTAAGGCAGGCGGGCGCGGCGGACTCGCTTGTATAAGCATAACGTCGCGAGGCGCGTTTCGCAGCAAGGATTTTTTGATATTGTAACATCTTCTAAAGTACTTATTAAAATGAAAAACAGTAAATGACAGTTTTGATCTACATTAAATGGCCAACGTAACTAATATACTTATTTATATGCTGAGAGTAAGGGATAAGTGAAACTTGAGTAACATACAGCTGATGTGTAAACGGCGTGATGTGTCAATAATTAAATGCGTTTTTCTCTAAAACTATTCGCAATTTCGAAATAGTTTAAAAAGCAAATTTTATCTTCGTTTAACGTAGAAATTTAATAAAGTATTTTAAAGGATAAGGATTAATACCATTATGGAAAAATATCCCTCACAATAAAAAATATATTGAAATTACTATTTTTAGACAGAAATATGATCACTACACGTTATTCTTAAAAGATATGAATATGCCATCGCGGACTTTTTTGTAGATCTTATTAAGAGGAACAATACTCCAGTACATTTTTTTCATGTAGTATTTACCATTAAAGCAGCGCATGCGCCAAAGTGTCTCAGCGGGTAGGACTTTATACACATTTATCGTATTTATGTTAATTTACAAAAGAATGTACAAATAATAAACTATATATAAACCTTCCCTGAAAAATACTCGACCTAATGGTGAAAACCACATGAAAATCCGTTGGGTGGTTTAGAAGAAGAAGAGTTAGAAAGTTCAGACAGACACAAAAAGCGACTTTGTTTTATAAGATATAGGAAGTCTAGAAATTTGGTAAAATATGAAGTCTCTACTCTTAAATTATACACTCCTATTCTGGCTATTTCATTCAATATATGGTTATTGTAACGTATAATAATACTAAGTTCATGAATACCCAATTGTCTGCCCACACTCTATACTTCAAGGTTTTGAGTGTGTCCCTAAACAAATACCATCACTAAATATGTAGGTATGTTTGAATGATGTAATATAGACCTTTATAATAATAGCATTATTATAGTATGTAAATATATTACGGATGTATATTTTAGCTTCAAGCTAAAATCACCCACATAATATGGTAGGCAGAAAGAACCTGGAACTAACGTTGAACCACTTCTTTCTCATTAAGACACTTCTGTTCCCCACTTTTCGCTAAATTCTGGAGTCACTGCGTGTTGAATAGCGGAACACAACGCCTCGCTTTACGTCGTTACCAGAAAGAACAAAGAGAAAATTCTAGTTTTCTGTAAAATACATAAATAATTGTTATAAGTTATGAGATCCATGATCTCATCCATGAGTGTCATTTTTTAAATCTTTAAGTTTGAAACATATTAAATTATTCTAATTTCCATCTATAAAGAATGAATCCAGAACCATCACAACGTGCAGTCATTATATGCGATAAATAGATAATCGACAAATATCTAAATACATAATACCGTATACTTTCGGAACAATCCAATGCCAATGTCAACCTCAAACAGCTTGCCACAGGCTGCCCTGCGGGCTTATTATTGTTATTATATTATTTAGTTTAAATGTTTGTTACTAATATTATCTATATTACCTAATGACCTAGTCAATATACAAAGTAAATATGTACTTATGCCTAACACAATATTCTCTCCTATATGTACATGTACAATTACTGCTATTCCCTATCGACATAGACTTAGACAAATTCGCATAACGTTATCATCTCTCCACCTATGCTGTAATACAGTATACTGAATCGCCGAAACCAACATAGAATATAGTACAGTTAAAATATTATGTAATTAAATATATTGCACAAATGTTATAAATAAAGTAATTTTCCTTTTTTTATATTACCTATTTGTTTCTATATTACGAATATTATTTAAGCTATGATACTTTATACGAAATTGATTTTTTAAAACGAAAAGGCAAACCGGTCACTTTATCTGATTTAAACCATTTAGACTCCTTCATATAAATTAAATTTCAAGTCATAACTTTTTAATTAATATGAATTAAGTTTAAATTTAATTACTAAATTATATAAGCACAATAGAAAAAATTATATAAATAAAAAGGTACAATATATAATATGTTTTCAGTGATTGCTTTACTACACTTATATATTAATGTTTTTTTTTAAACTATTAATTGTTTATAAATACCTTATACTACGCTGTACCTGTAGTCGACTCCTGTCATTGGCTGTTGGCGACTGTCATATAACTGTCACAGATTCATTATAATTCAACCTCGCATCCATGCCAAGCAAAACAAATCCGGTTGTCTATGACAACTACAAGCTTCACATAGACGCGTCACCTGCGTCGAAATTTATTAGTTTTATAATTTTATGTGATTAAGAAAATTGTGATAAGTGTGATTTTATACAAATCTTCGTGATAATATTAGTGATAAGATTTGTTATGTTATCGTTGATCATCGGGATATATTACGAGGTAAGGAAGCGGAGAAGACAATGTCGTCAAGATTTGTTTAGAATTTGCGGGATCGATAACCCGGTCGGCTAGCCATGAGGCGCGACGCTGAGGTTATGTTGCGAGTCGCGAACCAGTATCCGAGTTCAAGTAACGGTCCCGCGGACCAGAGCGAGCCGACTCGTGTTACGGCTGCAAAATCCGGTCGGACTTAGGACAAGTTAGTTTATAATAGCGTCTAGATCCTCATTAGCCGCCCTCATTCCGTTGCGCTTGCCACAAATTATCACTGTAAATAAATACTTGAGTATTTAGCTTTGCTTTGATTCGAAGAGTTACTCCCACACCCTACTCCTTTAGCGCTCGAAACCTTTTGACGTTCCTTATGAGATGTGCGCCTGTTTTCCAGCTTACCCTGCCTGCAGTGCGTGCCAAGAGCCCCAGAGTCCCAGCCATTAGATTGAGTGGAGTGTCCCCTGCCCACACGTAGCCCTGTAAGAAGTCAAAATTCCACGAGACACTACGGATACCTCCTCCAGCATGGAACTGGAGAAAGCCCCCGCTCTCCATGAGGAAGACTCCAAAGTAACCCTCACTATCAGATTGATTATGCAGGGCAAGGTAAGAATGTTTGCACTTCTTTTGAAAAATAGTATTTTATTGATATTATTTTCTAGTAGCGTTTATTGTAAGATTGTGCTTTTTACCTTCTCTTCTGAGTTGCAGCATCAATGAATAACAAGCTTTAGTAATGAAATTTCATTCCATTAATTTTGGTTTAGTTTTCTTAGGGAAATTACAAGCCTAACAAATAAAAAATTATTGAACTACTATTATTTTTTCTAACATTTTATTTCCACTGAAACATTATATCCCATTTCTTGTTTTCACTACCAGTTCTATATTTACCAAATCAACAAAATTAGATTAGTGTCAATTTTATATGCATATATGTTTTTCATATTATTTTAATATTCTATTTAATTTAATTTGAAAATTATCAAAACAAACGAAAACATAACTGTTATCAAATTGTCATTTAATGACTTATAAAACAGAAGTATGTTAATCTAATATGACATTGATATTTAAATCTTGTTAAGAAACTAGCACTTGTATGGATGCTTAGTGCAATATCCTGTTTATATATTACCTTGCTCGCTTAAAGTAGACTTTAATAACTGTTAACTAACAATAAGTATGTTCTTAACCTGATTAGTTAGTATTTAATGTATTTAGTAGAAATCTAACATTTATTATTATCACACTTCTCACTTCATGTTTGATTCACATAAAATTAGAAAGTGATTTCTTTTTAAATCAATGATGCAGAAAAGATACTACAATAAATTGATTCAGATCGCCTTGGAAATTTAATAATAAACACATAATTTTCACATCATATCTACTCCTATTTTATAAATATATATGTAAACATTAATATAAAATAATGCTGTAACATGTTACAATTTCAAACTAAATGTAGACTTTGAAATTTAATTATTTTACACAAAGAACAATACCTTACAAAAATAAAAAATATTTGCACTGATGAAGAACTTCTAATTAAATAACAAAATGGCTCTCTCGGCCATAAAATGTATTGACGTGAATGTCTACCTATGTGATGTGTCTAGTACCCAGTTTTAATTGGCTGTAATCCAATATAAAGTATAAATGGCGTCTTGCCAGCTATTGGCACTCTCCCTGTTCATCAAACATGTCCATTTGTTTCTTTTCTAATTAAGATTCATGTTAATTATTTTTTTGTTTCATCATTCTCATTAGCTTTTTATTTTGCATTGAAAAACTTTAATTCTCACACTTCAATCTCTATTTTTATTATATTAATATTTATGTATTATTATAAAGAAAAAATTAAACTTTGTTTCATAAACAATTGTAAGGTTAGTAATTAAGTACTTATCAAAACATTCCTCAATTTATACTATAATTTTGAAATATTTTCTGTGTGAGACAATTGTGGTGCAGTGGCATTGTCTGATAGTAAATGTGACGATTGTGGGTTCGACTTCCCACTTGGGGGAATGAATTATTTTTAATTCTTGGTTCTGGTAAGTAGACAAAGCACAGCATGGAGTTCCGTCTCTCCACATGCAATATCATGAAGATTGGGCGAGAAGTACACGGTAAACTGTGTTAACACCTGGTTCCCTCTGCCTAAACCCTGCTGTATGCAAAATGCAGCGTGAAGCTAAAAAAAGATTTGTAAATATACTGCTTGTGGGCGCTGTAACTTATAAATAATTCGACACAATGCTTGCTATATTTACAATTTCATGCATTTGCATGTTAATGCACATAAATTGTTAAGCCACTATGTAAAGCTTGTGTTGAAGTTCTTCGAACCAAACGCACTTTGGTCGTCCATCCTGCATCTATTTGCGTCGTTTCAAGACGTATCACCCGAGATCCTAGACTGACGCATACATTGTTCACATACTGCAGAAGTCAACTGTTGATGCCAGGAACGAACGGTTACGACGCCGACTCTAAAACTGTCATTGTGCATCCCTCACTATTATTGCAGTAAAGAAACGCTATGCTCCCGTCTATTATTAGATAGCAGACAGGAAATCTTTTGTACGATATAAATCTTCGTGCATTCGCATTAATTATGCGTGCGCGTTGCACAATACTTGCCAATGCTTATCGCCTCGGCATACGGAAGTTTTTTCAGTATTTCGAAGTTATATTTTACGTTTGGAGCCACGAAATTCTATATCTTAATTTTTTTCTTTTCTTTTCTTTTGTAGGAGGTTGGCAGCATTATTGGAAAAAAAGGAGAAATCGTTAAAAGATTCAGAGAAGAGGTTGGTATTAATATATTTTGACTACTTTATAAATAAATATTTGCTTATTTGTTTATTTTAATGTTCAATGTTATTATAATTCAAACAAAGAATTTGTTTATTTTATTGATTATTTGTTATAATTGGTGTGTATATGAACTTGGCCTTTTTTCAGTCTGGGGCAAAAATCAACATATCAGATGGATCGTGTCCAGAAAGAATTGTCACAGTTACTGGAAACACTAGTGCTATATTCAAAGCATTCACACTCATTTGCAAGAAATTTGAAGAGGTTTGTATATGTCTCAATAATTATTCTATTTTAAGTAGTATAAAAAAATCATTCAATACTAGCTCATACACCACCCAATTGTGCCTCGAAGTTATCTTACACAAATATTAATTTAAAGAATCTTTCAAACTAAAATAGAAGCTGTGATTGGAAACTAATAATAACATAGTAAATATTTATTATTTGATTATATTTTTTAAGACCAAAATGAGCCTCTATTCCATTATCCTGTAAACCTTGTTATTTAACATGTCTGTTTATAGATGGAGACTAGAGACATATCAATTATTTTACTGATGAAAGGGACTGCACAAATATCAAATAATACTTAACATAAGATTTATATATTTTTATAAGTCAATCTTCATACTATTGTTCTATCAAACCGTGACTCAGTTATATACAGGTTGATTTCTTTTCCATTTCTCCACAATGGCGTCATATATCTTTAAGTCCAAGTTCATAGAGAAGAAACTATTTAGAACTCCATGGATTGGTTTTGGTTTCCATTCGTTTGTCGTTGTAAAATGAGCTTAGAGTAACGCTTGTCACTTACGACACAAGTGTGGCATACATTTACACTGACCTCCACTGTCGACATCAAATTCAAAATTATTCTCCTAGTGCTGTTCATAAATCATAATCCTTCCACATGTAATGCCTTCAGGATGAACACGAAAACTGGGTATCTTAACACTAGGTTCCCATGTTCCCTCTGCCTATTACGTACGGGATACAGCGTGAAGCTTAAAAAAATATAATCTATAATAATTTTAGTAATATGCTATATTGCAGTGGTGCTCACAGTTCAATGAGGGCGGCGGCGGCGGGTCGCGCGCGCCCATCACACTGCGCCTCATCGTGCCGGCGTCGCAGTGCGGCTCCCTCATCGGCAAGGGGGGATCTAAGATTAAGGAGATTCGTGACGTCACAGGGGCCAATATACAGGTGAGCGTTAAAAATACTTTTTTTTTTTCCATTTTTTCAGGCATTTAGCTGGGTATGTACAAAGAGAATTTAGCGTTAAAATTATCAATTTATAGTTTGTGTTGAATTTCGAGACATTATGTGGTAAAACTCAACAGCGCGCTTCTGCCTACCAGAACAAGGAAATCAATATAATAAGTTCTTGAATAGTTTGAACTCAAAACTGTAGCATTTACAATCTGACACCATTTACGATACCATGATGTCCATAATGACTATATGTATTCTGTGTTAAATTATATATTGCTCTATATATATTGCTTTTCAATTACAAAAATAATTTGTTATTCCCTAATTATGACTGACGTTTATTTGCATGGTAGTCATAAAAACAATCTTAGTTTATGTAATCACTATAAGTTTTGCTAGGTTTATGTTAAAATTAAACACGTGATACGTGATTTCAAACATAATATTTTATTTACCCTGTAGTAAATATTTATTATAATAAATAATAATTACAACACAATTTAAAACTAGATTTAAAAGACGCTAAAACAAACTTAAAAGTGTTAACTAACATAAAGAATATTTTTAATTGTTTTTCATCACTTAAAAACTCTTTAAAACTCAAAGTCTATATGCCATTAATATTCATTAAAATGACATAAAAGCAAATACCTGTATTTGAAAAAAAATCTATCTGAAAGAAGATTGCTTTATTCAATTTTATCATTTTAACTCTACAATTTAATAATAAATTGCAGGTAGCAAGTGAAATGTTGCCAAACTCGACTGAAAGAGCTGTGACAATCAGCGGTACATGCGACGCCATTACACAATGCATTTACCACATTTGCTGTGTTATG